>NC_135579.1:88404676-88711406 GCF_965152235.1 Eretmochelys imbricata | reverse complement strand
TTACAGAGGTGTACCTGGGTAACTGGAGAAAGGGCTTCCTACTACATTTTTGCAGCAGGTTATATGAATCACTAAGCAAAAGTGATCTTGCTTTTTTGGGTGAACCAATGGCGGTTAGGAGGAATAGTTTCCAGGAATGAACAAACAGGCAACAAGAATATGCCAACAGCAAAATCTTTGACTGTTTATTAAAATACTCTAGATACAGATTTTAAAATATTTTCTATACATTCTGTGATTTTATTCACTTAAAATCTTGGAAATCTGAAAACGAAGTTGCTTTGTTCACATAATCTTCTTTTCCATTGGATACTGACTTGTTAGCTGCCGTATGACTGATCACACGTTCTGGGCTACAGCCACCGATTGTGTTTTTAATATGAGGTTTTTTAAAAGGTAGACATTTCAAACAGATCTGAAGTAGTTCAGATTTTTGACTTACCTTTAATGTGTTCCTTTGACCTTCTTTACTCACAATTTATAACAGCAGTTCCCCTTTCAAGGCAGGTAAAGCAAGTGCTTCAACAAATGGATTAAGATTTTAGCTTGTTGCATTGCAACTATTTCAATACTATCCCAAACTGCTATTGTTGAAATGCTATTTTCTAATTTCCTGATGAAACAATCCTCAGTGAATCTGCAGAGATCTATACTCCCAAAGCAATAATACAAAAGGAGAATTTCCCATACTCCCCCCTCTCCCCCACGTAGTAGAAACGCACCATTATTGCAAAAGACTGCTGCATTTGAAGCATAGCTTTTTCCACTGAGACCAACATAGCATCCATACTCAGAAGTGAAGGACCTAAACTCAAGTAACTCTTGCAGGTCAGGGAGGAAGCCCTTTATTTGTCTGCACAGTTCCAAAAGACTTTTTATTCCAACTGTTGCCTCTTTATCAACATAGAAACTTACCATTGTGGAACCTAGCACATCTGTCCTCAACATCAAAAGATGTGTCATGACATTCCTGTGGATTTTGCATGAAATACAATCACACATTTCCCTATAGTCATTGCACTTGGTCTGTAGTCAAGCATCAAAACAATCAAAGATAATTAGCAACAACAAAATACTATCTTATGATCTTATACATCACTCTAATAGTTTGATATTGCTTGTACATAGGGATTCATTTTATTAAATTAGAGGCTGTGCGTGTGAAATAACTTACATATTGAAAAATAGCTTATTTAGCTTTTTTTTTTTTTAGTTGGAAAGAAGAGATGTGAAGGTTCTCAGGTGGAGTGCCCTTCCGGTTGCTGTACAGATTAGCAGCAGAATGAGGCTCCAATGCCCGCAAGATTTCTTTTAAAGCAAATTTTAGTCTTAGAATTAAAATAGCCAAATTATGATCACCTTTGAAATGGTTCCTGCAGGGTTTCAAATACATTTTGCTTTTAACAAGCCCTTCCGAAAAATTGTCATCTTGTTCCTCTTTATTCCTGGGCTGAGAAGACGACTCAGTTAAGAGCCTTACATCAAATTCCTTCTCTGTCATACGATTAGACATGTGCATGTGTTACCTTCATACAACCAATCATGGCATCTTAACGAACAAGAATATAACTTAGGCTTATGAAAATAGGTTACATACAAATAAAGTAAATCTAGCCAGTTGTCATCGATATACTTCTACAGTCTTGAAGAAAGTTTATTTCCATCATATTTATTAGTCTTTTTTTTAAACACCTACTTTTAAATTTGGGTAGCAAAACTGATACATTAAAAAAGTGCTTTGGTATAAATCAACAAGTAAGCCTGAGGGAGGACTAAAACTGACAAATGTACATGAACTGCTATAGTACATCTTGTTCCAGATGAATGCCATAATAACAACAGAAGCTGCAACATTCGGCCTAAGGTCTGTACTCTAACTAAAGTAGAGGTGTCTGCACAAAGGAGTTGCCCCAATTTAACTAAATCAGTAATTTCCTTGTGTAGACAAGGCTTAATGTGACCAACCCGACTACCTCAATAATTGCTCCTCCTTGGCCTTCTGGTTAACATCAGGCATAGTGTCTGTTTAATGTTTTATCCTATCTATAACCTACCTTTGCAGTGGGTGGCCTGAAAGATTTCAACTGATGCTTTCCATCTCTAAATTGTATAGTAGTCTGATCGCAAGTAACCAATGGCTTCTCAAACATTACTATTTCAGTGCTACACATTTCTGCTAGTCTGCAATAGGTCACTGAACTTCAAAATTAGAATTGGTAATTTATTCTTCCCCCACCGTTGAAAGGTCCTTTATAGGTAGAAAAGATTACAATCACTTTTAAAGACATTTGAGCTAAGGTTTTAATATCTGATCAATGAATGACAGCTGAATCCAATATATCACAAAGCTTGTCTAGCAGCTCTAAAGTCTATTTTTGAACATCTGCCAATTGCCACTGAGACAAAAATAAGTAACCTTGTCCTCATGGTCTCTCTTCTACACCTAATTCGGGCTTGAACTAACGTTCGGGAGATCTGGAGTCTGCTGGCCTTTAAGAGGTAGGATTATATGTAATTTGGAGAGGCAATTTTTCAGAGCTGGAAGGAAATCTGGGAACAGGAAAATGGATTACACAAAATTAGAAGCTCCAGAAACTTTTCAGCAAAATAACTGTACCACAAAAAGGCACACTGGAATAGCGTGAAGTTCTATAAAGGAACCTCATTTTATATCTTACTTAGCAGATAATGGCCATCAGCAGAGAGTTCAAAGCCACTCAAATCATACAAGGGTTAAAAGTCTTTTCTATGCATATTTTAGGCTGCTCTGCAATGAAGAATGGGGACAGAGCAGTTTTAAAGAACTCTTCCAGTCCGCTTTTTAATTTGGAAATTAGTGATGTGCTTTATTGCTGGGGAAATCTTCACAAAGCTTTGTAATGGCTCCCTTGCCACCGCTCCAATACAAAAAAAGACCATGCTCATTTGCAATCACAAGCCTTAGCAGAGGAACTACACAACTTGACATTCATTGTGTCAAGGGCTTCACAGAGTTTCAATCTGCTATGACTGGAACTTAATATAAAGCCCAGTACCAGCGTTAGGAGACAAGTTCAATCCCCAACTCGCTGTGCCACCCCGGCCAAGTCCCTTAGCCTGTTTCTGCATGGTAAAATTGGAATATTTCTACTCTTCACAGCTGTTGTAAAGGCTATTTATTAGTACTGTAAAGTGTATTGTGCTCCCTTGACAACAGATGCTACTTATGCTTATTGTCAAAACACTTCACACTGTAATTGTCATCAAGCATGTTGTAGAAATTATCCACTATAGACTAAGGAAAGGCAGAAAGCAAGCTTCCCTCCCATGCCAATGTATGTGCATAATTACTACTACCCACCACTTGTGTTTGGGGTATATACTCCCACTGACATGCAAGGTATTTATGCCCCGAACCCATTAGCCCTGATCAGAATATTCCCACAGATATCAGTGGGAGGAACCTGGATCTCCCCCTCCCCGAAACCATTTGATCCTGGGAGTCAGGATGAACAAGTGTTTTAAGATCACTAGGATCACTTTCAATATTCATTTTATTGTTGCAGTTAGGATGGCCAAACCATAGCTAAGGATGGAGACAGTCATAGCAATTGAAAACGAATGCAGCAATAAATTGGTCGTTTCATTCCCAAAAAATTTGCTTGCTAAGTGGTTTCACAAAAATTTGCAATGAGAGAATATCACCATCACGTTTGTGCTGCTACTGACAAAGCATATTTTCTCTCGAGTACAACAAAGGTATTTGAACTCTAGAACATATTTGTATTATCACCTAGGAAACCAGGTCATGGACCAGAAGCCCATTGTAATATACAAACAGAACAAAAAGATGGTGACTTGTAGTGATATTAGAAGGGGCTTGAAGGGGAAATTTTTTTATAAAAAACCCCCAAACCTGCATGTTTATTTTATACTATCACCAGCAATGGACAATTCAGTCTCTTTTCACCTTAACAGTCTTAAATATCTATGGTTAGAAAGTTAATCTTCTATGTAGCAATGCAAGTCTCAATGCTACCATTTTGCTGAAGGAACAGGATTGCTCATTGCCATTTTATCTTGTGATTCCAGTATTTCATTTTGGATTTAATCAGACTTTAAAAACTGAGCAACTGTTGCCTTGTGATCACAGAGAGAACAGTGAAGTCTTCATTTTTGTTCCGTGTTCTGTATAAAAAGTGAATTACAACAGACAATGTGAACTCTCTGAAGTGCACATCTTAAAGGTTGCTTAATATACTGATGACATGTTAATTAACTCAACTGCAATATCCTGTGACCAATCCCATGTCACTTGTATACTCTCCCCACCATTAAACACTGGGAAAATTCAGTGTTTATGTAAGTAAGAGTGCTAACATTGGCAAGAGTAAAGCCACCCACGCTCGGCACTATTAAGCAGCATGGTGGCCTTGTCTAAGACTAAACATTTGAAATAAGTTTGGCCGTTACAGAATTTGGTGCATAGACAAATTTTCTCAGACACAGAAGTGGTTTTATGTCATTACATCCAATAAAGAATGGCCTTATTTTAAACTGTTCACACACGTGTAACAGGTATACTGTATGTCCAGCACTGTTTTGCCACAGAGCTGAAAAAAATGAAAAACGTTTCGTATTTGTAGTCACTGCTAAATTCATTTTAAAAAGACAAGTATATATGAGGCTACATAGCATATTAAAATGGTTTCTTTTCAGCTCAAAAAGCACAGCAGCCAGCAAACAATACTTTGATCTTTGAATAGAAGTGGTCATATAATGACCTAGCTGCCTGAAACCCTGGTAGACTATAACCCTCAAATTTGATGCCAGAATTCTACTTGGGTCCCTAAAATGCATGTCAGAGATGCTGAACACCGCAGTTTCCACTGAATTTCCACCCAGCAGTGGGAATGTTGATAGAGAGCGCTGACTTCTCATGTGTAAGTGCGAGGCTACAACTAGTCAAAGTGGAACTGCCGCTTTTTTGGGTCCTTAGTAGTGCAGGTGTGTGGTATCCTGCAAGCCTCTTCTGACTGCTACTGCATCTTACCCTGGACGAGCTCTAACAGTCCCAGGACTCTGAGCAGACGGCCGGTTATCAGAGCAGTGCGCACTACAACTACTTCACTAGTGACAAGAACAGAAATGACTGCTCTTTTACTCTTATTCTATGTAAAACTGAAAGCTTGCTGAAGGCAAAATGAAAATAGCTTTATGTCAGGACAAAGATTTGTTCTGAAGGAAGAGCAATCTTTACAATGGAAGTGAAAATTCACCTGTGAACAAAGTACACTTAAATCATCACGCCACATGGCTTCAAGCAGCCTTGCAGACAGCCAATACTACATTTGAAGTTTGTCCTAGCTTTATACAGGAACAAAGAGACACTTTTTCTCCCTAAGGAAATACTACCAGCTTTTTACCCTATCTGCTTCATTTTCAGGTCCCAGAGGTTTATTGCTCTGCAGCAACACACAGCCTGGAGTACATGCAAAGGTCTTCAGTCCTGTGTGTCCAATGGTTTATCATTAGACTTAACAGTCAGACAATACACCATATTTGGCTATGACATCCAAGATCTCACCCTTTTCAAGAGC
This sequence comes from Eretmochelys imbricata, assembly GCF_965152235.1. Taxonomy (NCBI): domain Eukaryota; kingdom Metazoa; phylum Chordata; order Testudines; family Cheloniidae; genus Eretmochelys; species Eretmochelys imbricata. The sequence continues at coordinate 88,705,827 of NC_135579.1, read as the reverse complement.
CACATATTTCATCCGTTAATAACTTTGGTAGAAGATTCTGGTAGGGCATGTCAAAGAAAAATTAGTACCTCAGGGTAAGTACCTTATGGCATCTTCCCACAACCAAATTAGATGCCTGTATTATAAATCATTTGAGAATGGGAGTCTAAAAACAGCTATTTTATTTGACAAACATTCTCCTAGCACTCAACCACTTAGGCTTTACATACTGCTGCACATCACTTCAAGTACAGCTAGCTGATTCTAGAAGTTCAGCATCAATAACTGTAATTAAGCAGTTAATATATTCTTTGCTATTATAGAATTTAAGATCTATGAAGTCTGTTGACCCAGTAGTCAGTTTCAATGTGAAACTTGCTTAAAAGCCTCATTTCAAGCTTGAAAGATTGATTGGCATCAATCATAAAATCCATTCAGACCCAGAGATAAAAGTACTTAAACTCCATAGTCTGTATAAATGCTCGTGAGAATAAAACATTTCTTTCCCCAACTTTTCTTTATTTCACTACCAAGAATGTTACTTTTCTGTTTTTATTGCAAAGCCAACACAGCTGCCTGGGTGTATGGATCAGTGAACCAGGATCATAAGAGATCAGCAGGAATCTGTGCATCCATTAGTGCTGTTGTAGAGCATTATGCAGACTTGGATTGTGTGTTAATCACATCACACAAAAGTGGTAGCTTTTAACTTTACAACTAGCAATTTTTCAAGTGTAAATAAATGCAGGCGTGGGAGGGATACTGACGCTATCCCTATAATCAATCATAAAATAGGTTAGAAAACGCTTGGAAGTGTCAGTCCTAGGCAGATGTACTGCATTTATTAAGGGACATGGGTATACAAATCAATGTCACTGGGCAAAAGGTATTGGGTCAAATGACAGTAAATCTTTTCTCTTTGAATAACAGGTGCAAACACCATATCCACAAAAAAGGCTTTTTATCCTTGTTTAATTTTCCTTCAAATAGTTTATGCCCTTTTCCGTGAGGCCAACACTTGTATTTATCTATCAATCTTAATATTTTCTACCAGGATCAATGGTATTCAGGTTATAAGATGAACTTTCATGCTCAAGCCTTTGAATTAGTACAATCATAAGCCAATTTGTACTGTGATTCTGTCCATTTCCCTCCACAAACATTGAGTGAACTTTTCTGTTCTGACCCAGCTTTTTTAAATATGAACAAGCTCTAGTCACAGCATGGCAGCATGATGAGCAAGCAAGAGGACAAGACAAGTTACTGAAGAGAAGCTCATCAATAGCAAATATTGGAACTACTCAATGGAGGGAGACATTTACCCAAAGTCCACTGCTGGCAATGGATATGCCAAGGCACTACCTCCGTAAGATTTAGAACACTTGGGACAAACTAGAAGAGATGCCTGAACCTAAATGGATTCTTATATCTGTTTTCAGGACATTTTTAAAAAGAGCATGAAAATAAACCTTTACGTCAGTTAACACCCACTAATATTAGAGAGAGATAACGTCACAGTTTTAGTTCTTGACATAAATGGACTAAAAGAGGCAAATTTACATCTATCAGAAGAACAGCAGATGGACCAACTTTATGTACAAGCTGTCTTTAAAAGGTGTATTATATCTGACATGTTATTCAAGGTATTGCTCTATACTCTGATATGCAAAGAGGCAGACAACTTCTGTGACAAAGTCATGGTAGCAAGGCTCAAAATGCTCGACTGGCACAGGAGTAGTCTGGATAAAGAGTTAAGATTTGTGGTAGAGAGCGCAAATATATAGTTTGGGTGGAAGGGGTTCTTTTACAGCAAAAGCTTTCCAATTAAGGTGATTCTGGAAATCAAGCTATTTGCAGAGTTGTATTATCAGTTGTATTCCTAATTGACAGATGCCATTACAACCTTCAACACATTCCATGGTGTGGAATGTGCAATTGCAAAGGGAGCAAAAGTAATTAATGAAGGTTTACTTCTTGGTGCCAGGAACTGGAATACACCAATGCTAAGCACCTGTGTAAAACGTGTTTAGTGTCAGAAGATCTGACCCAGGAACAAAAAATGTTACCATCCACTGTTTGGAAAAATTTACTCCATCACACAGCCTTCTATTTTAAACTGATAAGTGAGTGCACTACAAGAGTCTAATCCAATGGTATTAACATTTGTTTAAATCAGCACAAATGTGTATTGGGGTTTTTTGGGTAGAAAATAGTTTAGATAAAGCAAGCCAGCTAAACAGCAAAAGTTTCATATCCAAAGGCTTCCAATACTTTTTGCCTGTCCTATACAGCTTTTAAAAAAATAGGGCATTACCATTTGTTTTCTATCTACCTGGTTAAGAAACTACAAATATTTTATAAACTGCTCTAAGAATAAAACATTAAATAAAATGAGCAACCTGTTTCTAGTCTCCTAACAAATGCTGCAGACAAAAGAAAAAACCTAAGAAATCTTTTTTTTTTTATTAGTCATTCTCTCAAGTCCTTTCATATTTGGAAAGTGGTAATGTTCCTGTTCACAGGGATTAAATTAACCTAGAAGGAATTTCTACAAGGCGTAGCGGGTCTTCTTACAATCACCCTCTGAAAAACATTTATTTGTCAGCGAGTAATCAGAGACCAAAGGGTGAAGAAATGGAACAAAAATTCAGAACAAAATTTAGAGCAAAAAGGTAAGGTTTTTTTGGTTTGTATCCCATGTAGACCACAGATGTCTCCTTTTGAAGGGATTTGTTCTCAGACTTAAATGAGTCAAATATTCTCCTCCCAGACCTAGGTGGTGTCGTTTTCCTCTTCAGAATAAGAACTGCAGCTAATGGAACAGTGCGTAAATACGTCAGATAGTGATGTATTTATATAAACAGACTGCACTGCCAAAATTCCATATTCCAAATGGAATTTAAATAGACTGTATTAGAAATAGACGATGCTCTCTTTCTCACCTCCCAGTCCTGTAGAACAGAAAGAATTACCCCAGTCTAGAGGATACTTTCTCAAAGAATAATATTCAGTAGGATAAACAACTTTTATCAATAAAGTATCTAGTTCTGTTGAAAGGAATAAAGGAAAAAAGGAAAAAAGGGAGAGTGAAGGGTGTAATATAATTTTAAAATACTTTTTAGACCAATCATCTGCACATCACTGCTGGATCGATATGCAGGTATTTGACTATAAACCAATGTGCTTTGACTATTTTTCAAGTATTTGATATCAACTTTGTATAAAGATTCTGCAAACACAACGAACTACCAAAGATAGATGAAAAATGACTGTTTTTCCAAGTCTGAAATTAAGTATTAAAAACTAAATTAAACTATTCCAGAATAGTATTCCACATGGTACTAACAATTTGCCAAATTAAATTCTACATATCCCAACTGACCATGGGTTGATAAAAATCTGCTACGTAGGTACTAAAGGAAACAGAAATAATGTGCAATATTTAAAAAACAGTTTGTAGTTTGGGGAAAACGTCTAAAATCCCGAATTAAAAAACACAAATGAAGTGAAAGCTTTAACTGGTACACACTGTTCACACCTATATTTCAAGTTTGGAAACGCATATTTTCAAGCAGCAATACAAAAAAGTATCCATGAAGAATGCATAATCTCTGAAAAAATTATGAAAACATCCCTGCTACCATTACATTTCTAAATACAAAACTGACTACCATATTGTTGCTTCTGTGTAGCGAGAGAAGTTCATTTTCAAAACAGATAAAATTCAGTCTTTAGGTGTGAATGGTATGAATGACAGTCTCATTTTTTAAATTTCTTAGTTGTTTAGGATCCTTAAGCATGCAAGCCTCGTAGAGGAGGGCCCAGCGAGGGGGTAAAGTTGGCTTATGGACATCCAGTTTAGGACAGAGCTGGGAAAGCCTCTGGGTCATCTACATCAGGAGCAGAAGCGCTTGACTGAAAGAAAAACATATTATAGAAATTAACTGGAGAACCACAAAGTTTTTCATCTTTACACTTTTCATCTTTTTTAATGATACACTTGTGTCTAGCAAGCTGGAAGCTTAAAATTAAGAAAATTAAGAAAAGTGGCTGAAAACCCATTGTTTGGCATTTTAAAGTAGTATATAAAACAGTCAAAATAAAATTACTGAAATTTCCTATGATTTTTTCCCACAGTAAATCACACTGAGACTTAGGCTAAGTATTGTCAGATCTCTCACACTAACATTTTACTGCTGCTACTCCTCTATTCAGTTACCCATTCTGGGCATCTATTAACCATATTCACGCCTCATTATTAGCATGACCAGACAGCAAGTGTGAAAAAACAGGACAAAGGGTGCGGGGTAACAGGAGCCTATATAAGGAAAAAGCCCCAAATATCGGGACTGTCCCTATAAAATCGGGACATCTGGTCAACCTACTCACTATAGTTATAGAACATCTCTCTCATAGTGCCATGTGTTTTTCAAAAGGTATAAAACAACTATCTCTGTGTGTGAAGTACCTTACAGATGGCTGATCCCATTCTATTAGAAGTACAACCTTAGACACGAACAAAGTAACAACCTGTGATGTGGCTATATATTGACACAAATTCTAAGTCTTGTCATGGCATGAAGGGATGGGTCACAACTGTTTTGTTGACTGTATAGTTTTTATTCATAGATAAAAATATAAATTTTTTTTACTTTAAAATATGTAACTATTCATGCCAATACAGAGATATACAATAGAACTGGAGAAAAATAGGTTTCTTGGGAATTCACAGATTTTTAAGGAAGATTAGTTTTTCAGGAACAGAATTCTGTTAAATGCGAATCTGAGTTCAAGTGGAAACCTGTGCTAACATATACTAGAGTTGAAATACACCAAGCAACAACTGGAAATCTAAAGCTGAACTTTTAATAATAAAAAAAAATGGTCCCTTAAGCACATCTTCAACCATCTTTTATGAAGAAGGTTGCTAGGCTGAACCTGAATAAGGATGTAATGACTAAATTAGGAATTAAGAGGCTTCTAACCCCTTGATATTGTAGAGGATGGAAAGGGTGGGGGAGGTGGGGAGAAGAGAAAGGGGCATACTCATTCACGAGGAGCAAAGAGGTTTAGTTATAGCACTACAGTATAGGTTACCATTTATTTATTATTACGCAACCCAAAAATCCAAACTGCAATTGCAAGCAAGAAGGAATTTCAAACAAACAGAGGGGACAGAAATGCCAAAAAGCAAATATAAGACTGGGGCAAGAAAGTAGTCCCCTATTCCATACACACATATACATTGCTGGACATCAGTAGGGCAAGGATCTGCTATGACAGGTCGCTAGCCCTCCCCTTTTTCCATTCCATCAAAACTAAAAGATAAGCCATAAAAGCCAATCCACGCAGAAACCAATTATCTCCACAATAGGTTAGCCTAATTAAAAGATAAAATGAACAAAACACTATCATTGTAAATCACCAACCTGATTGGGTGTGTGGATCACATCAAACTCCTTCACCAACTGGAAGGAAACACACAAAGTCAACACAAAATAGCTGCAAGACCCGAAAGCCTTTAAGAATACCATCACAAAAACAGTCAAAGAAACTAGATGTCATACTGGAGTACCAAGTTAGAACAAGAAATACCTGGATTTTGGGCATGCTTCTAAGGAAAGAAAACCCAATTCAACTGCATTTGTAGAACCATTTCCCAACTACTAACTCTAAACATCCAAGATCAGTTAATGCAGAAGAGAAAAGAAAACCACATTTCTGTGAGTGGTGCAAGTGAGCAAGGTATTTTGAATAAGGCGTGACTACAAGCAGGCCTACCATTTGAAAAACTGCACCAGGGCTGCAACTAAATAAATTTAAAGGTGAAAACCTCCAGCACAGATGCACTTAAACTGGTTAAATGACCAACTAAACTTGCTCGTACTGTACCTATAGTAGGGATGATTTGCTTTAGGGTTACACTGTTCTTCCAGTGCAGACAAGCCCTAGGTGCTTTTGCTTTCTAGTGAGAGAATTATTGCAGAAACCAGGAAAACAGAAACTACTAAAACAGTAATGACAGAAGTCTAACAAGGACAAGAAAAGGTAGAGGAAACTAAGAAGTATTTTAGGTGAAAACATGAAGACCCAATTTCTACAGTCTGATAACTTTACATACATTTCTAGAGGAAAATTTACATCTTCTGGAACATGTCTGAGTCAATGGAGAAAATGCAACCATAAACGGAGTTGTGTGTCAGGGATAATATAGACAATTAGAGATGACAAAGCATTCCTAGGCACTGTGTAACCTGTGATGAAACCTGAAAGAATCCCTGTAGAGAGAGACTAAAATTTTAGAGTCAATTTTGCCAATAATGAAAACATTACCAAGTTGCATCCTTAAGTTCTAGTAGAAAGCTAGTTTACCCGAAACTTAAAGGGATAAACTGCACAATTAGCGTGTAAGTACCATAGAAGTGTTAATTATATGTTTCCTAGCTGTGACAGGCTCTCTCTCCACTCCAGCAGGAGGAAAAAGGATGGACTACTAAAACAATGATCTCTATAAAAAGAATACACATAAATCACGGATTCCAAGGCCAGAATGGACCACTGTGATCATCTAGTCTGGCCTCCCGTACAACACGGGCCACAGAACTTCCCAAAAATAATTCCTAGAAAATATCTTTTAGAAAAACATCCAATCTTGATTTAAAAATTGTCAGTGATGGAAAACCACCACACCCCTTGGTAAACTGTTACAGTTGTTAACTACTCTCATGGTAAAAATAATGGCTTCTCTAAAAATGGCAAAGATTTCTGGAAAAGCTTTATTTATTTATTAACCCAAATTGCCGGAAAAGAGACTGTTAAAAAGAAAATAATTTGTGGATCTAAGCACAGATTACTTACTTTGTCAGTTCTGCTTCCACGCCCGGGCCTTCCACCACGTCCCCGGCCACCTCTACCACCTCTGCCACCACGTCCGGGGCGACCAAGGTCTCCAAAATTGATCTCCAGCTGGGACGTAATATCATTTGCTGGTTTACGGAAGTGATGATCCATTACAGAGTCTTCAGCATGAGCCTAAAATTAAAACGAGAGCATCCACCACCACTTAACTTTTTTTGTCCAATTTAAAGCCCTAATCTTACAATCACCTATCTATAAGCTTAGCTTTAAGCAAGTAGTACAAAAGTATGCTAGGTTCAGAGTCTAAGGATCAAGAAACCAGCAGGTTCTTCTCCTTGTGAGAAATATATCAACTTTGTTTGAATAATACAGGAACTCCACTAACATACTAGCTAGCATACAGCAAAGGAAACATTTACCAAAAGAACTTTAAACACACTGGGCTATTCCTAGATCTTTCTTGTATTCCATTAAAGGAACAAGAGCTGATTTAGCTTTCTGAAAACAGAACTGAAAGAATTTACTTAACATCCGTATCTTTCTCACTAAAAACAATAAAAAGTCCTCTTCCAGGACTCCTGCTAGTTCTATATTTCAATTGTTATTCATTCAGCGTCAATAACCTTTGCATATTTAACATGATTGCTTTTTAACTTTCTCCATTTGTATATCCCGCTGTACTATCTAAAGCCAAGAAAAAAGTTTTATAGTACTTCATTCACCATACAATCCATCTGCCACAATGACCAATGGATGAGATGTATGCACAATATACTGCAACCATGATGGCAGCTAATATACCATGCTTAAATAAAGAACAAATTGGTATCATGAGCTATAGTGAAAATTACACAAGAGCCCCAACCTTGTGCCATATTAGCGTATACTTAAAAAAAAAAAAAAGTCTTCTGGAGCTAGTTGATCCCTCAGGTATTCACCATTTATTGTGCCGAGAAATCCTAAATTCCAGTACCAAAATATATATTGGCAAGTCAGTAAGGTTGGGGGTGTTATTAACAAACACATACATAATACAATTAATCATTAAAAAAAACCGGAAAAAAAACGAACAGTGAGAAGTCAAGAAAACTGTATCAACATTAAAAAGCCATTTACACGCATCTTTTTTGAGCTGGCTTCCTGAAATGTGCTTACTGTAACTGAAAACTTAATGGCCCACCAGAAGAATGAGTTTTAATAAAACAAACAGCTTACTCAAAAACAGATTTTATCAGAATAAAGAGCCATAAACAGCAATTGTCAGTTAGCAATACTTAACATTAAATAATTTAATTTAATTTCAAAGAGAACATAATCTCCCCTTTTTCGCTGACAAAATAAATATTTGTCAACTTCAGTGCAACAATCATTTTCTACTATGCTTTTTTTGGGTGGGATTCAACTATTGCAATAAATACACATTATGGCTTGAACAACCACAGGCTGCATAACACATCAAAAAGTGAATCTATTTTAGTAAACTGTGGTAGCACATAAAAGCCCCACTGAGGATCAAGGAGGCCTCATTGTGCTAGGCTCTATACAAACATATCTGAAGATACTGTCCCTGCTCAAAAGAACTTACAATCTAATTTAAGACAAACTAACAAAAGAGTAAAAAAACAGGAGAGGGATGAGGGTAATAGTAATAAGAACATATGATTACACAGGCTTGTATATGCATGGCTTGATGTTTCCACCTCATTATGAAAGCTATTCTAAGTATGAAAAAAACATCAGCAATTCTCTCTGGCACTCTCTCGCCATTATCAGCTGATGGTTTCCTGTAGGCATCACGGCAGAAGTGGGTCCTGAGGTGGGTTGTGAAAAAGAACTTTATGGGCTGTCTCAGAGAAGTGGCTTCTGTGTATAAGGTATTGGATGAAAAAAGTAAGAGGAACTTATGAAAGAAGCAGACAAGTAGACACTTAGGAAGCAAACATGCTAGTTATGAAACGGTCATACATGATACACAGCAAGGCACCGGGCATGGACAGAAGAGTTGTATACCATATATTTATATACTCTACTGTTATTAATTTCCTTACATATAAATGTTTTCATCTAATGATTAGCTGATTAGTGATATTTATGTTTTGATGTGACCTCCTTAATTACAGATATAAAGGATCAGGTACCTCATTTGACTCCAGCGGACTCCCCGGCATTTCTGTCATCCCCTTTGTCTGATGCAAGTTGTGTGTCCACACCCAAGATATAAAAACGAAAGGAAGAAATGAGACTCCATTACATACAGAAATACCAGGCACTAAGGTTAAGTGAAACCACTGAATACATACGTCACTCAGTATATGAAACAACAAAAGGCTACACAAGTACCCACAAAGAAGACTGATGGAGTGACTTATCTTGATTCAACAGCGATCAAATTTAAAATACCACAACTGCAAACCCTGTGAGGAAACCAAGATGCAAATTCACATCTCAGGTTCTCAGCCACCACAGTGAGTGGTACAGTATAAGAACCTAGGTTGGTAGATTAAAGTATTGTTCATCCGGTAAAAGAATATCTACACACAGTTTGGATTTGTGTGTCACTGTTCCAACTGTAAGGCCAATATAAGCCTTCAATGTAAGAAATCTTGTGTTTTTCCACAAAGGGTCATAAAAAAAAACAAAGAAAAAGTTTTCAAAGACAACTTACTATTTTCTAAATTTTCAAAGATATCAGGTATTTTCCAACAAACAATTTAAAGCTTTTTCAGGTACCTCCCATCACACTACATCTCTCACTATGAAAATTAGGAGAGGCAAGAAAGCTTGGAAGCATAGCAAACATGTCTGATATAGACTGATTTTCCAGCAAGCAAGTCTTTCACCGGTAAAACTATTTACACCTGAAACTTTAAATGCTTTTCACAATGCCATTTACATTTTGATTTTTCAGGTACGTCAACAGAATTTGTGTATTTGACTCAGTAAAGCAAATTTGAAGGGAAACATCTGAGACTTGTTTTATGTCACACAATGCAATTTAATGTGTATGTGCAAAGGGTTTTATTGGATTTGGATCAAGATTCCCAAAATTCAACAGATCTCATCTTAAATCTAACAATGAGAAACACTTTTGAGTGAATTTTACTAGACATCCACTGGTTTTTTTTACTGTTTCATGGAAAATGTGAAAAGGATAAAACAGCTAGATAAATACTTGGCTGTAACTCCTTGAAATAGCAAAAAAGAAAATTGAGGTTGATATGGGGGACAATTCTTTCACAACTTTAAGGCAGATGGTGAACACTGGACACTTTAGTCCTCCATCCTTAAAAAGGCTCGGGGTGGCACTTGCCCACCAATTACCTCAAAATGTAGCTGAAGGGTTGAAAACTGATCCATCACCAAGCCCATTCAATCCCTGATTACTCTGTTAAGACTATCAATTGAGACACATTGTGATCATCTGTATTGTCCACAACAGTCCAGAAGGACCTGGACTGAAACCTCAAACCTATATACAAGTCAAACCACTGTTGCATGGTAAGTTTTGATTGCTATCGACCAGAGCAAGGTTTGCTCAAGTGGCCTATATGTGAACTATTCCATATCACGTCATCAGTTTTCATGGTTGATCAGGTGGTATGAGAGAAGGAAGAATGGAAATGTACTCCTCAATCTGTTGGTAGAGAGCTCATGCAACTGCTATTCTGGACTTTTGTGTTATCAAAAGCTCCCCTTCTATATTTTGCTAATAAAAATTTATCTCCCTTCTTTGACTCAATGACAGATCAATATGGGTGGGGAGAGATGTTTGTTGGGCTGAAATACTGAGAGTCTTTATAAACATTTTTAAATATTGAAAACTGCAACTCCAGAAAACAAAATAGTTACTAATTAAGATAAAAGATATAGTACGTAGGTACCTTTGCATGTGCTGCTAAGATGACTACAGTATTGCTGCAGTATTTTACCCTTATTTTATTTTTTAGAGGAGACAATAAAATTCAAGTCTCCCTGGCCAGACACCAAACCAATCTGGTTTAGAGAAAAAGATTCCAGCCTGTCTGCATGACTTCAAGAGCTGCTAAACTTCCAAAACCATATTAGATTGCCTTAACGCACAAACATATAAGTAAATAAAAATCAATCTATCACTGGAAAATTCTCTCTCTCTCTCTCTCTCTGCCACTAGCTCTAAAGGGATTAGATGATATATATGCCTTGGAAGTCAGCTTTTCTTAGTATAATCTCAGGTCATTCACAACTTAGCCTTTCTAGCAAGGCTGGGTCTTATTACAGAAACAAATTAACCCAGGAAATTATTTTTTGTGTTACTGTAGCATCTAGGAGCCCTACTGATGGATCAGAACCCCACTGTGCTGGGCAGTGTATAAACACAGAATAAAAAGATAGTCACTGCCCCCCAGCTTACAACTTATTTTCCCCATAAAATATGGACTCCCAATGATGTCATTGTAAAAGGCTTTTCAAAAAAGAGTGAATTCGTTTATTTCTATAGTGCGAGGTAAAATTTAAACTAAATTATAAAAACCTATATTTTCTACTGATGCCAAACACATTCAAGTGTTTTTATTGACAAATTTTAAATATTCTTTAGTTTAACTAAAACGGAAAGTATTGAGTGTATAACAGCGCACAGATCTAAGCACTTATATAGCCACAATCACAGTATTATCCAAGTACTGCCTAGTCTCAGAATGTACTCTTCAACAAGAGGCTAATATTAGTACCCTCATTTTATAGACAACGAACTGGGGCTAGAGTGCTCATCTATCCACACATGTAGTTTAAATTCTATGAAAAATAAACTGGGTATGTATACTTAACAAGAGTGACAGATGTAAAAAGTTGAGAGCATCAATTTATTCAATTAGAAAAACTAAGGAGAGTAATGACAATATACTGGCTTAGTGGAGTCAGTGCAAACTACGGAACAAAGTCTAGATCCTTGGCTTGTCACAGACCAGGTCATTCATCCTTTTTTGAAGCTAATATTTAAAACAAAGACCAACTAAAAAAAACCCTTAACAGCTGTTTTCAAAGCTGTTTTAAACCACTGGCTAGGCTGCATTAGAAAACGATGCAGTTTGAATTTGCTTCCTCTCCTGAAACTTAAAGGAATTTGCATCTGTGACTCTTCTAAAATCGGTGTGCGAGGTCCAATAATCCGTTAGATATTGTGGGAATTGGATACTGCGATTCTTCACAACACAGGACTTCCCTGCTTCTGATTCATAAACATTACAGAAAAATAGCAAGTACTCCGTGGTTTCTTGAATTTAATATTCTTTACAGGCACTCCAGGTAGTCATGCAGTTATACTGCAAAACATCAAGATACCAACATTATGAAATTAGATGTTCTATTAGATTTTAAGATGTTTCAGACAGGGCCCATATCTTCAGACACGTTTGTACAGAACCTACTACAATGAGCTCATATCCTGACTGAGACCTTTGGGCATGATAGTAACAATAAAAAATTACTGAATGTATTATTTGATACTTGATCAAATGCCTTTCAAAGTTTAAGATATAATTTGTTTAAATGCACTTACATGTTGATAAGGTAAGGTTTTATTTTAAATGCTCAAAAAGAGCTTCCTTATGAACCTATCAAAACTGCATTACCTCTCCAGAGTTTAACACATTACTTTTATGGATAAAAATATAATACCCACTAAGCTAAAAAGAGACAGCCCAGTAGCGGAAACTGACTGCACTAAACATTGTTTTATTTATGCTGCTTAAAAATTTTAGTAGCAAAGCACCCTACTCCTGCTTTTAAACAGCAGTTTTATTGCCATAATCTTCACATGTCAAGAAGTAAAATCTGCAAGTCAAACAGTAAATACATTTTAACAGCATGAGATCTAGGTACTTTGGAATACCATTAAGTTTTACTTTACCTCCTCGCTCTTTGACTTATGGAGAACAAATCCTTTTTTCCATTGCCCATCAGCACCCTCGTTTGGTTTACGGATGTTGAATTCAACTTTTGCACGATCCTTATTCTGAATAGCTTTCCATTCATCCAGGGTCATTTCTTTTGGGCCTTCTTCCTTAACCTCTTCCACCTCATTCTCTCTGAATGAAATTCATTTTTATTATGATTACTTAATTTCTATTCATTAATATTTTAAATAACTATGCATAGCAAATCCAAAAACAGTGCATCAGTGTCAGAATACATGGGAATTCATTAGGTCAAAGATTTAGTAGTAATTATTAGGATACAGAGTAAAAATCTTCAGAACTCTGCCCTACAGAAAGGGTGTATTGCTTTTCAAAAGTAAGATAGGATGTCCACCGCAACCAACCAATAAACACTCAGCAACAGCAGAGCAAGGTGCCTCTGAACAACAAAACGGGAGTATAGCACAGTAAACAGTTTCAAGTTAGTGGTGGCCCAAGGTATCCCTATACGCATTAACGTTATTTTTCACTGCAAATGAGATTTTTATCTTTTGCCATGGAATCAGTTTTTCAGATGTCCTATGGTAGCTGATGAAAATAAGACTGGTAATCAAATTAAGTGAGGGACACTGTCACATGCTGTTCTCAGTCTTAGCAATTTTTCAAATACGTATTTTAATAATTTTGTTTCTTCATTCAATTTCCCATCTTAAAATGTGCAAAATGGTTTACACCTCCACCAGCTGATCACAGTTATAGTTTCACCTGGCTTGAAACAGTAATTGTAAACAACTTAAGATCTGATTCCTAAGTTTTGCAGTTTCACTAAGTGTCTCTGATCCGAACCAAAAAAACTATTTTGTAACTTAAATACATACTCGATCACTGTGTTCAGTAACAGATTGTGCTCTAGTTACCCATATTGAGAACACTAAAACTCTGTACCTATTTCACCTAGTATGTTTATATAGGGCAAATGATACCGCTTACATTCAGTATTTACATTTCATTGGACTGTTTGGGAGAATGGTATACACAGGCATATGTAAGATACTATAAAAGCATCAACTAAATGAGAAAGTTTCTTGTTATTTAGTAACCTTAATTTTTGGTGTGATAATGGAAAGGTTTTTTTTTTATGTTAAACAAAGACTCAGACTTAATTACTCAGCTGAAATGGTTCAGCTGTTTCAAAGAACAGGGTTATGGAAAAATATGTTTGGACATGTTAAAAAAAATTGTTTTCAGCTACTCTGCTGAGAAGCTCTACTATTCCATGCTTTGGAGGAAGGATCTGAAATTTGGCGAGGAGGATCACCCAGGTTTCAGGAATGTGCCTTTTGCCATCTCTGTGAAAATTTGCACAGATGTACAAAGATAAGCCTCCAAAAATATCTCAGTTTGCACATGTTCAGCAGAGGCTTGTTACAGTTTGGCAGCTAAATTCTCCAAACACTCTGTATGCACTCAGCATGCTCCATTTCCTCAGCACAGCACAGCTCCTGAGATCAGACTGCATGCGCTATCCCTAGGGGCACTGGATCCAAAAACAGGAATGCCTGTCTTGCACCCTCAATACTACCCGCTCCTGGTGCCCATGGAGCATGGATGGAAAATGAAGAAGCTCAAATGCAGAAGAGGATGATAAGGGAAGTGATGCTAGGCAGATAGGAAAAAAGCATGGGGAAGACGACTAGAAGCAACAAGGAGTAGCGGTGGAGGGGACAGGAGCAGAAGTGGCAGGGATCAAGAGCAAAAGGGTCTGTAACCACTAAAGCACATTCTCTTAGGACATGCTTACATCAACTTAACTATGTAAAACGTACACACTACAGTGTTCCTCCTGCCACAGTAACTTGCCTGCTACAACAACCTAGTAAATCCACCTCAACAAGAGGCATACAGCTTAGGTTGATGTAGTTTGGGTGACACAGCATCTGTATACTGTCTGCCACACGGAGTGGGGAGCGGAGAGCCCCGGTAGTACCCGACCTCCAACTGGGAGCTCCCTGGGGAGTTGAGAACCTGGGTAGCAGCCAAGCTTCCGGCTTGACCGAGGTGCCAAGCTGAGAGCCCGGGCTCTCAGCCCCCCACACCGCCCCCTTCAGTCAGTGCAAGCCCTCCTAGTGAGGAGACACAGCACCCACAGAAGGACAGCAGTGTGGACATGAAAAACCGCAGTAATTACTGCGGTGCTGTAAGTCGACCTAACATAGGTTGACTTAACTTTGTAGTGTAGATGTGCCTTTAGAGAACCTAGAATTGATTTCATGATTCTTGAGTGAACTTTCTGTTACTGTCTAGCAAACAGCTGTGAAACCCACTAGCAAAGTGTCTCCCCATATCCTTCTAATGGCAGGTACACACAGATACACAACCTTCTTCTGTTACCACAGTTACTCTATTAGCTCAAGCAGTAGAGGACTACTGTGAATTTAAAGATCCCAACCTGCTGATGACCCATGGGCAGGGTTGTCAATATAGTTCCACGTGATTTTTTAACTTCAAGTTTTAAGCTTTAAAAAAAAATAAAAATAAAAAACCTTCGGAAACTGCATCCAGAAATCATGTTAAAAGAACATTAACATTGCTAAGTCAAGCACTCAAAAGTTAGGAAATTCCAAAATTAAGTTTGCTTGTACAGCATTAGCCCCTCTGGTACATATGCATTATGATCTTGTCTTTAATTACATGATCACATATTATTTTCCCCCATATGACCCAGCCTCATTCAACACAAGATGGACAGCACTCACTAACAGGGAAGCTATTCAATATTTCTTTTTATCTTCATCCAAACCCGTGCTGAAAACAGTATCATTAATTTCTTCTGGACCCTTTCTATAGCGCTTATGAATCATTTTACCTTCATGTTTGTAAAGCAGTATATTGTCATAACACGCGTGTGAAGCGAAGTAGCATTATATCCACTGAGACAGAGATTAAAGCCAAAACTGTCAGAAATGTAAACTAATTTCGAGCACCAAATTTTAATTATTTATTTTAATGTACACTGGACCCTCGCTAGAACTCGGGGTTCGGGATCCGTGCATGGTACTGCGTTACAGCGGAGGCCGCGTTACCATGGATCCCAATTTAAATATTTAAATTTGGGATACAGAGCCGCAACCGCGCTATACGCGAATCCGCGCTCTAGCGATGCACGCTCTAGCGAGGGTCTGCTGTAGTACCTCATTTACATTTAGGGCCTGTTTTTTCATATTACTTAGCTTTTTATAGCACTTTTACATTCAAACGAGAGGCCCCATTTACAACAGTTACAGTTCTGAGTGCTCCCAACCGCTGCAACTCAGACCCTGGATGTCTCACAGGGTAACCAGAAAATGAGAAACCTAGAACTACCTATGAAAATTTTTGTTTACATGACTTTCCCAGAATCCTATAACTCCTCTCTGGCAGAGGCAGGGATAGAATCCATCTTTCAAGGGTGGCTTTCAACTATATTAACCACATTCTTTCTCTACCTGCAATTCCATGCCTCATTCACTGTACATCTTCCAACTTCCACTACAAACGAGGTAGGGGGTCCTTACAGACAACTACAAAACCCTGATTCACCCCCAGGACACAGTCTGTCCTGTGCATGAAGCAAGGGTCATGTGCTCTTATAGTTAAGGACTGTTTCACAATGCATACACAGAAGAGCGTCAAATTAAGGTTCCACAGGCACCCTTAATTCTGGCATTTTCTAATTTTGAGTACTTGATTTTGCAACCTTAATGTTCTTTTAGTGTAGGTTTTTTGGATGGAATACATGCTGCCATTGAATCAGACAGCTTTATGCCTCGTAAATCAAATACACATCCAGGAGATTTATCTCTTTCTCCAGCACTGGAAAATTCTCTATCTATACAAAAAGCTACAGTAAGTCACCGCATTGGCCCTTTCTAACAAATACCAGTAGGTCATGATGTGCCTAAAGAAGGACTTTATAAGTTATTAGCGCTCAAGCCAGGATTTTCTCAATTCAAGTATATTCCTCTCCTGTTAGTTCATGCTACACTGAAGTCATCAGTTGTGGCAATCAATTCCTTAATATCATACGGCCATAGTGGCTTCAGTATGAGATCAATCAGGAGAAAACTGAATTCAAAAGTCTTTACTTACAATGAAAGAAATAATAAAAAAAAAATTAGTGGCAAAGTAGTTTGGATTTGTTTAGTTTTCCCTCCCTCATCTCCGTTTCCAACAAGAAGTTTACTAAATACCTCATTATAAAATTTTAAAAACCTCAGAGAGCTTTCTGTTAATCTATAAACCTGTCTCACTAACAAGGGGTAAATAATTTTAATTTGATCGTTTAAAGAACATTTTTAAGGAAAAAAACATTGAAATGTCTGATCATGCTTCCAGAGTGTTGAGTAAACATTTAAAATAAATCTAACGTAAATAAACGAGTTCAGTGTAAACTCCAAGATATATAAATAGATCTGTACAAACAGAAGCCCCATTTACATGAGAACACAACATCAGTACCCACTTATCCACATCATTTTCATCCAGACATCTCTTATGCTCCCACTCAAGCCTGTTTGACCAACCACCTCTTATCTTCTTTGCATAATTTCCAGTTTCCATGCTACTTTCTATGCTGTCTCAAGTGGTGGGGGCAGATTCCCAATGGATAATTTCCCTTCCAATCTGGTCCATGAAGCTTATGTAGACTAACACATCCACAGTTAACTTTACTGACCAGTGCCCCGTGTCCGAGTTACCTTCTACCTATTTGTCCCTATTTGGCTAAGGATGTCCCTTCTGTTGGCATTCTACATATTTTACTAACGGAAAGTATCCTACATGCTATTTAAACAGATTACAAATTGCTATTCCAATTTACGGTGAAATTCTATGTAAACCACCCCATGGTTCAATATAAACACATCCTAATTCAATAAGAACACTAATAAACTTACGTACTGCTCTTTGAAGATGTACAGCAGTGTGTGAGCTTGCAAACTTTCTTTCTTATTTTCTATCCCACCCATCTTTTACCTAAACTTGACCAAAATAAAATGACTAGACTTCTTTCTCCTACTTTAGCATTCTATACTCCAGATCTGCTTCAAAGGTACCTAAGCTACTCCATGCTACAGGGGAAACCTGATTTTCATTAAATGCAGCCTACCTGAGATTCACACTAGTATGCTACTCAGATGCATGCTGGAATAGGATATTACTCCAATAACTTCCAGGAGAAGCAAAAATTGTTTGATCAACTATTAAACATATTTAATATTAGTAACATTAGTCTGTTTTGGTTTGAAACACTTGATTTTTAACACAAGCTTTAATAATGACAAAACTGTAAGCTTCTAACATGTCCAGCAAAACATGCTTAACATTACGGCTACAGAAATTAGTGGTTTTAATTTAACAATTGTTTTCCTATAAAGTATATACTGAATGCACTTCTGAGAGGCTAATGCAAGACTTCCATGTGATTCACACTGTAAAAATGATTTTCAACATGAACCAAACTGTCTAAACAGCTGTAACAAGTAGTAATGGACTCCGTTCCAAAACTTCAATTGTGTCAATGTAATTATTTTAAATAAATAATCTGATCAGTAATATGTTTATCATACTACTGCTCTCAAAGCTGATTTAAAAAACAAAAAAAAAACCCTTGTTCTTACTAGTTGGGCATTTTGGGTGATGTCAGGAGCTACATTTGGGTAAAAAACAAAACGTTAACATTTAAGCATGTAGTTTCATTCATTCATCCACCCAACTTCACATCAAGTGTTTCAGAGATAATCTGTTTTAAAGAACATTTTTATATTAAGAACTGATTTATCATTTTGGGTAGTGGGAATCTAGTGCATCATATACTCAATTCTGCTGCACTGTGGAAAATGTGGTTATCTGTAAACCCTCCCTGTTGAGTGGATCCCTACTCTAACCTTGAGTAAGTCTCCCTTCCGCAGCAGATTTTTGTGTTACTGTTTGTTGTTTTAGGGGCCAAATCTCAAACACCAGCGTACAGCAAGTGGTTAGACTGAGCCAGAAATCCCTGAAAATGCATCATACACACTTGCCTCAGGCTCTGGAGGACCAACCAAGATGTTCCACATCCTGAGCGCTTCCCCACCAACCCTAGTGCACGGGAAATCTGCTGGTGGATCCACTGACCCCACTTCTGCTCACCTACATACTAGAAGGTGGGGATCTTCACCACTACAGAGATGCATGGGACATGGGGCAAACTGCACTTCTGCTGTACCAGAGTCTTCCACAGCCTTGGAGGGGCAAAAACTGGCCTTTAATATTCAATCTAGGAATGGACAAGGACAAGGAATGGATCATGGGGGACAAGGAATGATGAGAACCTGTTCTGTTCATTCCCTCTGGGGCACCTGACACTGACCACTATCGGAAGACAGGATACTGGGCTAGATGGACCTTTGGTCTGACGATTCTCATGTTCTTATCTAATTTCCCCTCACTAAATAATAACTTTGCCCTCCTCTTTATGACTATCCACAAAGTCATTAATGAGAAAACTGACTGGTACTACGTCCCTTATTAGAATTTTCTTAGACAAATGTATACTCTGAGATGCCCTCTAATCCAGTTGTCATTTTCTTATGACATTGTCACATGAAACCGTATCATATGCCATACTAAAATTGACAAACTACATTTCATTCATCTGCTACATTTATCATCTTATCAAAGTTTCACATTACGTTTTCATGAACCCCATGTCCCACTACTGATTATCTTGTTTCCTATAGCCACTTGCTTTTATTAAACCAATCCAACAGCTGTTAAAATCATTGATTTCCAATTCTCTGGTTCCCTCTTTCTTGGAGGGTCAAGTTAAATTAAATTAAAAGTAGTAAAATTAATCTGCAAACCATACAAACACACAACAACAGAACTGGGGAGACATGCAATATTTTCCTCAAAAGTTTGGCCATCATCAATACAACTACTTTGGAAACCCAGAAGTAAAAACGTGCTGCCTACCAACTATCTCCTCCTGCATAGTTACTCTGCTCAGATGTGGCTGGGTAACTTTCAAGTTTTTCTGTTTTGATTTGAAGATCTTATTTTGGAAGCATATTAAAACTATCATTTAACTGATTACTAGCAAAATAAATCTAAAGGCAGCCTAGCAGTTGATGAACCAACAACATGTAACCATCTAGAAATAAAGGTAGTTTAGAACATGCCTCTCTTCTCCCCAGTCTTTCAACAGTACTGTGACCATTTACATATCTGGGGAAGAAATACCAGTGGTCCCACAGGTAACAGCTCATGCTAATGGCACCATGGCCAAAGAACCCAAGAAACTAAAGCGTAAAATACACCTCTACCCCGATATAACGGTCCTCGGGAACAAAAAAATCTTACCGTCTTATAGGTGAAACTGCGTTATATTGGGGTAGGGAGAGGAACCGCTCCCTGCCCCAGCTCGCCTCCGCCTCCTCCCCTGAGTGCGCTGCCGCCGCTCCGCTTCTCCCCCCTCCTTCCCAGGCTTGCCGTGCCAAACAGTTGATTCGCAGCAAGCTGGGGGGAGGGAGAGGAGAAGAAGTGGAGTGGCGGTGGCGCACTCAGGTGAGGAGCGGAGGTGAGCTGGTGCGGGCGGGCCACAGCAAGTAAGGGGGGGTGGGCGCAGAGGAACCGCTTGCGGTAACACGAATTCGGATATGCCGCGGTAAAGCAGCCCCGCTCCCCGAAGCACTGCTTTACCGCATTATGTCCAAATTTGCGTTGTATCGGACTGCATTATATCGGGGTAGAGGTGTAGTTCAAAAATGGTACGTGAAGCAATTGGAGAAAGTTGTAAAAAGAAGAGTACTCACTTATTCTCAGAATCAGCAGGTGGATGTTCCTCTCCTTCTGGTGTTTCCTCGGTCACGTTTGACTGATCCAAATCACTGCAATTAAGAGATTTTTCTCCAGACCAGTACCTAACTGTTTAAAACTACTAAGATGTTACTGAATCTCTAACTCAGATTCACTTAATTGTCATGAGTAAGGCTACATTTTAGTCACGGGTATTTTTAGTAAGTCATGGAGAGGTCACGGGCAATAAACAAAAATTCATGGTCTGTGACTTGTCCATGACTTTTACTATATACCCCTCAGTAAAACTTGGGGGGTGGGGGCGGGTGCAACTCAGGATGACAGCCCTGGGGGCACCGCGGGTCATGGCCTGGGTGCTCGGGGGGGGGTGCTGATTCCCCCCTATCCTGCTTCTGGGAAGCAGGGACCCCAGCTCTTAGCTCCACCTGCTGCCTCCACTCCGCCCTAAGCCCCGATTCTGCAGCTCCCATTGGCTGGGAGCCGTGGCCAGTGACTGCAGGAGCTGAGCGAAGGGAGTTGCTGTCGCCCCCCCGGGAAGCGCCGCCCCCGCCCCCCCCGGATAAGCACTACCCCCCATCCCAATCCCCAGCCCTGAGACCCCACACACCCCCAAACTCCTGCTGCTGGGGAACGGGGGGCCCGAGACTGCCCCAGCAGCAGCTGGCCCACCTGGCCCAGAGGTTGCCCGCACTGCTCAGGCAGGCCCCCGGGCCAGGCAGGCCAGCCACTGCAGAAGTCACAAGAGAGGTCACGGAATCTGTGTGAAACAGAGCCTTAGTCATGAAGTTGAACTTTTCTCACTATTTCATGAAAAACGTGAGTCTCTTTATAGATTTAAGAAGGCCATTTGCTGCAATTTTCTGGGCAGTTTTCCCCAAGATTTGTATTGCTCTTAGTATCAATCCCCAATACTTCAAGTGTCCTGCCTCCTCCTCAAACGTAAAACTGACCCAGGCATTAAATTGAGGACTAGAAAGACAATGAAGCCCTTGAGAAAGTGTAGTTGTAAAATGATGCAAAGTGACAATCACAGTTTTTCAAAACGTGCAACAGAAAAACATCAGTTTAAACTTAGAGTCAAAGTCCAAGTAACCTCATATGTTACCAGCAAGCTATTAGGTAACTTTTTGCTTGGCAAGTGTTAATAAGGTTTCAAAACTGAGTTTAAGAAAACAAACTAATGCTGTTTCCACTAACACTGGAGACTTAAGAAGTCCCACAAAAAACTACAAATTCCAGAGAGGCAAATACATTTTTTATATTTTATAAACAGTGGAAACAGGGGGACCTGTTTAAACTTTTCTAATTTTAAAAATTTCAAGAAATTACAAATTACTAACGTTAGCTCATCTTTGACGGTTCCCCAGTTGTGTGATCCACTGCCACCACGTTTATCCTCATGCTTTAGGCCACTGAAATGGGAATGTGAGAGAGAACTAACAAAACTGAGTTAACATAATAGTGTCTGGATACAGAAATTCAAAGGCAATTAAGAATTGTATTCTATTAAAGGCTAGTGAAAAACACAATAGGAAGAGTTTAAATTTAAGACTTACGATCTATCACTTCCACTATGTCTGTCAAATTCACGCTTGCCACGGGAGTCAAAGCCATCTCCTCTGCCCATTCCACGTCCACGACCACCACGTCCACCTCTTCCGCCTGGACCACCACGACCACGTATAAGTCGGTCAATAATGGGTCTATCACAGAACAGAGGCCATTAAATAGTACATTTCCAAAATGTAAAGCACAGCTCACAGAGCCTTTCAATATATTTGTTTTTAAACTCTATGCTGTATATTGTTCGTCAAATATAAACATCCATTTAGGAATACTACCATCTAATTACTATCTGAAAAAAATAGCACTTTAAATGCTGCCTGAGTTCTAAAATCTTGAAACAATGCTTTAAAAAGTCAACTGCTTACCTTATTTCATCTAGTAATCAGCCATATTATTGCAAGTAATACAACAAATATCACAAGCACTACATTTTCTCTTTAATAATGGTCTTTCTCCCCTTAGCTTATTTCTTTATATTTTCATTGTGGCACAATGGCTTAAAAATTATAATACCTAGTAGTGCTGTATTTAAAACTCACAATTCTGGAATTCACATAACTTAGGCTTTGTCTACACACAAATTGCATTGGTCTAACTAAAATCAGTTTGAAAACCTCTAATTAAACTGACAGAATCCCCCGAATGGACATACTTATACCGGCTTAAAACTTGATCTATAAGTTTAGCTTTTGACTATAAACTGAATGACATAAGCTAAACTGATTTAGACCTGTAACAGCGTCCGGACAGAGTTCTGCACAAGTTCAAAAAAAACCACATCTTTAGTTAAATCAGTTCAACTATCTGTTTACGCTAAACGTTGGGTCCACAATAATTTGGGTCAAGTATATAAACAAAGTCATGCAATAATGATAAAGATAGTTATTCTACTTTACATGATTACACATTTTTTCTGATGAAGTTAACAAAATTAAGATACCAATGTTCTAATCCAATCAACTCAAAGATTTTATTAATTTTGTATACCAGTAGATGGAAATAAGAGTACTGACCCAAATCACCACAAAGATTGTTTGCAAGATGAAAAAGTCTTACTTCTCCACAGAAAATTCCCCTCCTTCACCCTTCTCTTCAGCAGGTTTATCAAATCGGCGTTCACGAGGCGGTCGTCTCTCTTGTCTCCTCTCAATAGGCTTGCCTTCACCCTGAGGCTGCTGCTGATCAGGCCGTCTGCCAATTCGTCTTATACCTAAAATAGTAGACAATCTGCATCAGCAAATTATTGAGCAACCAAGAAATTGTGACTCTACCAGCACAAAAGCAAAACACAATACAGAATTGACATTTAGGTTTTACTTCCAATCTCCTGATGGCCAGGGGTTTGGGAGGATTTCCTTTTACAAGTAATGTTTTGTCCTTTTACTACCACGATGTAGCAGCTTGTTTTTTTTTTTTTTAAAAAAAAAAAAAAAAAAAAAAAAAAGGGGGAACAATTGGTTCCTGGCAAGTAGGGGCAAAGGGGGGCAGCAGTGTACAGCAGACCCACCAGTCCCAGACTGCACGCCCAGGGGATCTAGTCACATGGAGTGTTGGGGTTCTTAGGGATTGGCTTGTTTTGAAATGGGATTAGCTTGATTTTTGGCTTATTGTGAAAGTCAGGGTGCTTATTCACCACGTGAAAGTTGGCAACTGTGCTTCAGATGTGTCACTGCTTTGGTGCACATTAGAGAAAGTAAGTTAGCATCTGCATCAGATGCACTGGAGCTCTGCTCTGAGATGTGGATGAATTAAAGTGCTTTTACATCACATTTCTGCTGCATCCTCACTCATCCTAGGAACTGGTAAAGTGGCTGGTGATTGCCAGGGCCCCATGTGCTCTAACCAAGCATCCTCCTACCCCAGATATTATTGTTTGTTATTTGTATTACTGTGGTGCCTAGGAGCCCTAGTCATAGAGACCCCACTGTGATATGCACCGGATAAACTTTTCCCTCTGCCCACCAAATGGTGTAGAACCAGCTATTCTGGCTCTGTGACAGCGAAAGATTCACCCAAACCTTTATAAGCTTTAGGAACACTTTGTGCCACCAGCTGTAAGTTTATTTTCTTCCTGCAGGAGCTCACTTTCCCCACTCCCATTTGCAGGTCACTTTTAAAGGGCCATTACCAGTTTTTCACTGTGGGATGTCTGGAGAACTCAAATAGACAATGGTATGGTACTGTTCTTTTAGAAAAAGTTAGCTTACTGCTCTTTAGAATGAAAACAGTCAGGTCACCAGAACAAATTTGTTTTAAGCTTGTTTTCCACTCTGCCATTATCTTCCATAACAAACCATTCCAAAGCAACAGAAACACCCTGATTTCTAGGATTCTCTCCTAAACACATTCTAGGTAGAGAATTTTAGATATTTCATTTCCCTGTTTTATGCTACTAAGGTTATTTTCATGAAAAAGGGACATATGTTTATTTGTATTAATATTCTCATGCTGTTCGCTCCTCATGTGGAAAGAAGTTGATATCTTCAAAATTAGATTATGTCAAAAAGACCATTATTACTTCATAAGTTATGATCAGAAGGGACAAAAGAACTCAAGGAAGAAGCGACCCTGTTTTTACGAAAATTTCTTTTGTATTGTATTGCAAAGTTCAGAATGCTAAAAATATACAAAAGCTGTTTTTTAAAAAAAAAACACATTTTCATGAGATATCAGCTGCTTTAACATAAAATCAAAACAAGCAGGAAAACAATGTATATCAGCATTAGAAAAAAGCAACAAAACCACAGAAACTGTAATTTTTAAACTTTTTTTTAAAACCACAATTCAGCTATGAAAACAGCCATATTCCCCATTAACCTACTATACTGTTTTATGAATAAGAGCCTACGAGAGTCAAGCCATGTTGTCTTTGATCCCAACATTCAAAACTGCCAAATTTCAATCTCTATAAGCCAGCTGAACAAACGTCTGCAGAACAAGCAATGCCATATTTGGGTGGAGATATAAGAACTAGCACATTTGTAATGATATCCAAGCCAAACACACACAAATGAACAATAACTTCCTTACCCTACAAACATGTTTTCAAGACCCAAAACTCTTGATAAATAATCCTTTTCCATATGAAAAGATAGACGTTAAACTCACAGAGATTTACTCTAATAAAATTCTTTGGAGGAAAAGAAGTATTAGCTCAATTTTACAGATGCACAGGTGAAGGGAAGAGAAATTAAGTAACTAGCTTCAGGCCGTACAGGACATATGTTGCAGAACCTGGAATTTAATTAAGATCTCAAAAGTACAAGTTCAGTGCTTTCACCACAAAAATTCTTATTTCTAGCAGCCTTTTTTATGAGTTCCTGAAGGTGCAGTTCATCAGTTCTTATATTTGGAGACTAATATATTGGGGATGCAGTTTAGACAATGCCATCACTATTCATGACTGGCGCTTGTATTTACACATGTACCAATATACAAATTTACTTGGAATATAAAATTAAGCATGTCATTAAAAGTGAAATAAAACAATTGTGTTCTATAGAAAATCAGGCACGCTTACAAACTTATGAGTGAATTTTCCCTTAATACAATATGCCAAGTTTAAAACTCCCTCTACCTTTATTATTCCAGTGAATGGATTTGCCCTTGTGTAATAGATTTCTATTATAAATCCCCGAAATACTGAGTTATTTCTTTCCATATAGATACTGTTCACTTTTGAGACAATTTTTAGAACTTGTAGATACCCATGTTGGTCAGGAAGAAACAGAAGTAAGTCAGGCCCTTATAATATGATAGTTGTCTTAAGGGTCAAAATCTTTCTGTTCTGTAGCTTTACTCAGGAATATTACCCACATTTAAAAATCTATTTCATGAGGGAAGACAGAGCAAGTTTATGATACCTGGTCTTTCAAAAAAGCTACCAGGTTAGTAAATGTCAACTGGTATTTTCTGAACCTGTTATTCCAGAGCTCAGAAAAAAAATCCAACTACCAGACTTTGATGTGCAAGATGTCCATAGGCACAGTAATGTAAAACACACATTTTTGATTTTTATTTCCTATTTGTCCTTCACAAAAAATGCTTTACTTAGTATTTCCTTGGTTAAAGTGACATATTTTGTTAAAGATAATTTCGCTCTTACCAAAGTTCAAAAAAAAGCACCCAGAGACAATACTGCAATGTATTTTTTCTTTAAAAGAAATGCAATGTGTTAATCTTTAGTACTGTAATTATTTCTACTCTTCTGGGGAGTAAGATTTTTAAGAGCTCCTTTAGTATTGGTTAAGTAATAATTATCTTATTAGTTTGCCAAATAGTTCTTTATCCAAATATTACCAAGCACTTTCAATGCATTCAAAAATTATATGATGAGCATTACAAATTTAGGCCACAATCTTTCAATCAT
Source organism: Eretmochelys imbricata (assembly GCF_965152235.1). Lineage (NCBI taxonomy): Eukaryota > Metazoa > Chordata > Testudines > Cheloniidae > Eretmochelys > Eretmochelys imbricata. Next base: position 88,679,325 of record NC_135579.1, on the reverse strand, counting down.
GCATGTGCTGAAGTTTATGTAGATAAAAAGCCCTCTACCACTGTCCTGCTAGGGGACCCTTGACAAGTATCCTCCCTCCCTATGCCTCAGTTTTGACATCTGTAAAACAGGGAAAATGATACTGATTTCCTCCCTAAAGTGCTTTGAGATCTAGTGTGCCACATTATCTGCCAATGAACTATACACATGCTTAAAATTAAGTATAATTTTTGCAGGATCAACCCATAAAAAAGTAAATCAAAGACATTAATTTTAATGTCATTATGTTTTCATATTCCTTCACTTGATCATAAGAGAAATTAAACTTTGTTACAGTCCATAAAAATGTTTACCATACATTTATATAAGAGTGCAACTTCAGTAATAATGCATGTGAAAGAATGTACTTTTATTACTAATCTCAATCCAAATTATCCTTAGTGAACCAACAGTATTTCAGAATGAAACTATTAAATGGGACATGTCCTTAGAGATGCACTTTAAGCTTAACAGTCGATTATTAATCGGTCTCTAATTCATATTCCCAAATATGTTTCCTTACTCATGCCTCTCTTGCCAGATGGGTGAGTACCCCACTTCAACAATGAAAATTTTATCATAACTGGGTCCAAACATACAAAAATAAAGACATCAGATGCACCACAAATTAAACGGCTCCATTTTGAGCTTCCCAGGCGGTGGAAGGCGGCGGCAGATAGCTTCGGCTACTGCGTTAAGGAAAAGGGATCGACAACACACTGAAAACGCACATGGCTCAGGTATAATCAGCACAGCTGCACTAACACGAACATGCGGCTACCGTGCTTTAAAAAGTGATGCAACTCCCTTTGGAAAAACAGTTTTTCGTCCTCACACGCGGGCTGCCATCCCACCCAGACTCTTATCGTCAGCAGGGTCATCCAGCCTCCACAAGTCTGTCGGTGCAATGCTCCGGGGCCACAAGTACTGGGTAACATACAAGCACCAGCAGACCTTACTGAATCCTCTTTCCTAACCCTGCATAGTTGGGTCACCCCGAGCTTCCTCCACCCATCCCCGGCCACTAACCTTGTTAAAACCCCTTCCTTCCGCCCACCCCGTCGCCCCCACTTGGATGCAGCCCCTTCTTTCCCAACAAACATGTGCGACAGGCCTCGCTTCCCCCCACGTGGGTAGAGAAGCAGCGGCCCCGGCCTACGACTACTCCACCCCGCCACCCCAAGGAGCAGGTGGTGTCTCTGAGGGGATCTAGCAGGAGCTGGCCCACCTGGGGCTCTCACGAAGTTCAGCCTGCGCTGCCAGGCCGCGTGTGGAGGGGACGGGCTGTCACCCAGGGGCGGCAGCTCTCCCTCACCAGGCCAGGAGGGGGATGCGCCGCTTCTCTGCAGACCCAAGGGGGCTTAAAGAGTCTGAACCCTGCTCGGCCGTGGAGCCTCCCTCCCCAAGGGAAACCGGCGGGGGCTTGAGCCCGGACCCTCCAGGGCCCCACACCAGGGCAGGGAGCGCGAGCGCATGTCTGGCGTCTCAAACTCCCGCCGCCCTGGCGTACTGTGCGCGGGCCGCATGGGCCGCCTCCCCGCCCGTCGTCCCCGCTCACCTTCCTTCCTCAGCGGCGCGGCGGGCTGCCCGCTGCCCTCCTCCCTGCGGTCGCCGGCGCCCCCGGGCGCGGCAGCGAAGGGGGGCAGCGGGTTCTTGCGCTCTTTCTGGGACTCCCTGCGCAGCTGCTTGGCCGCGCTGCTGCTGCCGCCGCCGCCGCCTCCCCCAGCCTGGCCCGAGCCCCCGCTGCCGACCCCGCCAGAGGAGTTGGCCTGGGCCGCCTGCCCGCTGCGGGCCCCGCCGCCGCCGCCCCCTTGGCTCCCGCCGCCGCCGCCGCTCTCCTTCCTCCGGCTCTCGGCCGCCCGCAGCACCTCGAAGGGGTCCGACTCGTCGTCAAAGAGCTGGTCGAAGCGGTTGGTGACGACGCAGCCGAACCCTTCTTGCAGGTGTCCGGGCATGATGGGCCCCTCTCGGCGGGATCCTCCTCCGATGCTGCCCAGGCCCCAGCCCCCTGCTCGCGATACCCCACAAGATGGCCGGCCCCAAAGAGACCCGCTTCTCTTCCGGCGCCAGGAACAGCCGGGGTTTGCCGCGCGCGGAGCATCGCGGGAGCTGGAGGCGTCCTACCGCGACGGGATCCCGCGCGGGCGGTGGGGCGGGACTACAGTTCCCAGGATGCAGCGCAGGACCCGCGCGGTGCGGGGGGGGCGTGAAGAAGCGTGCGCCGTGACGGGGGGGGCGAACGCGCGTTGGTGTGGGGCGAAAGGAGACCAACGCGGAGCTGGACCGGGGGCCGGGCCGGACACCTGTCTCGCGCAGGCCCAGCTGCAATGGCTCCCCACGTGGGCCGGGCCTCCCCTTCCCTCAGTGCCTCGCACGGCGCTTGTGCTGGCGGGGCAGCAAGTTGCTGCTGCGAGGGGAACAAGGCCCCGCACAAGCCCAGCCTCCCTGGTGCTGCTGCAGCCAGCGCCGTTGTTCATGGCTGGCTCCCCATCACTTTTAAAAGGGTGTTCACAGTCTGTGCAGGAAATGACCAGGGAGCACCCCCCCCCCCTTCCCACTGTCTTACCATAAATAGTGAGTGAACACGGGTGTATTTCATCACGCGGATCTTGGTTGCAGCTAACTCATGTCCACACTGGAGCCAAACGTCTCCTAGCCCCTGTTGTGTTTGAACACAGATGGGTCCTGCTACAGGGATACCTACAGCTTTTTTTTTTTTTTTTTTTTAAAAAAAGGCAAAAGTGATGTTTGTTTTCTATTGTTACAAGGTTACTATGAGTGAGTGAAGGGGGGGAAATGTACAGTGTTTTACTCTTTTCAGAGTAGCAGCCGTGCTAGTCTGTATTGGCAAAAAGAAAAGGAGTACTTGTGGCACCTTAGAGACTAGCAAATTTATTTGCGCATAAGCTTTCGTGAGCCACAGCTTACTCTGTGCACATGAGAGCACCTTGGGGCCAGTTTCACAGTGCATTTGTTTCTCCCTCACACTTTGCGAAAGACACTTTTTAAAACAGGAAAATCTGATTGTAAACCCATACAAGTTAAGGGGCAACTCAAAATTTGGCCATGGTAAAATCATGCTTTTAGAACTGGTAGAAGAAGTTTTTTTTTATAGGTTTGTTTTAGTGCGAGTATAAACAATTACTTTAAAACAAAACTTTGGCTGTAGTATTACTTCACCCACCTTGTCTCTCTATTTGTAAACCTGACATGTAATAGTTTACAATAGTAGAAACAAATTGGCTATGAACCAAAGTGAAACTATGCTGTTCAGACTTTTCTACTCTCAAGCCTGACAAGACTTTTAACTGTTTTTTTTTTAAAATTGACCATTTTTAAGTCTCTATTTTACTTTTTTACCATATTTTTGCTTTTTTTTTTTAACTTGTCAGCCATCTCAGCATGGACAATAAAAGTCAATTTTAATATTTTTAGGTGTTAATAACTAAGGCTCCACTCCTACAATGAACTCTGCACCTGTACAGTCCCCTACTGAAACTCTCTGCAAACAGAGGTTTGCTCATATGGCTCTCTCTAAGCCTGAAATGGGCTCCACAGCAGATATATATGTAACACATCCATTAACAATATGATCTGAGCTATGTCATTAACTATACCCACCATACTGCTGGTGTGATGGCAGCCATCTTCACCAACCTGAAGATTGAACCAGGGGATTTCCAGAGCTGAAAGCAGGAGTCTTGGCAACTTGAACTAGGTGCTGTAGATCAGGGCTGTAACTTATTAACACCTTCTGTTACCCTCTGTGTGCCTGTGTACCTCATAACACACACTGACCAGTGGGTTACATTAGCAATAATCAGAAATGTATCAAAATTAACTGTTGAAATGGAAAAACTTCATGAATACAGGAATTACCTTAAAGAGATACTGTCAAGGTTGGTAAATCTACAATTAAACCTAATTTTTAAACATTTTTGCAAGTTACACCACATTTTAATGAATAAAAGCACTCATGCCTGAAAGCTGTTGAGTATCTTAAATACTTTAAAACAAACAAAAAATGATTTAGTATTAACATGGCTCAATAATCACAGGTGCTACAGTAATATAAATATCAAGCAATCAGCAAAATCCAAATAGGTGTCGCACCTCGCAACTCCTCATATCTGAATGTGATATTTTAAAAAAATATCCATGTCAGCTACCTGCCCAAAACACCTCATCACAAGCCTAGTACATACCCACAAATAAGGAGTCAATAGAGAAACACTGCTTTTCAGGATTCCCCTGTGGGTGTGGAACCACTTATGAAATATTCCTTCAGGTATCCTTCCGAGGACATTTAATCCTACTTTTAAAATGAGACAGAAGCCATTTCAGGGATGACTGAATTCATATTTCATTATTTCAGGGATGACTCAATTTGGCCACTGTATATTTACAATTTTCAGGTACTTTTATATAATTATCTGTGTACAAAAACTTTTAAGAGTATGTTGATAACCCAGAGTGAAGGCAAGAATCACAGAGCTGTGACTGACTTATATGTTCAGATAATTTTACATGGTATTTTAAAATCTAAAATATAGGTATCAATCCATCCATGAAATCTGAGATCACTTCATTTACTTTTATTTTTACTGCCCTATTGACCAGTGGGAAACATTGTTTAGATTCCCCCACTTCTCATTTTAATATTGAAAGTACTGTACTCAGTAATTGGTATTTTGTTGCAATTAAAGCTCCTAGCACAAACCTTTTGAAACATAGAGCCCTTTCTGGCTCCGTGCAATGTGACAAAATGTCGCTGTTGCTCCCATATCCTCTACTGTTGTATTATTTCTGAGTTCAGATGCATCTAATAACCAGTTTCAGGACTTTCACATGTTAAGGAGGAAGAAACAAGGTTAGTGTGCTATGCACTGAATGGCAGAAAGATGTCAGTTACTGTTATCTACTATTTGATTTGGAGATTAAGAGGATTCTTACATGATGATGATGATTGATGATGATGATGAAGAACTGTTAAATCAGTCCTAGGAGTAATGCAGATAAGGCGTGAAGATCACCTACATGTTAAATCCTGGGTGAACATTTGAAACCTCACCCTCTCTATCCCCCACATAATTAGAGGATAAACATGTTCCAGCAAAGTCACTAAAGAATTGTGTACCCAGGATGTGCAAGATGCATTAACATTGGTATTGCCAGACTGGATCAGATCCAAAGTCCATCTAGTCCACTATCCTGTCTCTGACAGCAGCCAGTACCAGATGCTTTAGAGGAAAGTGTAAGAGCCTTGCAGTAGGCAGATGTGGGATAATCTGCCCCTAACACAGGTCTCATTCTGGTCTCCAATAGAGACTGGTTTAAACCCTGAAGCATGAGTTTAATATCCCTTCCAATTCTTTCATAGTGATATGGCTATTAAAAATACCCAGAGTTACAATAAATAATGTCCAATCTCTTTTTGAATCTGGTTAAATTGGTGGTTTCAGTGACTTCCTAAAGCAGTAAGTTTCAAACTTAAACCACACCTGTGAAAAAAAGTCCTTTTATTAGTTTTTAATTTACCACCTTTTCATATAATTAAATGTCCCTCTACTCTTGTATTATGAGCCAGGGAGAATACTTTAGTGCTTGAGATGTGCAATCCTAGTCCTTCAGAGAATCAGAAATTTGAGAAGAGAACAGTGCTCCACCTAGTCCATCATATTTCACAGCTATTACACATCTCTAGGTCACCAAGTCAAATCCAGCTTTGATTTAATGATCAACATTAGTTATCACCTGCTTGGGTCCTCTATAAAATGTTTGGGTGATCTCATCCTAGGTACTGGTGGATGAATATTCACATCGTCAGACAAAAGCACCCATTACCCGATTTACAAACTTGGCAGAAGTTCCTAGGATTAATAGACATAGGGGCTGAATTACTTGGAGTGCCTAAAGGGTCTGATTTTGGCCCCTGCACATACATTTTTAATGTCCCTCTTTTGGGACCAGACCACATTGCCACAGAAAGATCTACTTTTCTATGCCACTCCCACCCATTCAGGCACCCTTTAGCTGAGTTGTTCTGGGCTCTCCACACACACCAGGAGGAGTCCCACAGCTGAGCCAAACCAGTGAGAGGCTGTATGTGCTGATGCTGGAGCAACTCAGCTAAGGGGCATCTGAATAGGGGGGCCATGGCCCCATCACTTACAGAAGTGGGAGTGCATTTTTTCCTGCCTTATGGGCAAGCAATGGGGGAAGTGGGCAAAGAGGAGCAAGTGGGGGGTGGGACATGGTTCTAATACTGATGGCCCCCCCATTTCTAGGGACCCCCGAAGGCTGCAAGAGCAGCAGCTTCGGATAAAAACACAGATACAGTATCACCAGTATAGTCACAATGGAAAGTGAAACTTAAGATTCTGAACTCCCCCTTCCCTTGCTCCCTTTAAAGTTTTAACCAAGACATGCTTATTGACACATCTGCGTCAGAGTGCTCGTGTATGGTACCACTCACAGTATCAGCCATGGTGAGTATGGCCCACCAGGGGTGAGGGAAAAGAGGAGAGAATTGCTTGGTTACTTGAAACTAAAAGTATAGGACAATGGCACTGAACACTGGCACCATTTTCCACAGGTAGTGGTGATTTTAGTTAATATCTCACTCCTGAGGGTAACTAGGGCACAGAGAGCACAGCTTCTGCGGGCTTCTTGGAGCTGCTTGGGCCCGTATGCTGCTAGCCTGCTGCGTGCTGCAATGGTGCCTGCTGAAGTGATTGCTGTGTGGGGAAGCATGCTACCGCAGAGAAAGAAATAAGACTGCCAACCCTAGAAACAGTGGGGAGAGGACTGCAGAGTACCGCCACATAAATTTCATTGAGATCTCTCAGGAGGATTCAAGGAACACCCCTGTGTATATAAACAAACAAACTGCTCTGCATGACCCATCTTGCCCAACTCTACAGGGGAATGAAAAGGAGATAACTCTTCCTCTCTTTGTTGTATTGCAACCTGTTCTAGTATGAGAAAGTTAATGAATTCTGTTAAGTTGGGGGCACCATCAGTATGTCATTGCAATGGGAAATACAATTACACTTACCTGAGCTTCCTTCCCCTACATTGGGCTAACCCATGCCTGGCTGCTTGGATTGATTGGACTGTGGGAGAGTCTCAAACAGGTTCTGGCTAATAGCATAACTTGATCCCTTGGTTGTATGTCCCACATCTTCCTCCTCCATCTCCTCACGGTTCATGCCAGGGGGCTGTGGTATTCATTCTGGTCTGCAGGGTGGAAGTGGGGTCTCTGCCAAACATGGCATGCAGCCTTTTGTAAAAGCTTCAGGTCTGTGGCTCGGCACTGGATCGACTGCAGTGTTGGCCTCCCTGGCCTTCTGATATGCCTGACGCAGTTCCTTCAATTCACACGTCACTGCTGCTGGTCCTTGTCATAGCCCTTCTGCATCCCCCATGCAATCTGCTGGTAGATGTTCACATTTCTATGGCTGGACTATAGCTGTGCTTGGACAGCCTCTTCTGCCCACAGGCAGCAGAGATCCAATATCTCGTCTATTCTAAGCCAGAGTGTGTCGCCGGCAGGGTCAGCTCCTCACAACAACAGAGAGCTGCAAGGTGTGCTCACCACGCTGGACAATCAGGAAAAGACAAAAATTCAATGGGCTTTAAAAGGGGGCGGGGGGGGAGGAGGCGGCTTCTGGTGTCTGTGACTCCTGAGCAGTGGAGTTCACAATTGTGACTAGAGTGGTCAGTGTTGGGCATTCTGGGACAGCTGCTAGAGGACTGACATAAGTACTGCAGAGTCTACACTCATGCTGTGTTGACCTCAATACGCTGACCATGGCTCACCGCTGCTCAGGAAGGTGGTTTTACTGCCTCACTGTAATGGGGCACTTACATGGTGGGACAGATGGATGGTGGGTATAATAAGCCGGGGAGGTTCTGCCTCCCTTGGCGTGGCTGCCAGACTCCCGGTTGCAGAGTTTGGAGGTGGTTTGTTTTATTATGCCCCATGCAGGTTCTGGGGCAGCTGAGGAGGCATATATATGCATATATGCCTCCTCAGCTGCCCCAGAACCTGCATGGGGCATATCAAAAGTGTCTTCTAACAGATGGCTTCAGACAGCCCGGAGGGGAGGGCAGTGCCTCGGGGCTGCAGCCAGCCCAGGGCTTCTGCAGCCAAGGGTGGGGTGGCATGCTCCAGGCTGCGGCTGGCCTGTGGCTCCTGTAGCCCAGGGAGGGGGTTGTGCTCTGGGTGGAGGGGGCTAGTGGCTCCAGCCGCAGGGAGTTTGGGGGCTTCAGCCATGGGGAGGGCACAGGCAGAAAGGGCGGAGCCAAGGGCTAGCCTCTCCAAAGGGGGGTTCTACCCGCCACCCATGGTGGGACACAAATTTAAGCATAGACACATGCACAACTAGATCAACACCAAGTCATCTTATGTTGACCTAACTTTGCAGTGGAGACCAGGCCTTCATATCTCCACACATTCAAGATCCTTAAAGAGTAACCTGTCCTTCCCCGCTTTCATCTAGATTTCTATTAACATCTTGAATAAGCCTGTATTAAACTAAATCACTAATGAAGTCTGAAACAAAAGGTAACATGCCAAAGAGTTCTCAAAATATAGGTAATATCAAAACAAATGTTTCAATTAATCTCCTCATAAGTGACACAGAAACCTACTCACAAAGGATGCTACAATCTGTTTTCTCTGTTCCCATTCCAGCAATATCTCCTTGTTAATGAGTCAAGGTCCCAGTAAAGTGGGACTATAAACCCAAGTGTTTCTAAAATCAACATCTCCGAAATTGTTTTGGAAATGCTTATTTCTTCACTTGGAGCAAACTAAATGATTCCATCACAATTAGCAATGTGCAAATAAATAAATTACTTAATAAGTAATCTCACAACATTCCCTAGTTCATAAGGTGAACAAAAGTAAACAACTAATGTTTTAGCCACCTAGAGAGCCATAAAACTCTAAGAACAAATCATATTATGACTTTTTGGTTAAGGCTTAAAGCAGGGGTCAGCAACCTTCGGCATGCAGCCCATCAGGGTAATCTGCGGGCGGGCTGCAAGACATTTTGTTTACATTGGCCACGTGCCAAAGGTTGCCGACCCCTGGTTTAAAGTGATCAAACAAAGATTTTTCTAATAAAGTAAGTTTTTGTATCACTGAATAAGTTCATATATATATATATATATATATATATATAAATAGAAAGGTGGGTGAGATAATATCTTTAAGGGGACCAACTTCTGTTGGTGAGAGAGATGAGCTTTCACAGAGAAACTCATTTCTCCTTACCAACAGCTTCTCTGTGAAAGCTTGCAGTCGTGCTGGAACAATTTTTATAGTAGGGGGGTGCTGAAAGCCATTGAACAAAACTGTAAACCCTGTACATGATGGAAACTACTTCAAGCCAGAGGATGTGGGTCTCATCCCTAGTTCCAGCACCCCTGAAAGCTCATCTCTCTCATCAACAGAAGTCGGTCCAATAAAAGATATTACCTCACCAACCTTGTCTCTCTAATATCCTGGGATGAACACAGCTACAACACTACCACAAACATATATATGAAAATATCTTTTTACTAACAAAAAGATGATTTTGGTATATAGAACTGTAGTATATGCTCACATATTAATAAATCTAGAAACATGGTATAAAAAGGTTAAGTGGAGCAACTGTTAAATTACACTAGAAGCCATTATTAGTAAGAAGGAGCACTCTTGTTGTTTTGCTAGTGTTTTGAAGTATCAGGGGTAATGCTTAAAACCAGCTAATCTAGTCTAACCATTTGGAGTTAAGATACTGATTTTATAATGAACCTGGAAGTTGTAAATTAGAATCAAATGGGGGGTAATTTCTTCCCACATTTAGAAGTAGGCTGGAATAACTTTAATTTGAGGAAAATTTTAAGAGTAAGAAGAATACAACTTCTGGAAGATAATTACCTAGTTACAATATGAGAAAGCTTTATTCTGTTGTTAAATGGTGGTTCAAGAACTAGAAACAAAATGTGATACAAAAGACACTTTGAAGAATTCTGTTACTGTATATTTTAATTAACTATGCTAAAGAAGACATTAAGGATTCCAAGGAAAGGCTGGAAGCCCTAGGAAAGGAACTTTGTGTGAGGCTTGAATGCCGTCTATTGGATGGGCAGGAAACTTGCCATGACACTTTGACCTATCCAGTTAATCAACGACCACCTCCCCAAAAGAAAACGGGCCAATGGAAAATTGCCAAATATGTGCTTTTTGGGGTAGACCAAGCTCCCCAGTGCAACCAAAGGAGAGATTTATACATAGAAAGGATTGTCAAGCTCAAATCTTTGTCCAGCAAAGCCTACCTTCAGCAGATCAATGAGCTGGTCCATTCCACGTAATAAAAGTGTTTGTTTAACTCAGAGAGTTTTTTTTTAAAAAACTAAGAGTCCTTCACTAAGAACAAATCTTAGATCCTGGAAAACATCCAGAATCACAATTATTAGCATCTTGGGGAAAGAGATTTCCCTGAAGACAGAATCCTAAGTCCCACCACGAAAAAGAAGACTGCACACCAAACAACAGAAGGAAGAGTGAGAAATTCCACCTGCTTAAATGTGCAGAAAGATTTAGGAAATCAATGCTTATTGCTAAAATTCCATGGGTTATTTCTGGCTTCAAAGGAAGTCAGAATTTAGCCTTGAAGAGCATAATTATTGTTTTCCTAGAACACTGAACCCATTAGATTTCAGCCCTATTCCATAAAACAAGACTCTTAGGCTGGTAAAAAATCCTCTTCATTGGAAAATACCAAAGTCATAAATGTATCAGTTTCCACAGATACTATAAGATAACCTGATTCCAAATAAGCCAAAGAATAGAATTACAGTAGACATGAAATGTAAAATGAAACAGAACCTTAAAGTAGCTTAAAATTGGGGAAATTCTCCTACAAACATAACTGGACTAAGTTATAGGATTTAAATCAAACACCGTTGTACTTAAAACTGATTTGGTGCCAATGCTGTCACCTGTAACTGCGAGAGTTATTGTTCACACCTGGTGTTTAGTGCTGAGCTCACTTCACCTGGCTTACAAAATTATCTGGCTTACTACTTGAGAGCTAACCTTAAAATCTTTGGTTTGATAAGTACATAACATGTACAGTTAAGAGAGTTATCATATTTTTGTAGAAATTCATTGTCTAATGGTTAATTTTGCTTTGCTGCCTTGCATGTGTGAGTGAAAGTTACCTGAGATACAAGTTAGTTGAGGTACTATCTTTTACTGGAACAACTTATGTTGGTTAGAGAGACATGTTTTTGAGCTTACACAGAGCTCTGCTTCAGGTCTTGGAAATGTTAAGTGTCATAACTAAATACAAGGTGTAACAGATCATTTAGCATAAGTAGTTAGTATACTAGTAACCATATTACAACAAGGGACCATTGAAGGTGAAGTGGCCCAGTCATGGGGGAGAGAAGAGGAAAGGGGAAAAAAAAATCTGGGAGTAGGGAGGTAAGTGGCTATAGATTGTTACAATAAGCTGTAAATCAAGTGTCTCTATTCAGCCTATGATTTTTAGTATCTAGCAAATCCAACTTAAAGAAGGATTTCTGGACAAATCACCATGAAACCAGTGATATGCCTGAAATAGATCAATGAGATTTCATCCTCTGGACAGACAACCTAAATTGCCTCATAAATTTCCACCAAAACTTCAACCACCACCAGTGAAGTCCCTTTAGAACACTCCCACACTAGAATCAACTTCCTGGACACCACAATCAGCTTCAACAATAGAATCCTACAGACAGCAATATACAAGAAACCTACATATCACCACACCTACCTTCACAGGTCCTGTATCCACACCAAACACACTAAGAAATCTCTTAGCTACAGCCAGGTACTCAGATATCACAGAATATGCTCTGAAGAGAAAGTCCAGGATATATACCTTAACACACTTAAAACTGCCTTCACCAAACAAGGATATCCCACCAGATAAGTAGATTGTATTGTGAAATGCGCCACCCAAATACCCTGAGAAAACCTGCTACAATACTGAAATAAAACCCCCTCTGACCACACACTTCCAGTTGTCATGTATCTCTCCACACTGAAACTCATACTGAGTATCATCAAACAATTACAGCCCATACTTGATGGGGACCACATCCTGAAATAAATCTTTCCTGAGCCCCCACTTCTGGCCATCAAACAGCCTCCAAGCTCACCATCAGAAGCAAGCTCCCCAAACATACCAACTCAAAGCAGCAACAGACCCTGCCACAACAACTGATGCAAAACCTGTAGACATATCTGCACAGCTACAATGATCAACACTGCCCACAACACATCTTTCAAGATCCATGCCTATCATAGGGTACCTCATCCAATGCACTAAATGCCCCAACAACAACTATGTAGGTGAAATCAGGCAATAACTATGCTCTCAAATGAACTCACACAGAAAAATGATAGAAGACAAAAACACCGTATCACCTGTGAGTGAATATTTTGCACAGAACGATCACTCTGTATCTGACCTATCAGTCCTTATCCTTAAAGGAACCTGTATAACATCTTCAAAAGACAAGCAGCTTAAATTCATAATTTGCTAGATATTAAAAATTATGGACTGAATAGAGACACTGAATTTATGGCTTATTACAACAATCTATATAACCTTTCCTCCATTTCTTCCCTATAACTGTTAACTACTTATGCTAAACAGTCTGTTCCACCTTGTATTTAGCTGTGACACTCTGCGTATATTTCTCCGGACCTAAAAAGAGTTCTGTGTAAGCTCAAAGTTTCTCTCTCTCAGCAACAGAAGTCGGTCCAATAAAAGATATTACCTCACCCACCTCTCTCTCTCTCTCTAAAATCCTGAGACCAACATGGCTACAATAACACAAGTTACTTGTCGGTGAGAGAAGCAGTGAGAGAACAGTGTGTGTTTTTAACTAACAAGTTATCTAATGTATTTTTATACCTTACATTCCACACTAGCCTTTTTCCAGTCTTGATGAGGCAACCTAACTAGTGACTATCTTAACTTTGTCTATTTTAAATACCAAAAGCAGGGTACTTTATAATATTTAAATACAGAAAAGTATTGCAGTGTTTAAACAAGTGCATAGTATTACCTTTAATAATTTCTTCTGCCAATTAACTCAGACTCCAGGATCTCCCTTCAATACTCTCTACGAACACTCCCTCAACCTGTTTAATTAACTTTAATTTTAATACCTTGCTTAATCAAACTGCTTTCTAAACATTTACAGTTGTAAATTGACTATTGACTCCACTATCTCAGAGCTCATCTGATCTGCTCTGGGCTGTTGTATCTATGGGCATGTCTACACATACAGCACTGCAGTGACGCAGCTGAATTGATGCAGCACGACTGGTGAAGACGCTCTAGGCCAATGAGAAAGAGCTCTCCCTATCTGGCATAACAAAACTAGCTTCTGCCGCTTGTAGAGGTATATCTGCGCTGTCCACACCAGCGCTGATGTCAGTGTAACTTATGTCACTCAGAAGGCAGGGTGCTTTATTCACACCCCAAGTGACTTAAGTTCTGCCGACATCAGCTGTAGTGTAGACATAGCCGATCTCTCATTGGGCGATTCTGGTACTTCAGCTTTGTATGCATCATTGTAACATTTCCAGCTAGGTACATGTTTCTAAACACAGCTTAATTTTGAGCTGTAATGGTCATATGACTGTGAACTTGCTTTAAGAATTATGGTTAACCTCAGGGTATGTCTACACATAAACCGTTACAGCGACACAGCTGCAGCACGTCAGTGAAGACACTACCTACACCAATGGGACAAGTTCTCCTGTCAGCACAGGTACTCCACCCCCGCCAAGAGGATTTTTCACACCCTTATGCGACGTAGTTATACACCAACTTAAATTCCTAGTGTAGACCAGGCCTCAGACTACTATTTTCTTAAGACAGAAGTAATAGAAGTAGTAATGGTTTTACTAGCTTTTGTTTAAGTTAACACTACTTTCAATTAAATTGTCCTATTCAATCTAGTTTCATCCTAATTCATTCATTAGTTTAAGAGTTTTGCTGTAAAGTTGAATTATAATTTCTGTAATCTAGTTATTTCATTAAAGGAATAGTATATAACAAAGTATTAAGCTTAGTTGTTAGATGATGTTAATAATGTTTGCTGCTAGTTTGTTTATTGTAATTAAGACTATCTGTTGATGCTGTTAGTATCCTAAGTGAATACCACTGTGGTTGATGCTATAGGTTTTGAATTTTATACTCAGTTGTATACTACTAATCCATTCAATACAGTTAGCCAATTTTGTGTTATTGTACTTTATATTTTACAATTGTGTTGTTTTAAATATTGCTTGTTACTTATTGCTAATCACTTGTTTTATTTACCTTTTTATCTGGTGTATCACATTTGCCTAATCATTGTTGATTTAATTGTTTGGGGTTTTTTATCATTTTGATTTAAATAAACATTTCTTTATTTCAAAGTCAAGTTCAATTGTTTATTTTGGGGCATCCCTTAGTGTAGAGGAGAAAGAATCCTTGGTGAAATTTATGTGGCTGCTCCTTGAATGCAATCTCAATAACAATCATCAATAATTCCATCTTTTGAGTTGGTTTTCCTGAACTAGTCATAGGAGAATCAACGAATAATGTAATCTAGTTAATTGTTTTCTCCTTATTAATTTTGATAATTGTTTTATTTTGGTCATTTTACTTTGAAAATTACTTGGCATCCAACCCCTTTCTACCACCATACTCAATTATATAAATGACACCTCTGTCAGGAGAGAGACGCGTTGGTGGTAAATCTTGCTTTATTGCTGCCCGGGTCGCACTTTTTGTGGATTACAGAATACCTTACGCTCTAGCACTATCAATGTGGCATTTTTCATTAGCATTAAAATTCACATTTAAAAGAAAATACTAGCTGATCTTTATGACCTAAGTGTTGCTTTTTCAAGTGTTTTGCCACTAAAGGCATCTTCAATGTATCCTACTCAAAGAAACCAGATCAGAGAGTCATTGTTACAGTAATCAATAAAACGTGTTGATTGTTTTAAAGAGAGACAGTCTTACAAGTGAGTAACAGCCACAATGAAAATGCTCCCAATGTATTAGTAAGTAAATGAATTTTAAGATTATTTGTTTTATCTAATCAGGAAATAATCAATTAGAATGAAGCAGCATCAAGTGAAGAGTCTGAAACAAGAACAATTAGTATTGCAAATATGTGCAACAACTCAGGGTATATCTACACTACGGAATAAGGTCGAATTTATAGAAGTCGGTTTTTTAGAAATCGGTTTTATATATTCGAGTTGTGTGTGTCCCCACAGAAAATGCTCTAAGTGCATTAAGTGCATTAACTCGGCGGAGTGCTTCCACAGTACCGAGGCTAGAGTCGACTTCCAGAGCGTTGCACTGTGGATAGCTATCCCACAGTTCCCGCAGTCTCCGCTGCCCATTGGAATTCTGGGTTGAGATCCCAATGCCTGATGGGGCTAAAACATTGTCGTGGGTGGTTCTGGGTACATATCGTCAGGCCCCCCTTCTCTCCCTCCCTCCGTGAAAGCAAGGGCAGACAATCGTTTCACGCCTTTTTTCCTGAGTTACCTGTGCAGATGCCATACCATGGCAAGCATGGAGCCCGCTCAGGTAACCGTCACCGTATGTCTCCTGGTTGCTGGCAGACGCGGTATGGCATTGCTACACAGTAGCAGCAACCCATTGCCTTCTGGCAGCAGACGGTGCAATACGACTGGTAGCCGTCCTCGTCATGTCCGAGGTGCTCCTGGCCACGTCGGCTGGGAGCGCCTGGGCAGACATGGGTGCAGGGACTAAATTTGGAGTGACTTGACCAGGTCATTCTCTTTAGTCCTGCAGTCAGTCCTATTGAACCGTCTTATGGTGAGCAGGCAGGCGATACAGATTGCTAGCAGTCGTACTGTACCATCTTCTGCCGGGCAGGCAAGAGATGAGGATGGCTAACAGTCGTATTGTACCATCTTCTGCCGGGCAGGCAAGAGATGTGGATGGCATGCAGTCCTTCTGCACTGTCTGCTGCTAGCCAAAGATGTAAAAGATAGATGGAGTGGATCAAAACAAGAAATAGACCAGATTTGTTTTATACTCATTTGCCTCCTCCCCCGTCTAGGGGACTCATTCCTCTAGGTCACACTGCAGTCACTCACAGAGAAGGTGCAGCGAGGTAAATCTAGCCATGTATCAATCAGAGGCCAGGCTAACCTCCTTGTTCCAATAAGAACAATAACTTAGGTGCACCATTTCTTATTGGAACCCTCCGTGAAGTCCTGCCTGAAATACTCCTTGATGTAAAGCCACCCCCTTTGTTGATTTTAGCTCCCTGAAGCCAACCCTGTAAGCCGTGTCGTCAGTCGCCCCTCCCTCCGTCAGAGCAACGGCAGACAATCGTTCCGCGCCTTTTTTCTGTGCGGACGCCATACCAAGGCAAGCATGGAGGCCGCTCAGCTCACTTTGGCAATTAGGAGCACATTAAACACCACACGCATTATCCAGCGGTATATGCAGCACCAGAACCTGGCAGAGCGATACTGGGCGAGGAGGCGATGTCAGCGCGGTCATGTGAGTGATCAGGCCATGGACACAGATTTTTCTCAAAGCATGGGCCCTGCCAATGCATGCATCATGGTGCTAATGGGGCAGGTTCATGTGGTGGAATGCCGATTCTGTGCTCGGGAAACAAGCACAGACTGGTGGGACCACGTAGTGTTGCAGGTCTGGGACGATTCCCAGTGGCTGCGAAACTTTCGCATGCGTAAGGGCACTTTCATGGAACTTTGTGACTTGCTTTCCCCTGCCCTGAGGCACATGAATACCAAGATGAGAGCAGCCCTCACAGTTGAGAAGCGAGTGGCGATAGCCCTGTGGAAGCTTGCAATGCCAGACAGCTACTGGTCAGTTGGGAATCAATTTGGAGTGGGCAAATCTACTGTTGGGGCTGCTGTGATGCAAGTAGCCCACGCAATCAAAGATCTGCTGATATCAAGGGTAGTGACCCTGGGAAATGGGCAGGTCATAGTGGATGGCTTTGCTGCAATGGGATTCCCTAACTGTGGTGGGGCCATAGACGAAACCCATATCCCTATCTTGGCACCGGAGCACCAAGCCGCCGAGTACATAAACCGCAAGGGGTACTTTTCACTAGTGCTGCCAGCTCTGGTGGATCACAAGGGACGTTTCACCAACATCAACGTGGGATGGCTGGGAAAGGTACATGACGCTCGCATCTTCAGGAACTCTGGTCTGTTCCAAAAGCTGCAGGAAGGGACTTTATTCCCAGACCAGAAAATAACCGTTGGGGATGTTGAAATGCCTATATGTATCCTTGGGGACCCAGCCTACCCCTTAATGCCATGGCTCATGAAGCTGTACGCAGGCAGCCTGGACAGTAGTCAGGAGTTGTTCAACTACAGGCTGAGCAAGTGCAGAATGGCGGTAGAATGTGCATTTGGACGTTTAAAGGCGCGCTGGCGCAGTTTACTGACTCGCTTAGACCTCAGCGAAACCAATATTCCCACTGTTATTACTGCTTCCTGTGTGCTCCACAATATCTGTGAGAGTAAGGGGGAGACGTTTATGGCGGGGTGGGAGGTTGAGGCAAATCGCCTGGCTGCTGGTTACACGCAGCCAGACACCAGGGCGGTTAGAAGAGCACAGGAGGGCGTGGTACGCATCAGAGAAGCTTTGAAAATCAGTTTCATGACTGGCCAGGCTACGGTGTGAAAGTTCTGTTTGTTTCTCCTTGATGAAACCCCCCGCCCCTTGGTTCACTCTACTTCCCTGTAAGCTAACCACCCTCCCCTCCTCCCTTCGATCACCGCTTGCAGAGGCAATAAAGTCATTGTTGCTTCACATTCATGCATTCTTTATTCATTCATCACGCCAATAGGGGGATGACTACCAAGGTAGCCCAGGAGGGGTGGTGGAGGAGGGAAGGAAAATGCCACACAGCACTTTAAAAGTTTATAACTTTAAAATTTATTGAATGGCAGCCTTCTTTTTTTTGGGCAATCCTCTGTGGCGGAGTGGCCGGTTGGCCAGTGGCCCCCCCACCGCATTCTTGGGCGTCTGGGTGAGGAGGCTATGGAACTTGGGGAGGAGGGTGGTTGGTTACACAGGGGCTGTAGTGGCAGTCTGTGCTCCAGCTGCCTTTGCTGCAGCTCAACCATACACTGGAGCATACTGGTTTGGTCCTCCAGCAGCCTCAGCATTGAATCCTGCCTCCTCTCATCACGCTGCCGCCACATTTGAGCTTCAGCCCTCTCTTCAGCCCGCCACTTACTCTCTTCAGCCCACCACCTCTCCTCCCGGTCATTTTGTGCTTTCCTGCACTCTGACATTATTTGCCTCCACACATTCGTCTGTGCTCTGTCAGTGTGGGAGGACAGCATGAGCTCGGAGAACATTTCATCGCGAGTGCATTTTTTTTTCTTTCTAAGCTTCACTAGCCTCTGGGAAGGAGAAGATCCTGTGATCATTGAAACACATGCAGCTGGTGGAGGAAAAAAAAGGGACAGCGGTATTTAAAAAGACACATTTTATAAAACAGTGGCTACACTCTTTCAGGGTAAACCTTGCTGTTAACATTACATACATAGCACATGTGCTTTCGTTACAAGGTCGCATTTTGCCTCCCCCCACCACGTGGCTACCCCCTCAACCCTCCCCCCTCCCTGTGGCTAACAGGGGGGACCATTTCTGTTCAGCCACAGGCAAACAGCTCAGCAGGAATGGGCTCCTCTGAGTGTCCCCTGAAGAAAAGCACCCTATTTCAACCAGGTGACCATGAATGATATCTCTCTCTCCTGAGGATAACACAGAGAGATAAAGAAGGGATGTTGTTTGAACGCCAGCAAACATACACTGCAATGCTTTGTTGTACAATGATTCCCGAATACGTGTTACTGGCCTGGAGTGGTAAAGTGTCCTACCATGAAGGACGCAATAAGGCTGCCCTCCCCAGAAACCTTTTGCAAAGGCTTTGGGAGTACATCCAGGAGAGCCGCGAATGCCAGGGCAAAGTAATCCTTTCACATGCTTGCTTTTAAACCATGTATAGTATTTTAAAAGGTACACTCACCGGAGGTCCCTTCTCCGCCTGCTGGGTCCAGGAGGCAGCCTTGGGTGGGTTCGGGGGGTACTGGCTCCAGGTCCAGGGTGAGAAACAGTTCCTGGCTGTCGGGAAAACCGGTTTCTCTGCTTGCTTGCTGTGAGCTATCTACAACCTCATCATCAATCATCATCATCATCATCTTCTTCATCCCCAAAACCTGCTTCCATATTGCCTCCATCTCCATTGAAGGAGTCAAACAACACGGCTGGGGTAGTGGTGGCTGAACCCCCTAAAATGGCATGCAGGTCATCACAGAAGCGGCATGTTTGGGGCTCTGACCTGGAGCGGCCGTTCGCCTCTCTGGTTTTCTGGTAGGCTTGCCTCAGCTCCTTCAGTTTCACGCGGCACTGCTTTGGGTCCCTGTTATGGCCTCTGTCCTTCATGCCCTGGGAGATTTTGACAAAGGTTTTGGCATTTCGAAAACTGGAACGGAGTTCTTATAGCACGGATTCCTCTCCCCATACAGCGATCAGATCCCATACCTCCTGTTCGGTCCATGCTGGAGCACTTTTGCGATTCTGGGACTCCATCATGGTCACCTCTGCTGATGAGCTCTGCATGGTCACCTGCAGCTTGCCACGCTGGCCAAACAGGAAATGAGATTCAAAAGTTTGCGGTTCTTTTCCTGTCTACCTGGCCAGTGCATCTGAGTTGAGAGTGCTGTCCAGAGCGGTCACAATGAAGCACTCTGGGATAGCTCCCGAAGGCCAATACCGTCGAATTGTGTCCACAGTACCCCAAATTCGCGCCGGCAAGGCCGATTTAAGCGCTAATCCACTTGTCAGGGGTGGAGTAAGGAAATTGATTTTAAGAGCCCTTTAAGTCGAAATAAAGGGCTTCATCGTGTGGACAGGTGCAGGTTTACATCGATTTAATGCTGCTAAATTTGACCTAAAGTCCTAGTGTAGACCAGGGCTCAATGAAAGTATGGGCTATAGTATTTTTACAGATCAGAATGTTTTTCATAGGTCCACACTTAATATATACATACCCTTCTAACTATAATTACCTTAGGCTATGCATTATTCTATGCCTTTCAAATCAGTCGCAAAGCTTTTGTTACAATAGATTTTAAAACCCATCAAGTGACAATTTAATATTAACATCTTTTTTCTTGTCTACTCAAGAAAGTTGCATCAGTTTAAAGTAGTTGCCTTAGAAACTGATTTCATTAAATCAGTTTAAGAGTGTCTACATTAAATTGGTGCAACACCATGTGTAATCAGGTTTTTTTTTTAAAAAAGTCAATTTTTGCATTAAGACAACGCTGAAATCGTTGTATTTTCACCATAGCAGGCCAAGTTTCATTGCATTAGCTGAACAATCTTTCCTACAACAGGTTTCAGAGTAGCAGCCGTGTTAGTCTGTATCCGCAAAAAGCAAAGGAGGACTTGTGGCACCTTAGAGTCTAACAAATTTATTTGAGCATGAGCTTTCATGAACTACAGCTCGTCAAATAAATTTGTTAGTCTGTAAGGTGCCACATGTCCTCCTTTTCTTTTTCCTACAATGGGGGCTCTCAGGAGTCCCTTATTAAAATGCTGCTACCAAATTGAAGGGAAGTTTGGGGTGATTGTCCTTTGTAAGGAAGCTCACCCCATTCTCAGGATACTGCTAACTCATTGTTACCACAAAGATATCCCTAGTACTCAAAAAAATATTTTGCTGTTGGAATGGATCAGATTTCACCAAATAGCAGGTAAATAAAAAAAATAAAGGGAAAACACCCCTGGATAAGCATTCAGCCCGTCCCATCCTCCCTTCAAATTACACAAGTTGAACGCTCTGCTAAAACGTCAATACACAACATATTTTTCCAGGAACAAAGTATAAACATTTCCCACATGAGATACTTAATGTACTTGTTTGCTGAGTGGTATTGATAGTTTTTTATTGGTTTGTTATGATAAGGCATATGTTTATAGGAAGAGATTCCACAGTCAAGTACCCATAGTACATGGGGTTTGTTATACGCCCAGGGGAAGTTTGTGGGCACTCCTTGTTAAAATATTCATAGCACATAGGTATAAAATCCTGTTGCTTTGGTTTGCAAGAGTTGTCTGATTCTTTTCAACCTCATTTTGCTTAAGCTCCACACTAAGGTTTCCTTCAATCAACGAACAAGTTAAAAAGATAAACTCCTAGGGTGAACAAAGCAAATTAACAAAAAGAAAAGGAGTACTTGTGGCACCTTAGAGACTAACCAATTTATTTGAGCATAAGCTTTCGTGAGCTACAGCTCACTTCATCGGATGGATGCATCTGATGAAGCTCACAAAAAGCTTATGCTCAAATAAATTGGTTAGTCTCTAAGGTGCCACAAGTACTCCTTTTCTTTTTGCGAATACAGACTAACACGGCTGTTACTCTGAAACAAAGCAAATTAACATGTTTTAACCAACGAGTTCAAACTGCACCTTCTCCTAGTGTAAATATGGCCTAAATCTGTTTTGAGGCACACATTTGGTTAAATCCAAGCGGTGTGTGTAGCAAAGGTCTTAGACTAGACTTGTTATATTAGAACATCAGTTTAAAAGTAACCCAGAGGTTACCATTTTTATGTGATCACTGATTAATAAATTGTTATTCTGTTGTATAAAAGCAACAGAATATTATGGAGATACATGATGAATTATTTAACTTTTCACTGGACTACGTACCTACTTTAGTTGCACACCAGCAAGTCTAGGTACTTGGTTTTGACACTAAGCATGTATTCCATTCAGCCATGTAAGTCAAACACCAATATTTAAATCAAATTCTACAGAAGACCAAAAATATTAATTCATAAATTGCAGAATTCAATTTTCAGGCATCTGCAATTTTCTACTACTGCTGGCCATAAAAACAATATCCATTTCTAACATTCTGAAATACTGTAGTGTGTTTAGAGCCTACATACAATTTTTATATCTGCTATGAAAGCATAGGAAGAAACCTTGACTCATGTATAGAATGGACAGACATCTTACCTTTCAATGATGGAACAGAACAACTTTGGTAAAATGAAAGGGTTAATTGGCTTTAAGTTAAACTTGAAACCCAACTCACCAAGTTACATGTTTAACCTGATAAACTTCTGCCTACTTTTAGACCATGTCAAATACAGTGTAATAGAAATCAGGACTAGACTATCCCTCCCCCCTTCCAATTCAGTATTGTAATTTACTGTTGTAGAACATCTCTCTGGAGCAAAGTACAGCTGGAAGGTCCTCAAAAGTCTTCATCCTTACCCCGTCCATTTCTTGCTGCCCTCTGTGCTGAGCCAGAATACAGACAGGTTAAAGAGCTTTGGCTGTTTGCCAAGCAGACAGTCCATTGGAAAAACAGGCAGAAGACAAGGTTATGTTTGGAAGAGCCATCATAAAAGTTTCAGAGTAACAGCCGTGCTAGTCTGTATTCGCAAAAAGAAAAGGAGTACTTGTGGCACCTTAGAGACTAACCAATTTATTTGAGCATGAGCTTTCGTGAGCTACAGCTCACTTCATCGGATGCATACCGTGGCGGTATGCATCCGATGAAGTGAGCTGTAGCTCACGAAAGCTCATGCTCAAATAAATTGGTTAGTCTCTAAGGTGCCACAAGTACTCCTTTTCTTTTATCATAAAAGTTGACAGTCTCTTAATGGAAGCGAGGGGGAATATTCAACCAAAAGTCATCAACTAGCAGAATACACTTGTACATGGGCCGGTGGCAAACCATTCAATAAAGGTAACATTTTAACGTATTTGATTTGGACGGAAACATAGCACAGCAGATTTCAGTCAGGTAAGCCAAAGAAGTTGATTTTTTCTACAAAATGTTGTTGTAAATGATTGAGTGGAAGGTCCCTACAGCCAGCTGTTTCTGGCTCCCAGCCTTGTGCTCAGTCCCCAAGGCTGCACTGCCTTTTCATCTCAGGGACAGCAGAGTTTTTTAAATTGAACTAACACTGATTGCCAATTAACCTGAATTAGCAAACATGTTTGTACATGAGATTCATTTTCAACCAAGGTTACTCTGGTAGGGCTTAAGGGCCAAATGAGCATGGGGCCCATTGCGCTAGGCACTTTACAGACTTGTGTTTCCTGGAAAGAACAGTCTGTGGAGTGTCCAGATGAGCATGCACACATGTGTTAGCCAACCCGAGTTAAACTCTATTGAAACAAACCCAGATACTTTTTACGCTAAGTAAAAACAGAATTCATGCTACAGCCAGGAAAGAGAGACACAAGTGATGGGGTTTTAGGCTTCTTTACTTTCTAACTGCCAGACACATGGCAAAATAAGCAGCTAGGTCAGGGAAATCGCACTGATTTTCTACTGGAAACATGTTGTTTTCATGCACATTCCATGATATAGAATTGTGGTCAATCCTAAAAGTCTGATCTGTGACTAGTCCTTGCTTGAGAGTTCAACAGCATTTGGCAAGCATTTTTAACCTAGCACTTTTGCTTGTAATCAAGTCTGTGTATTGTATTAATACCTGCAAAGCACTGAACTGCCACACATTGCCCTCAGGCTAGTCACATTATTAGTATTGTGTACTGATAAGAACCTTATGAATTATTAGACAACAAATGAAAAATAATTTGAGTTGAAAATTCTTAAATACTGAATAGATTAATGCAGCTTTGGGCTTTGTATAGGACAGGTTCATTAGATCAGTTACCATTTAACATTGCATCAAAACCAACAGGTTCACTATCCACAGAAACCTATCACTGGTGCTATTTATAGCTGTAACATGCAACAATGTTACTTGGCTGCAACTGACCTATAGATAACCTATCAAAGGAACTACTGCTGTACTCCTTACCAAAAGAGGAGCTGAGAGCTTTATGACATGCTACACTGTTGTCAAGCTTGGCTAACAGCTGTTGACTGGCAGCTTACTAAGCACTGTTAAGTGGGTAATAAGAAATGCAACAAGTTTAAGTAGGAGAAAGAGCACCTGTCTGGAGTCTGGCTCCATTAACAGTATTTCTGAGGTTTCCACATCAAGCTGAAGGTTTCTAAATCTTGTAGATAGTTGTCAGATGTATGTTTTTCAGAATGTTTCACTGTCAAAGTGAGCAGTATTGTGAAGATAAAAGCAATTTTAAGAGCTTTCTTTTGGGACAGATCTTTTCCCACTCTTTGTGGAATATTGAGAGTTTTTGGATAAAAAATACATGTCTGCATAAGAACAAGGAGAAACCTGATCATATGTACCAAATCTCAATAAATATTCAATATACTACTTTATGGTATTAACAATTAACTAATTGACTGAATGGATTTTGTTTAATTTAGCTCAATTTGTCATTCTGGTGAGCGTTTTCAGAGGACTTGGAATTTGCTTCATGAAACCACCAAGCATTCAAAACCTGCTGTTCTACAACCGTAGCCTCTATGCAGCTTTAATGAAGACCATGACAGAGTAAAATGTAATACTGTGACCTATTCCTTGCACCTTATTCTTTCTGAATACAGAACACCAATTAGCTTTCAATGCGGGTCGATTCTGAAATCAGACAATTATTGCAAGAAGAACAACAACAGACATTACATTCAAAATTATGGATGTTGAAGTTTACATAAATACCACATGCATAAGAAGGGCCAAAGAGATGCTTAATGTTGGTTTTGTTCTCGACTACTAGATATTGCGCAGGTGACGAATTAAATGGGTTCTAAGAAACCAAGGAAACTTGGTGTTGATTTGTCTGCTTGCTTTTTTCCAGTGTGTAATACGGAGTTTGTGGCACACGACAGGAAGAGTGTGAATGCTAGTTAGATCTATACAGCACTTACACCTATCATAGAGGCAGGCATAGCACAGGCAGGAGTCACACAAATTTCCCCACTCAGCTTTGCTATCACAGCTATCCTGCAGTAACTTGTCCATTTCAGCATAGCACTAGACTTTTCCCAAGCAGAGAAAATGGTGATTTTCTTATGGCAAGGGTTAAATATTTGAATTACTACAATATATCTGCATTAAGCATTCACATCATTATAAAATAATGAAGGCAGACTTAGCTGTAGGGCTTTCAGCATTAGGACACATTTCAGTTTTGTTGTGCATGTTAATTTCAAAGCAGCAATACACATTTGATTGGAAATTAAGACTAATTTATTCCTTTCTAGCCTTTCTTTCTCTTGACTTCTCAGTAATCTGCAAATCAAACTTTCAACTCCTTTCATAGAGAGGAAAACGAAATGATTGATACAGGTGACAGATACTCAATATGTAAAAGCACACATTGTATTTTAAAAATTGAGCTCAACACATAAAAACCCTTTTATAATCACTTTTGTTTGACTCCTCTAAATCTCATTCTTTCATGGGGCGCTCTGTACAAGCTTCCTAAAGGCAAGCTAGCATCCCACTGAGGATTTTTAAAGGGGCTCATAGCCCCAAAGCAGGAAATTCAAACGAAAATCATTCCAAATGAATTTTTATTTACTCTCACTAGCACTCCAGTTTGCTTGTGTTCAGAAGCTGACTATAGGAGAGGTGAAGAAAAATATTTCCCCTCCCAAGAAAGGTCTTTAAGGCCCAGACTGAAGTCCAGGTCTGGGCAGAGAGGTGTGACTACTCACAATCATGTGTGTTTTGGAGCCTACTTAACATCACTCAATCCAATATACCGTCATCCTTCATTCATAAGAAGATTAATTAATTAAAGATAAATTTTACAACCACATACACATATGCTTAATTTTATGTGAATAAATTATTTCAGTGGGGTTCTGCACAGGTGCTTGTGT
The DNA here is from genome assembly GCF_965152235.1 of Eretmochelys imbricata. NCBI lineage: Eukaryota > Metazoa > Chordata > Testudines > Cheloniidae > Eretmochelys > Eretmochelys imbricata. The sequence continues at coordinate 88,653,417 of NC_135579.1, read as the reverse complement.
GGAACAACATGCTGGAGCAGAGCCAGGGATGGCAGCACACCAAGCACACAGTTAGACATACTAAAATAACAGATTTAATACTCATTTATTGATGGCTTTATAAAATGCGCCTATCCAAAACTCTGGGTGTGCCTCCAAAGATTAACAATGTACAACATGAACAAATTTCAACTAAAACTTTCATCCTGTAATATACGAACAGTAGCGGTAGTTCTAATGATATAATCCTTAGTGTTAGAAAGAATTTATGGGACTACATGACCCAGATTCCTCAACAGGAGCTGGGTTTGTCTGTGTTTGGAGAGTGAAAAATAAAACAAGATGAGTTGTTAGCAGAGGGTCTCAAAGTCTGGTCTTCCCCACAAGCACCTTTTACTCCCCTCCATCCACCCCAAAAACAAACAAAAGCGGAAGCCTGAGTAAACAGAGGAGTCTTACCCTATGTCAACAAATTTAGGCTCTGATCAACCTGAAGAGAGAGTGGATTCCAGAACTAAGGGCCCAAAGTGTTATTTAACTGTAAAGGCCACCAGCAAGAGCCATAGACCTGAACTCTGGAGATGGCACTTGACAGAGCAGTCTCTCTCAGAGCCAGGTCTCATACCAGAGGGCTTACCATCCTATGTTGCATCTGGAAGGGACTAAGAAGCCAGTACAGCTGGCTGGTATAATATGTTTCCTGCAGTCAGTCAGTGCTGCCAAGCCAACCAGAGACTGGTGCTGGAACATTTGTAGTAGTGGGAGTGCTGACAGCCAGCCCCCTTACCCCTCCCCCCGCCGCAACCCTGAGCTGGAGGTGGGGAGCAGGGCTGCGTCTCTTGGGGGAGAGGAACCTGGACAGGAGTAAGAGGGCTGAGGCTGTGGCCACAGCTGGGAGCGGGCCTGGGGCCAGGAGTGGAGCGGGACCCCATGTGCAGGGCCAGGAGCAGAGCCTCATCCATGGGGCCAGACGCGGGGCCCCGGGAGCAGATTCATGGCTTAGGGCAGGTCTATGCTAAAAACACTGCACTGGTGCAGCTGCACTGATGCAGCGGTGCTGCATGGCACTTAAATGAAGACACTCCTATGCTGATGGGAGAGTGTCTCCTGTCGGCAAAGGTGAGCCACCTCCCCAAGAGGCAGTAGCCTTCCCACCGACACAGCACTGTCTACATGGGAGGTAAGTTTGGTATAACTGTGTTGCTCAGGGGGGTGGATTTTTCACCCCTGTGCAATGTAGTTATACTGGTATAGGTCTGTATGGTACCTGACCATCTTAAACCGAGCAGGAACAGACCTTACATCCGGGATGGGCAACTGGCAGCACAGTGCTCCATCTAGCCCACCAGATCATTTTATTTGGCCTGCCATAGCCCAGCTTCAGACAGGCATCAGGACTAGGAAGGGGGCAGGGCAGGGCATTGCAGGGGGACAAGAGGGGGGAGGGCTGTCTGCACACAGATGCACCCATCACATGACGCTGTGGTGAAAGCCAACAGGCTAGAGAGTGTAGAGCCCAGCCCAGCAGCTGCTGCTGTGGGGTTGGGAAAGGCGGCCCTTGAGCTCCAACAACCCACCCCCTCCCAGGGGCAGGACCCAAACCCCTCCTCTCCCAGTCACAGTCCCCAGGTCTGGACCTGACATGCACCACACCCTATGTCAAACCCCTTGGCCTGCCAAAGGGTTTTAAGTTGCCCTCTACTATCTTAAATTTGCCCATCCATGCCTTAAATGGTGATTCCCTGTAGCTCAGTGCTGACAGCTTACTATTGCACTTTTCCTGCCTACATTCCTCCCTCTTTTAAAAAACTGTGAAAGAGTTAACTTTGTTTTAGATAAAAGCCACTGGTGACACTTCCTGTGACAGTGAACACTGCAGCTGCCACTACAAGTCCCAACCTCAATCCATGCAACTGCTCAGTCTTCAGATTTGTACCAATGGTTCAGATGTGTCAAATAGTACACAACTATGAATCTCAGCATGGTGAAGTCTTCCAACTATAAGGGAATAAAAAAACCCAACCCCTCAATTGTTATTTTCCTTGTAAAAATAACTAGGCCTGGGCCCAAATCAAAACCTCTCCCTCTTCACACACTGAGCACTGGGTTTGTTAAAAATCCTTGCCCAGCTCTACATTTTGCAAGTGTATCTTTACAACGGGCTGATCCAGACCTCCACAGTCAAACACATGTAAACTTCCTGTGCAAAAATCAATTTGTGGCTTAAACCCATCTCAGAAAATAACCCTTTAAAATACTGGATCTTACACTGCTATTACTTCTAGAGTTCAAAGCTCTTTTTTGTAGTATTTTTCCTACACAGGAAGGTTGCTTCATAGTACTCTCTTATTCAAGTAAGAGACATGTAGAAATTTGTTTTCCCTTCTTCTGCTGTACTCAGTAGCAATGCCAAGCCCGTCTCTGCAGGGAAAACCAGCCCTTCCTGTTTGTACACACAGAGCAAACTTTGAGAGTTTGATGTTTCAGGGTGTGGAAGAAGGTTGAGAGAAAGCAGAGTGAGACCTCAAGGAAAGCTGCTGAGCATGCTGCTTTGTTAAACTCCAAGAAGATAAATTAAGAGGGAAAGAGCAGGCAGTGCAGGTTGAGGGGTTGGCAAGAATTCTTTGGCTCGGCATTTTTCATGAGACATTGAGCAACTGGCTGTGGAATTGATGGTTTTATTAAAACCCCTGGACATATTTGTGTCAGTCACTGGCCTTCATGGCTTCCCCTGTTCCCAGTTTCTTCTAAGTGCAGTTCTTAAACACACTCGGGTAGCCACTGCTTCTTATGGGCAGTAAGAGTAACAGAAAATACTTAAAATATCTGAGATTCACATCATTTGTATTCTTTGGCATAGGTGTTTATACGCAATCCACACACTTTGGCCAGCTCCACCTGTTTCAGCTCCTCCCATTCGCTCCCCTACTTACCCATGCTCAGTTCAGTGCAGGTGTCAAGGTTTTTTCAGTTTGCTGAGTACGGTGCACGTTTCTCCACCCTATAGCAGGAGTGCTGAGGCAAGCGCTTTCTCGGCCCAGAGCCCTGCATAGTTAGCCACGTTTCCTTTCTTCTTTGTGTACACCTCATGGTGGCTTTGGCATCACTTTCTAAGTGTCCCCCATGTACTAAGGCTGAGTTAATCTGTTGTATCTCCTTCTTAAGGAAAATACTGTGCATTTATCAGAGATGGGAGAATGCCTACAGTGCAGAATTCACTCACTGGAGGTAGTGCTTGGGATGTGATGGGACTGGATGGCTCAGGGGAGTGGCAATGGATACACAGCTCTTCTTTTCTAATTCAACAGCCCAAATCTACCCCAAGACCACAAATTACCACCAACTGGTAGCTGTTTAATGAGTTAGCGATCTCAGTCCAGTTCCTAATGGACAGACACTTCCAGGAACAAAAGCACCATCACAATTTGTACCCTTGGTGGCAGCCTCAGCAGAGAGGTCAAGAACTGAGCACGCATGGAGACTCCCCTCTCACTCCCAGAGTGGTTCTCTCCAGAACTGCATCAAGGCACATTGTCATGACAGCATAGGGAAGCTTGCACTGCAGCAGCTGGTACCGCCCCTGTCACAGGTACCACGTTCAAATCAGATGTCCAAAGTCACAATAATTTTAAAAACCATCTTTTGGGCTGCATGCACTGATCTCCTGTGAAGCATGGGTTACAGAAACACAGCTTCATATAAAACAGGGTCTGGATCCACATCCTAAATGTGGATGGCTTTATCTGTGGTTGGACACAGATTGACCTTGTGATTTGCCTCCTCCTCCATGTGGCTGAGCGCTGAGATGCCCCTTCAGTGGCATATTTTCGTTTCAAATTAAAACACTTAGATCAACACATCATCCTATCATGGAGAAAACAAAGATGTAGCTAAAGGAGGTCCCACTCCAGACCAGGCTTGGGGCCCATAGGTAGGGCAGCACGGGAGAAGCTTGCACTGCATTTACCAGGGCTCTATCTGTTGTGTAGCTAAATAAAAGACCTCATTTTCCAGGCAAACCAGCACCTTTCATAAACCAATTCATTCCCACCCCATCCCCCATGTAACAAGAATAGATGCTGTATATGGGACTTGGGTTATTAGATTTTACATTTTGGGGTTTGATGATGCAAAATTACACTCAAGAGACCCAGCAGAAAGCGCTAGAGGGATGATCACTTTACAGGGCCATCTACTGACCTAGAAGCAGTAGCTAGCATTAAGTGAGCTCCCACTGGACTTCATGCAACCTCATAAAGCATGAGAGGTTACATCCCATAAGAAGTTGGGGAAGGGGTTGAAAACATGGACACTGTGAAAGTGCAGGCTCAAATTACACACTAGGCAGCTCAGTGAGGAGCAAGGTTATGTCCCAGAATTCACCACCCAAGTCAGTCAGGTTGCCAGCTTTTCATGGAGAGAGGGGGCTTGTGTCATAGGGCATGGGGTAAGAACAAGCAGTTATAAAATGTTCGGGAGCACACGTCCTCAATTTTCAGCCCCCACCTCCCAACGGCTGTGGTGCTGCTCTGTCACTCTGCACAGACACACCCCGCTCTTTGAAGCCTGCTCCACGACTTTATCTCGTGCTTCCAGAGGCTTTTCTAACCAATACGCCAAGTGCCAACATGCAGGAGGAGGCTAGCACAAGCCAGCAGAGTGACCTGGGGAAATCAGAGAAGTGGGAGCTGCAGGCAACAAGGTCCTAATCAATGTCAAAGTTCCACACCCAGGGTGTAAGGGGAGAGAAGCATAACCAAGAAGCAGCCACACCTAGTGCATTAAAGCACTTTCATTTTTTCATCTTGGGTCTTTCACTCTGTCCTAATTAGGTGAGGGCCCAGCAAGCTTTGGCTTTTTCCAAAGTTCAGGAGTGTCTGGATGCAGGGTTTTAGCAGAGGCCTCTCTACTCTTCATTATTCTTCTGGTCAACCACACACACCACACTTGGAACCAGAAGTACGCAATCAAGCAGCAGCAAAAAGACAAAAAAATAAAGGCAAATCCACCCCTAACCAGGAGAGCTATGATGGCAAAACTTAAGTGCTGATCAGGCCTAAAGCCAGTTGTTAGTAGACATCATTATTGCCGCTCTTGTATCACTTTCAGTAGTTTATTATAAAGTCCTAATCCAAAACCTAGAGAACTTTGCCACTGAAACCTATCGCTACATACAGCTTTGTTATGTGCACAGGTGAAGAATTTTCTGGTTTTCCGAAGCCTCTCCCGAGAAGGTATCTAAGTACCGTAGTACATGTTCTGAAACATACCTACAGTAGCACCTCTGCTGAGTTACATAGTTCTCACAGCAGGATGTCACTCTTTTTGCGAAGGAGTTATTGGTTGCTACTAAAGGAATTATTGAGAAATAGATGGTTAGATGATTTAGTGAAAAACAGATTGAAGACAGGATTAGAATTGGGGAATCAGAAAGTGTGCTGAGGACATCACAGCTGGGACGTGGGCAGTCTGACTAAGTGGTCAGAACAGGAGTCAGACTGGGTCTAATACCAGGAGGTCAGAGTCCGAGACAGGCCAGAGGGCAAACCGAGATCAGGAGGCAGGCAGGGTCAGGTTACAAGGCAACCAGCAGTAGGAGCAAGTTTCTTGGGCGAAGCAATCCAACACAGGCAAAACCCAGTTACACAGACAACTCCTGGTCCTGTGCTGGGTTTATATAGAAGCTGTGAACCAATCAGGACACCCAGCATTCTGCCAATCGGATTCCAGAATGGGGTCCTCTGTCAGAGTTCAGCTTCTAATCTGCCACCCTTTAACAGGTCACTGGATAGCTGGTTGGAGCCTGCTAGGGCTGAAGAACTCTGTAGACCAGGGTTCAAGGCCCATGGTCTCTGCCATCAGAACAGCTAGAGCTCTAAGAAGAAGCTAGTTAAGGCCTGGTCTATACTGCAAAGTTAGATTGATGTAAGTTGCCTTGCATTAACCTATTTGTACATGTGTTTTGTCTCAGACCAACGTCAGTGCTCTGTTACAATGATTCAGGAAAAATCACTTCCCTGAATGTGGTAGAGGCCTACTGAGGCTGGTACAGTACAAGTGTAGATGCTGCATGACCCGTGTTGACAGTCCTCCAGCAGCTGTCCCACAATGCCTCACTCCCTACGACAACGACTGCTCTGGTCACAATTATAAACTTACAAATTACAAGGCACAGGTCACAGAGACTGGAAGCCACTCTCCACTCCCTTTCAAATCTCCCATGTGTTTTTGAAATTCCTTTTCCTGATTGTCCACCTTGGTGAGCAAACCTCGGAGCTCACCCTTGTTGGGTGTGCTGGTTCCATGCACAGAGACAAGCAGTGCACACATTCCTGCCTAGAGTAGACAGGAAGAATTGGAGCTCCTGGGCCTGGGGAGAGAGAAGAGGCTGTGTAAGCACAGCGACAGACCAGCCACAGAAATGTGGACATCTACGAGCAGATTGCCCAGGAGGTCAAGGCACGGGGGTACAACAGGGTGCAGCAGCAGGGCCACATGAAAGTGAAAGAATCGCATAGGGCTGACCACTGTCTAATCACACAAACCCAAACACCCTTGCCCCGCCCCTCCCTTCCCCTGAGGCCCCCCCTGCTGATTCCACCTCCCTCCCTCCTCACTCGGTCTCCCCCGCCCTCAATCACTTTCACCAGGCTGGGGAAGGGGCTTGGGGTGCAGGATTTGGGCTGGGGCTGAGGGTTCAGCGTGGGGGAGGGGGCTGTGGGCTGAGCCCGGGGCAGGGGGTTGGGGGGCAGAAGGGGGTGCGGGGTGCAAGCTCTTGGAGGGAGTTTGGTTGCTGGAGGGTCTCAGGGCTCGGGCAGGGGATTGTGGTGCAGGAGGGGGTTCAGAGTGCAGGCTCTGGGAGAGAGTTTGGGTGCAGGGTGCAGGCTCAGGGCTGGGGCAGGTTTTGGGGTGTGGAAGGGAGTGAGGGGTGCAGGCTCTGGCTGGGCGGCACTTACCTCAGGCGGCTCCCAGTTGGTGGTGCAGCAGGGCTAAGGAAGGCTCCCTGCCTGCCCTGGCCCCACTCCACTCCCGGAAGTGGTCAGCATGTCCCTGAAGCCTCTGGGGGGCGGAAAAAAGCAGGGGGCTCTGGGCACTGCCCCTGCCTGCAGGCATTGCCCCCGCAGTTCCCAGCCAATAGGAGCTGCGGAGTTGGCACTCAGGGCAGGGGCAGTATGCAGAGACCCCTTGCTCCCCCACCTCCAAGGGCTGCAGGGATGTACTGACCACTTCCGGCAGCGGCACAGAGCCAGAGAAGGCAGGGAGACTGCCTTAGCCACACTCTGCCGCTGGACTTTCAGTGGCCTAAAATCTCCCAGTTTGGTTTCAGTAGCCTCTGGAAGATAGAGCCCGATTCTGGGAGACTCCCGGCAAAACCGGGAGGGTTGGCAACCCTAGAACTGTGGCAGGCATACCACAAGGCCAGGGAGTGCAACAATAGATCTGGTGCTATGCTGCAAACCTGCTGCTTTTACAGTGACCCACATGCCATACCTGGTGGAGACCCCGCCAGCACCCACAGAGCACTGTGGATACCTTAGAGGAGCCCGAGACAGAGATGCCTGCCATGAACAGTGAGGAGGAAGAGAAGGTGGGGAGACTTGGTGGAGGACTCCAGCCATGGCGCAAGCAACCACCTGATTGAGATTTTACCACAGTCTAGCCAGGCCTGCCAAGTGATGAGCCCAATGAAGGGGAAGTGCGTGTATACATTTCTCCTTACAATATTGACATTTAACTGGTGCCTGGCCCAGCCCAAAGCTAACAATTAATTGTTTGACTCATTCAAGAAGAAGCAGACTTGGTATCTGTTTTTCATTCCTCTGTTGGATTAAGCGGACGGGGGCGCCATGTAAAGCACTTTTTTACGTACAGAGGGGTGTCCCTTTTATTCTCTAGGGAGATCTTCCTCTGCAAGCCTCTGCCAAAGGTTTCTATGGTTGGCTGCCTTATTTCTTCCTCCAGAGTAAGACACTTTCCCATGCCACTCTGTGATGAGTTCAACTGGCACCACTGCAGGAAACAGGCTAGTGGTGGTGGCCTTGGGGCTCCAGAAGCAGCTGTGTTCTCTATGCCTTTGTGACACTCAGGAGTGAGATAGGCTAAAATCACCACCACCTGTGGAAATAGTGCCAATATTCAATGCCATTGCCCTTCATTTGTACTCTTAGAATAAGGACTGAAATTTTATAGAGTCACACAACAGAAAATTCCACCCCCACCCCCTCTTGTCGCTGGTGGGCTATACTCACCATGGCTGAGACAGAAGAGCGATACTGTGCCAAGGCGCTCCAAAACTGAGGTATCAATAAGCATTTCTTATTAAAAGTGTGGGAATAAGGGAAGGGAGTTTTGAAACTTACATTTCCATTTCTCTGGTGACTAAATCCAATGATACATCTGTCTGTTTTTACCAGCAGCTTCTGACCCTGTGGAGGAGGAGATGGAAAAGGACGAGGGAGGACATGTTCAGCAATATCCTGCAAGCCAGTGCTGCATTGGACCGTGAACAAAGGCTTGGAGGGCCAGTATGTCCAACAGCATGAAGACAGACAAGTGACAGGAAAAAGGCCCAGGAGTCCCCACAGGACAAGGAATGAGATATGCACTAGAACATAATGGGTCTTCTCAGGCAGCAAACCAAAAGGCTGCAGACGCTAGTTGACCTACAGGTTCAAAAATTCTGAACTCCACTCCTCAGAAAACTCCATGGCCACTACTCCCTACACCCCCACCCTCCAATATACCACAACGCCTAGCGTAACACAAGCAGCCAAGAATGCATGTACCAAGCAATATACAAACCAGCAACTATACACCAATGTAGCTTGATAGCCCAAAGTTTGTAGTGTAGACGTGGCCTGAGACAGAGGTATTGCTAATGGAAGTTTGAAGGGAAGCTGTAAACAAGCGTGTAGGAATGGAGCAGTGGATGGAGTGCTCTTTTCTAGTGATCTCATTGGAAGGGAACGATCAATGGTAGAAAATGGGGAGTTTGATCAGAAAAAGCATGTGAAAAGGGAAAGACAGAAACGGGACAATATCTAAGGTGGATACTGAACTACAAATGGTAACAATTGGAGTGAAAAATGTTAAATTTAAATTATTCCAGCAAAGTATGCCTGACAGCAAAGATGGCCCCTGGGACATGTCCTGTATGGCAGTTACAGGTCCTCTTCTTGCTGTCATTGGCCAGAGGAACCCAGCAGAACTTTTGCAGTTCTGCAGGTGAACTCATGTGACCTGACCTTCCACACATGGCATGGTCGGTCAGTCCCCTCCAAGGGAATGTCTACAGTGGGAGTTTTTACCTCAAGTTAATCGATTGTCAACAAAAGCAAGTTAGTTAATTTGTAAAGGCTACTGTGGACACTCCCCAAATTTTTGCTCCAGGCTACAAGTGTTTGTGCTTTACCATAGAGATCAGAGGCAAAAAAAAAAAAAAAAAATCTGTAGTGAAGACAAACCCCAGTTGACTGCCTGTGCTGGTGTACATCTATCTAAAACGTAGGTCACACACACAAGGGGTGTGAAAAATTCACACCTGTACCGGAGAAGTAATTAAGCCAATGTAAGAAGCCCCACTATAGATACCACTAGGTCAACCGAAGAATTCTTCTATCAACCTGGCTACCAAATCTTGAGGGGGTGGCTTTACTACAGCAATGGAAAAACCCTTCCGTTACCATAACAAGTGTCTACACTACAGCAGTCTGGCTGCAGCACTGCACCTGTGTTGGTGGTAGAGGAGACAGAGCCTAACATATTTATTAACTGCTAATTGGCTCTCACCCTTCCCAACCAATTTATTCAGAGCTTAATTGATTCTCCACCTGCCTAATTGTTCTGTTTCCTGACTTAATTGATTAGCAGTTGTTTATTATTTAATCATCTGGCCTAACTGAGCTGCTCCTTACTGGCTGATTGCCTGATTTACAGCCCATTGATTCCTTCCCCAAATAGTCATTGACCATTTCTTTTACATTTTGGCCTTCCACTTCTCCTTCTCACCCCTTCGCTACTCTCCCACCGAGTCCATCTCCCCCTCCCTGTTACCTCTCCCCCTCTACTGGTCCCACTAGCTCAACCTTGTCTGCTCTCGCCTCTTCTTGGCGCAGAAACCCACATCCCACCTGCTCACCTTCCCTCCTCTCCCCATCCAACCGTCCTATGGTGCCATTGGATCCAAATTTGGCCTACCTTTCATCCCCTATCTCCTGCCCCTTCTCACTCCCCCCATCCCATCCTCTTCTCTTCCCTCCAGCAGCACCCTGGGAATGCCCAACCTGCCTCAGAAATTATCCCAGCCGTTCACCTGCTGTCATCTCTCACTCCCTCATCTCCCCACACACACTAAAACCTGGATCCACCTCAGCGGGCACTCTCACAGCAACTTCTCCTCCTCTCACGCTCCTTACCCCAAATTATGAAAGGGAAGGGGTGGGGATGCTGGGCTTCTCCTCTGCTGCCATTTACAGCTCCTCCCTCTTTCCCCTCTCATGCATTCTCCCCCTTTGAACAGCACTGACTCTCCTGTCTCCCTTCCTTTTGCTGGCATCTGCCTTGGGTCAAAATTGGGGGTGGGGGGGAGGGAAGAAAGATTCCTCCCAGCTTTGGTCACAAAAAAAGCTCTGCCGATTCAGCCCCAAAATTAGATGGCACTGACAGTAAATTGTTTTAATATAATCATGTGGGCTCTGCTGGCATCCTCAGATGGCTCCCCCCTTGTTGGGACTCAGGTGCCCTGTTTGGCTCAATTTCCCCTCACTGGGACATGGAGACACCCTTGGGCTTTGCTGGGCTCCTTCGAATTGGCTCCTTCAGAACTGGGAAAAATAAGTGGTAGAACTTTGCCTGGTGCCATCTACACTGGTACCACCGAAACCAGGTGTCAGGCTCAGTAGATTGTGCCTCGTATGAGCCTCCCTCTCCTCTTCTACGTGAGGTAAACGGAGACTCTGTAGCATGAGATGGGAGCTTGGTGGAAGTGCGTGTATGGCGTCTATACCCACTTACAATCTTCCCATTCACATTCCTCTCTGACGTCAGCACCTGGCTCTCGCTATTCCTTTCTTCAGGCTGCTACCTTGTGGCTTAAACACTGATGCTCCAAGTGACCTCTGAACCTCCTCACCTTCACCTCTTCATTTGACCTTGATGGAGCTCTACCAAGAGGTAATTTAAAAAGAAAATTATTTGGATTAATGGATTGTAACAGGCTTGGATGTTTGAGGTGAAAATGGCCTCTTTGTTTAGGGTGACAAAGAGAACACCAGTCAGACTCTGCACAGACAAGCTGATGGATAGAGTGATTTCTGTAATACAGCTGCAGACATCTCACGGCTCTGTAGCTTTAAGGGGGTCAGGTAATGCCTGGATAAAAGGCAGCATTTCCTGCAGGTTATTTTCAGTTCGGTGCTCGCTGCCAGCTGGGAAAAACCCCAAGGAGGGACAAGCAGACTCCTGTAGGGTTTCTGAAAGGCTCGTGGTGCGTATGACACACAGGGTAAATTTATTGCAGTCTCCCTGGAGCACTGTAGTCAGCTGAGATTCTTGTTTGCTTTGATATATTTGATTAGAACAAACCTTGTGTGTGTTGCTAATAGGCCAAAAATAAATAAATAAACCCACTTGAAGGGAACAGTTATGTTAGCCAAATAAAATCTGCTTGTTTGTCTCAAGAGCTGCAGCTTCCAGTCCATTACTTGTAGGCCCATGTACACGAATCCTCTATGGCTCTAAGTGTGTGGCACTCTTCCTGAGTGTACACTAACCACAAATGGCCAGCGCCTTCTCCCCAGTGCATAGCCCAGGTCAACACAGGGCACAGAGAAAGTCCACAGGGATCAGAGGTGACAGACACTTCTTCACACCCTCCTGCTGCTCAGCTGTTCCTTAGGGCTGTAGCTTCTGCAATGTGTCCCCAGCCCCACCCTCACCCTGTGGGAGATTTGGCTGGTGGACCTACATAGTCGTGGGCCATGAATCGCTCCAATAAAAATGCCCTGCAGGATAGGTCACAGGGAGCCTCCAGAGAGCACAGCTCCACAGCACAAGGGCAGCAGCGCAGACCCCCTCCATGGCCTCCCAGCATCCGGCCTCCTGGTGGGTTCAGGACCTTCTGCAGCCCCAGAGCGGGAGCAGGATTTGCTCCAGAGCAAATAGGAAAGAGACAGCACAATAACACTGTGTAGAACAAGTTCTTTCTGAAACCCAGAAAGGTCCAATTACATCTGAAGTTATTGTGATTTGCATGTAAGTAGGTTGAACCATATCAAAATGCTATCACGTTATTATGATAAAAAGATAACTGGAATGATTTATCTAACAAAAGTCAGATCAAGAGACAAATTAATGCCTTTGGGATGGATTAAACAAACAGTTATTGTTACATGGAGTCTTTATTCACGTGAGGAGTTCCACTAAAGTCCTATTCCCTGCTCACGTGGCTTTTTCTTTGGTTGAGGACTGCTGAAATCAAGCATTCTTTTCTCAGATTTCCTTCTGCCCCAGAGTTTTTCTTCTCTCTTGCCTTTCTCCTGGCCCTCTTAGTAAGGTCAGAAGCACCATTAATATTCTGAATCAGTCACTGCATTAATATAATAGTTACATGGCAAGTACTAGAGTCACTTTTGGGCAAGTGGGGGACTTTTGTATGTCTGTGGGGACCACACTCACATGGATTAAATAAGTTTTAGGGGTCAGACAAATGACATTCAAGTTCACCCAATTATTTGCCCAGTTACTAGGTAGAGTAAAGCTAGTTGGAAATTTACTGATGAAACAAAGTTTCCTCTGAGAATGCCAATTAGTTGAATCCCAAAAGTTGCATGAAAGCAAATCCAGTTTTACACACTTCTGTTGAATGACAGGAACCCTGCCTGCCAGGTAGGTTTCCATCAGAAACCTGCCTGGTTCCTTGCCAACTCATCTGGCAGGTTTCTAGGGACCCCAGAGTTCCAGGGTCCATGGCTCTGGGGCAGCTCATGGATGAGGAGCCAGGAGTCCGACAAATCCAGCTCTAGTGAGGGCTCTCAAAATCAAGATTGAATCAGACTGAAGCCAACATTTTTGAAAATTTCTCACAAACCAGAAATCTACCCTCCCCGCCCATCCACAATTCTGAAATATCAAAATTTCTTGGAACTGAAAATCCTAAGTTTTGGTATTGTTACCAAAACAGAGTGGCTCCAGAAGAGTAATTAGTTAAGTTATAGGGCCCAGAGCATTTCCTCCTGCAGAAATACCTGGGGAAGAATGCTTGGAGCTGCAAAACTCCACAAAAGGTTTTTTGGCAGAGATTCCTTTATGTGAGATGGGGATACCTCTAGAATCACCAACATAAGCAAAGATTTCATGAAAGGGCCCTAATGTTATTCTGAAGGATATCAGTTCCTCAGAGCAGGGGTTGGGGTACTGGTGTTTGAAGCATATCACTGCATAAGGACTAAAACAGGCGCAATTCACATATACGGCAGACTTCTAAATATTGACTACTTACTACAAAGCACTTTTGTTCATTTTGCAAATCAATGCAATGCAATGTTGAACAAATAGGTAAAAGAGAAACCAAGAACTAGAAAGAAGAATAAATTTACAAAGCATTCAATATAGTTTAGGAAAAAGATGTAGAAAAAGACATTTCCAGTGTGCATTACAAAATAATCTGGGTGAAGGATGCACAGAAGTATCAGAAAGATGCTGTTGATTCTAATACATTATTAAGTGCTCTGAAGGTATTACCTTCTACTTCAGCAAGATGTCATGCTACAGCAATTAGGCGGATTCATGCTGGCAGGTCACTCATCGATTAGTGCTTAATTCCCTGAAGGTGAGGAGGACCAAGACTATAAACAAGGTTCAAAAAAGACTTAGATAAGTTCATGGAGGATAGGTCCATCAATGGCTATTAGCTGGGATGGGCAGGGATGGTGTCCCTAGCCTGTCTTTGCCAGAAGCTGGGAATGGGCGACGGGGATGGATCACTTGATGATTACGTGTTCTGTTCATTCCCTCTGGGGCATCTGGCATTGGCCACTGTCAGAAGACAGAATACTGGGCTAAATGGACATTTGGTCTGACCCAGTATGGCTGTTCTTATGTTTCACACAAAAAGTTCTGACATTTTGGAGCTGCTTGCTGAAAGGAGGTCTCTTTTAATCGGTGTATAAATTCCACACATCTCTGTGGTGTACATGCTGGGTCTGAAATGCAAAAAATATTAGCCATTTTACAATGTGAGTAAGGAAATATAGTACTGGAAAACCAGGACTTATTTGAACATATCAAAGGGAGATTGTGTAATTGCATCTGCTGGACCTATACAATTATTCATTAAAGATTATTACTATGAGGATAATTAAAGTAATTCTTCCCTGATGCAGGTGGATGGAATAGATGACCCTCTAGGGGTCTCCCTTCAATCTAACTGATTCTTCAAAGTCCACAGCTAACAAACAAAATATAATGATGTGGGACAATGGATGACTTAGGGGACTGAATTTGGGAAGCAAAGCATTTTGCTTTATGTGGGTTGTTCATTCACTGTTATGTAGATCAGATTTAAGGGATTACATTGATGAATAATATTTAGGATAAAAATGAGCACAGGATGGAAGAATTACTACAGTAACTTTCAGTATCTAATAAACTAATATTAAAAAAACATGCATTATATAAAGCACCTTTTGTCTCAAAAAATCCCAGCGCTCTTTACAAACATACATATAGGAGTCATTTCACACACACACACACACACACACACACACACACAGACAGATGAAGCCACTTCCTGGATGGAACACAGTTGACATTTAGCAATATACAGCAATGCTGTACCACAGTCTGGAAGTGTAGAATACAATTTCCAGTTGAAACTGCAGGGAAATTTAAAGAGGGAGAAATTAATTACCCAGCTGGGAGTTTGGCCAGAACTTCTGGAGTACTTCTCTCTCAAAAATCTCACCTTGCAGTATTCATAATGCCCACGGTGGTCAATATTTTATTTTCTAAAGTCTCATCTCAAAAGGGGCACTTCTAACAGCAGAGTGCTCACAACACCATCATGGGGCATTAGTTCAGCACTGAAGAATGGCACTTAAATCATCAGCAATGTAATGATTTACCACAAATGTGCCATAATCTCAAAACTAAAAACAAACAAAACAAAGCCAACTTCGGATTTTCTAAGTATTTTTCTGATCAATGAGCAGCTTGTAAAGATATTGGCCAACATTGTCAAAGGAGGCAATGACTTTGGGTTCCCAGCTTCAGCCACTCAGAACCTGCTTTTCGGAGATGCCTAGCACCAACAATTCCACCTGAAGCCAATGGAACACAGAGGTGCTAAGCACCTGTGAAAAAATCAAGCACAAGATGGTTCAGGATGGAGTATCCCATACATTCAGTCATGATGGGTTCTTCAGTTCACTGTATGGTAGGAGTCAGAACTTTTTGATTGGCTGGACTGACTCTCCAGAGGACTTCTCCCCCTGAAGAGTCCCTCCAGAACATCATTTCCAAAGAAGGTAACTGTTGCATCTGAATAAAACAATCTTTCAAAACACATTCACAATAGCAGATAAATCTGCCCAACAATAAATAGCACCATCCAACCTGGCAAAGATAAACTGGGATAATCCTGACTCAATGTAAAGACCATGTTTTTCCCTAAAACAAGAAAAATAGGACAGCACTATTGAAAGTTTACCTCCTCATAGAAGAGGATGAAGTGCATGGGGTGGATGAATTTATGGATCCAACCCCCTGCTCAGAACAAAAATTTCCTAGGGAGACCAATTCTTATTCTCATTGCTGAGGATTGGTCCATAAATTCCGTTGAGAGGGGATTTTTTTGTAGTAGATCCTTCATTATCAATTGTTAGATGTGCTAAAAGTGAATAGTAGATCTGGTGTGGATCATAGTGTTGGTGGAGGGGCCAAAATATCTCCACAAGGTCTGAAAACCAGGGATCTCTGGGCCAGCACAGTGAAATCGGAATAACGGTCACCTGTTGTCTGACTATTTGTTGGATGATGTGTGTTATCAAGGAAAAAGGAGGGAATGCATATAGCAGAGTCCTTGGCCACACTTGGTAGAAGGTATCAGTTCCCCAAGCCCCACGATCTCTCCTCCTGGCATAGAAGTTTTTTGCCTTGGCATTGGAGCTGGATGCAAAGAGATCCCACACTGGTTTCCCAAAGATCTGGGCTATGGGGTCAAAATCCCTCTGGTGGAGACACCACAGCCCTTGGACCATTCTTCTGCGGCTGAACCAATCCACTGTGGCATTCAGTTTCCCTTTGGACTGACAGAATGTTTCTCTCAGTCCACTTGTGACATTCCTCTCTGGTGTTATCTGAACCGCTGATCTGCTAGGTCACTCCAATCCTTGACTCTGCTGTGCCAGCCTTACCCTGCTCTTTTCACGCACAGCCTCTGGCATGTAAGCTGCGTCTTGGGTTGTGCAACTGAATGACACTAGCCAATATCTGCAGTCCCAGACAACCCTAGGAACCTCCGTCTTGCAGTGCCCAGTTATGTCCGCTGGACGCTGCCAGCTTATATGAGTTTGTCAATTTAACAAAGAAATTGATGTGTACCAGGCTTGCTATCGCAAGGGGAGTCTCTGACATGCTTCAAACCAAATGCACTGCTCCAGGTAGAATAAACAAACAGATTAACTATAAAATAGCTTAAGTGATTATAAGTCAAAGCATAACAAGTCAGATTTAGTCAAATGAAATAAAAGCAAAACGCATTCTAAGCTGATCTTAACACTTTCAATGCCTTTACAAACTTAGATGCTTCTCACCACAGGCTGGTTGGTTGCTCTTCAGCCAGGCTTTCCCTTTTGATCAGCACTTCAATCGCTTGGTGTGGTGTCTGTAGATGTAGGTGGAAGAGAGGGAGAGAATGGCAAATGTCTCTCCCTTTTATCATGTTCTTTCTTCCCTCTTGGCTTTGCCCCCCACCCTTCAGAGTCTGGTGAGCATTACCTCATCTCAGTCCCAAACTGTCCAAAGAAAGGGGGGTGACTCATTTGAAGTCCAACAGATTCTTTTGTTGCTGCCTAGGCCAGCATCCTTTGTTCCTGTGAGGCTAGGCTGAGGTTGTCCCATACCTGCTCTGCTGAGGTGTGAACTGCCTCTCTGCTCTTGGAGAGTTTTTGCCTGGGCTTATTTTAAGCCATGAGGATACATTTTCAGCCTCATAACTACATACATGAAATTATAACCTATAATATTACTGTAACAACAATGCTCAGTACATTATGAGCCTTCCGAAGACACCTGACATGAGAAACTTTGCATTGGATACCACACAATCATTTTACAAGGATGAACATGGGGGTCCTGGGTGTTCCCCCGAGGTAAGAACCCTCCTGCTGCCACTTGGGTTGGGAGGTATCAGCTAAAACACCTCCTTGTCAGACCTGTGATCCACTGCTTAGAACACAACAGGAACTAGGCCTTCTGGGTTTTATGCCTAGTTCTGCTTGCAACCTGCTGTGTGGCCTTGGGCAGATCACAACTTCACCCTGCCTGAGTTTACATATCTGTTAATTAGGAAGAATAATACTTGCCTTCATCAGAGAAGTGTCGTAAGAGCTAATTACTGCTTGTAAATGCTTTGAGTTCCTCAGATGAAAGGAACCGAGTATTATTACTGTTCTATTATTATCCTTAAATCAACCTACTAAATGATGAGATGTGACATTTCTGTACAAGGGCTGACATAAAGGAGGCAAAAAATACTGGAGGGAATTCTCTGGTGACAGGTCTTGGTGTAGGTCCATAGGTGCCTAATACCTTTAAACATCTGGCCCATATTAACTGCATAGTGGTAGGAAAAGATATTAGGATCATTGTTCTAGTTGATCACCCAAACTTTTATTTCTTGAGTTTAGAAAGGAATCTGCGGCTGGCAATAAAGCCCTCAGCCTATGGCTTCAATCAGTGGTTCTCATTATCTGCTATTTTTTCATCCTCAGGACAATAATTTCTGCTGTAGACCCCGATTCATCGAAACACTTAGTCCCACTGAAGTGAGTTAGCCCTTATAAATTTATTTAAAGTTAAGTGTATGCTTAAGTCTTGTGCTGAATGGGGGTCAGTTTCTAACCTTCTACCTTCTTTCCTCTGTCAGTTTTGTGTGCATACACAGGTACACACGTGTGTAATTATTGTAATAAGATGAGCTGGGCCAATAATGAAAAAATGTTATTTGAATATTTGCTTAAGTTTTTAAAACCACATACGCTGCAACTGTATTTGCTCCATTTTAAGTTTGCTTTCGGCAAGTATTCTAGCAAACATGTTTAGTGGCAAGAATGATTGTGGAAAAAAAAAAAAGAAGAGTTTTTTAATATTGGAGAATATTTGCAGGAAGAGAATTCTGAATTTGCAAATGCTAGTATTTGATCTGGAAACCTGGTTGTAAGAGTTGCGCTCATCCAGTCAGGTAAGAGAAACGTTCCACGTGACCTATGTGTCCATTCAAAAGAGTTTGAATCTCAGACAAACACTCACAACTAAATGCTTATGAACAAGTTATAGACCAAAAATTAGTGACTGAAACTACATATTTGTAGAATGTCTAGCATCATGTGTCCAGCTGGGGCCTCTGCATGCTATTGACATGCAAACAAACTATATAGTTTCTGATTAATTGGAACTTACTCTCGTAATATTGATAATTGTTACAGGAGTAATTTAAAATAAAAGGACAAAATGGCAACCTGCTGGCAGACAGCTCATGAATAGAAGAGGCGAACTTCAAAATTAATTAGCTGTTATAAATTGTTGGCAGCTCTAGTTTTCAGTGAAAATAAAACTAGCATGTGCTTCCCCTACTCCATTAGTCTCGGACCTTTAAAAGCACTATATGTTTCTTAATGAGGGAAAAACAGGTTTGGTCTGAAAGGGATGTGATCATGTTTACATTAGAAAGATAATTTTTCATGAGCTACAGCTCACTTCATTGGATGCATTCTAAGGTGTCACAAGTCCTTCTTTTCTTTTTGTGAATACAGACTAACACGGCTGTTACTCTGAAACCTGTCATTAGAAAGATAGGCATATTTCTATATTATTAGATCAGATATATTTTCATAGAATCATAGGACTGGGAGGGACCTTGAGAGGTCATCTGGTTCAGTCCCCTGCACTCATGAAAGGGCAAAGTATTACCATCCCTGACAGGTATTTGTCTAATCTGTTCTTAAAAATCTCCAATGGGCACAACCTCCCTGGGCAATTTATTCCAGTGCTTGGCCACCCTGACAGTTAGGAATTTTTTCCTGATGTCCAACCCCTTGCTGCAATTTAAGCCCCATTGCTTCTTATCCTATTCTCAGAGGCTAAGGAGAACAGTTTTTCTCCCTCCTCCTCTTAAGTACCTGAAAACTGTAATGTCCCCTCTGTCTTCTTTTCTCCAGACTAAAAAAAACCCAGTTTTTTTAATCTCTCCTCATAGGTCATGTTTTCTAGATTTGTCATAACCATACAGCTAAGGGTAGCCTAAAATTCCTCCTTACCTGTAAGGGGTTAAGAAGCTCAAATAACCTAGGTGGCACCTGCCCAAAAGGACCAATGGGGAAAGAAGATACTTTCGTATGAGGGCCGGCAAGGCTTTGTTTGTGTGTTCTCTGGGGAAGCAGAGAAGCATCAGGTCAGAAGACTCCTTCTCCTAAAATGCCAAAAGATTGAGAAAATCTTTTCTCAATATTGCAAAAAGAGTAGGTAAAGAAGGCAAGGCACGTTAGAGTATCTTTTGTTTTTAGCTTGTGAATTTTCCTTTTGCTAGAGGAAGGTTTATTCCTGTTTTTTGTAACTTTGCAACTAAGCCTAGAGGGAGCTCCTCTGTGTTTGTGAATCCTTTGTTACCCTGTAATCTTCCATCCTGATTCTACAGAGGTGATTCTTTCATCTTTTCTTTAAATAAAATTCTTTTTTTTAAGAATCTGATTGATTTTTCAGTGCCTATAGACCCAAGGGGTTGGGTCTGTGCTCACTTTGTAACCAATTGGTTAGGATATTATTCTCAAGCCTCCCCAGGAAAGGGGTTGTAAGGGCTTGGGAGGATATCTGGGGGGGAGACAGGGCTTCAAGTGAATGTTTGTTTAAATCACTTGGTGGTGGCAGCATACCATCCAAGGACAAAAGGAATTTGTGCCTTCGGGGAGTTTTTAACCTAAGCTAGTAGAAATAAGCTTAGGGGGTCTTTTATGCGGGTCCCCACATCTGTACCCTAGAGTTCAGAGTGGGGAGGGAACCCTGACAAGATCTTTAATCATTTTTGTTACTCTTCTCTGGACTTTCCCCAATTTGTCCTTACCTTTCCTGAAATGTGGCACCCAGAACTGGACACAATACTCCAGTTGAGGCCTAATCAGAGCAGAGCAGAGCAGAGCGGAATAATTATTTCCTGTGTCTTGCTTACAGTACTCCTGCTACTACATCCCAGAATGATGTTTGCTTTTTTTGCAACAGTGTTGACTCATATTTAGTTTGTGATCCACTATAAGTCCCAGATCCCTTTCTGCAGAACTCCTTCTAGGCAGTCATTTCCCATTTTGTATGTGCGTAACTAATTGTTCCTTCCTAAGTGGAGTACGTTGCATTTGTCCTTTTTGATTTTCATCCTATTTTCTTCAGACCATTTCTCCAGATTTTGAATTTTAATCCTATCCTCCACAGCACTTGCAACCCCTCCCAGTTTGGTACTGTCCACAAACTTTATAAAATGCACTCTCTATACCATTATCCAAATCATTTATGAAGATATTGACTAGAACCAAAACCAGAACTGATCCCTGCAGTACAACACTCAATATACCCTTCCATCTTGACTGTGACCACTGATAACTGTGATTACTCTCTGGGAACGGTTTTACAACCAGTTATGCAGCCCCTTATAGTAGTTCCATATAGGTTGTATTTCCTAGTTTGTTTATGAGAAGGTCATGCGAGACAATATCAAAAGCTTTACTAAAGTCAAGATATACCACATCTATTGCTTCCCCCTACCCACAAGCTTTGTTATCTTGTCAAAGAACGTTATAAGATTGGTTTGACACGATTTGTTCTTGACAAATCCATGCTGCTACTTATCACCTTATTATCTAAGTGTTTGCAAATTGAGTGTTTGATTATTTGCTATTTTACCTATCTGTGTCAGAAAATATACTCCTAGAAAAGTCTTATAAAAAATTTAAAAAACTATAACGTTCTATTTTCTAACTATTCTATAAGACTTAATAGAAAATTATATTTCTGCTACACATTTCTATTGAAGGTTTAAAAAAAATGTGAGCTAGTGGTCTGAATGAGCTCTCTCCCGCCATCTATTGATAAACTGTGGTAGAAGACCTCAGAAGCAGACAGTATTTGGATAGGTTTCAGAGTGGTAGCTGTGCTAGCCTGTATCAACAAAAAGAACGAGGAGTACTTGTGGCACCTTAGAGACTAACAAATTTATTTGGGCATAAGCTTTTGTGGGCATCTGATGAAGTGGGTTTTAGCCCACGAAAGCTTATGCCCAAACAAATGTTAGTATTTGGATAGACATACCTACTTCACCTAGATGACCAGCAGGCAGACCTGCTTTGCCAAAGTGATCATTTTTGGCTGTTGTGATTTAAAATTATCTTAAGTCTTGGATGCCAGAGTAATGAAATGTTGTTATCCTAATTGTATGAATAAAGGGCAGCAGAACTGTGCTCCCAGTCACTAAGCACGGGGTAGTATGCCAACACCATCTGAAAGAGAGAGGTGAGATGAGCTGAGGCAGAGTGGTGGGGACAGATGTTCCGATCTGGTGGTGTAGACTCTAATATAGGATCCTAGAGGACGCTTGATCCTTCCCCTGAAGTGTTTAAAGACAGAGCTGATCAGACTCAATTGAGAGTCTTTGTTTCTTCTCTGTGATCACTAAAGCTGAAATCACTGACAGGCTGTTATAGGGTGCTGAGCCTTTGACCTGGCTGAGGACAAATGTGGCAGTGAAAGACAAGGCAGATGAAGCAGCAGCAGTAGTGAGATTCCCCGTGACCCAGTGAAATCATTAAGAGCGGGATTAGGTGCTGGAACCTCAGAACACAGCAAAGGCAGTGCTGAGCACACTCAGCAGTGCTGGTGAGCAGGGGCAGAGATGGAAGTATAACATGATCAGCACCACTTCTCAACCACCTATATCCCAGACTTCCTAGCACCTTCCTAAACATGGCCACTCTAGGCCTTTGTTCATGGTGCAAGGTGAGAAAACTTGAATGTCTGACAAACTTGACTGTCCAGAGGACAAAGAAAGTTGGCCCATGGGATGCTTTTTGCAGACTCTCAGACCATGAGGCCAGTGGAGCTGTGTCTATACAACAAAGCAACAGAGCTAGAACCCTGGGGTCTCGGCTTGACTCTGGTTAGGGCCCTTCACCCCCATGGGATTCTAGGACTCTGGGTCTGAGCCATGGGTTAGTGTGATTTGTGTGTAGACAGAAGGGAGGTTAGGGTTGAGCTTGAGTTCAAACTCTGGGATAACATTGCAGTGTAGACATACCCTAAATTCAGATTCTGACTCAGGTTTGAGCCCAAGCCACCTTTTCGTCCACATGCAAATGAGTCTGACTTGCGTCAGCAAACAAACAGTCAGGACCACTTTGCCTAGATCTCCCCACTAAATGGAAGGAAAGGCTGCTGGATTTGTGGCCACTTATCGAGATCTCTGAAGTTACAGTTTTCACTTCCTGAGCCATATATTGCCTCAGAAACATCCATGGAACCCCATTGTTATTGAGGCAGAATTTGGTGCCATGTGTTTACATATTTCACAATTTTTAAAAATATCATACTATGATAGGGATTGAAGGCCATGTAAGAGCTGACTGTGCGCAAGGTCTGAGACGGCCCTACTATTTAGCCTGTGGGAGCTGACAGGATCACAACACAAGGTGGTATGACATGGCTGCAACAGTTAATAGCTGAACACACAAACCAACACACCCTAGTGGCCACCTGCTGGCCAAAACAGCAGATTAAACAAGCTTTAAATAAAGAATGCTCCCACTTCAAACAGATGGATGAAGGCAATTGAGTAGGCCATAGAGTACAGAATTTCAAGCGTGACTTCTAACAAAAGCTACACCATAAACATCTATTTACTGCCCTGGCATATCACCAGCCTGTTATAGGATGCCCCTATCTTTTGAACTGTTGAGATTGCATTGTAGGACTGCAAAGCTAAGCCATATACATACTGCAAAGAAGGCACCAGTAAAGCCATTTTTAATGTTGCCAACTATTAGGATTTTATTACGAGTCTTGTGATATTTTATGTTTCTCTTAAAGTCCCAGCTCCTGGACTTAAGTGATTATATGAGAATCTCAGCTGCACCTTTTTTTAAAAATGTACATTTAGCTCAGAGCTCCGGTACGAAACTGCAGAAAAACCTGAGTGTCTCTGGATTAAGTTTAGAAGTGTGAGCAACAAGAGTGATGTAGTGGTGGGAGTCTGCTATAGACCACTGGACCTGGGGGATGAGGTGGATGAGGCTTTCTTCCAGCAACTCGCAGAAGCTACTAGATTGCATGCCCTGGTTCTCATGGGTGACTTTAATTTTCCTGATATCGGCTGGGAGAGCAATACAGCAGTGCTTAGACAATCCAGGAAGTTTTTGGAAAGCGTAGGGGACAATTTCCTGGTGCAAGTGCTAGAGGAGCCAACTGGGGGGGAGCTTTTCTTGACCTGCTGCTCACAAACCAGGAAGAATTAGTGGGGAAAGCAAAAGTGGATGGGAATCTGGGAGGCAGTGACCATGAGTTGGTTGAGTTCAGGATCCTGACACAGGGAAGAAAGGTAAGCAACAGGATACGGACCCTGGACTTCAGGAAAGCAGACTTCGACTCCCTCAGGGAACGGATGGGTAGGATCCCCTGGGGGACTAACATGAAGGGGAAAGGAGTCCAGGAGAGCTGGCTGTATTTCAAGGAATCCCTGTTGAGGTTACAAGGACAAACCATCCCGATGAGTCGAAAGAATAGTAAATATGGCAGGCAACCAGCTTGGCTTAACGGTGAAATCCTAGCGGATCTTAAACATAAAAAAGAAGCTTACAAAAAGTGGAAGGTTGGACATATGACCAGGGAAGAGTATAAAAATATTGCTCGGGCATGTAGGAATGAAATCAGGAGGGCCAAATCGCACCTGGAGCTGCAGCTAGCAAGAGATGTCAAGAGTAACAAGAAGGGTTTCTTCAGGTATGTTGGCAACAAGAAGAAAGCCAAGGAAAGTGTGGGCCTCTTACTGAATGAGGGAGGCAACCTAGTGACAGAGGATGTGGAAAAAGCTAATGTGCTCAATGCTTTTTTTGCCTCTGTCTTCACTAACAAGGACAGCTCCCAGACTGCTGTGCTGGGCATCACAACATGGGGAGTAGATGGCCAGCCCTCTGTGGAGAAAGAGGTGGTTAGGGACTATTTAGAAAAGCTGGACGTGCACAAGTCCATGGGGCCGGACGAGTTGCATCCAAGAGTGCTAAAGGAATTGGCGGCTGTGATTGCAGAGCCATTGGCCATTATCTTTGAAAACTCGTGGCGAACGGGGGAAGTCCCGGATGACTGAAAAAAGGCTAATGTAGTGCCAATCTTTAAAAAAGGGAAGAAGGATCCTGGGAACTACAGGCCAGTAAGCCTCACCTCAGTCCCCGGAAAAATCATGGAGCAGGTCCTCAAGGAATCAATTCTGAAGCACTTACATGAGAGGAAAGTGATCAGGAACAGTCAGCATGGATTCACCAAGGGAAGGTCATGCCTGACTAATCTAATCGCCTTCTATGATGAGATTACTGGTTCTGTGGATGAAGGGAAAGCAGTGGATGTATTGTTTCTTGACTTTAGCAAAGCTTTTGACACGGTCTCCCACAGTATTCTTGTCAGCAAGTTAAAGAAGTATGGGCTGGATGAATGCACTATAAGGTGGGTAGAAAGTTGGCTAGATTGTCGGGCTCAACGGGTAGTGATCAATGGCTCCATGTCTAGTTGGCAGCTGGTGTCAAGTGGAGTGCCCCAGGGGTTGGTCCTGGGGCCGGTTTTGTTCAATATCTTCATAAATGATCTGAAGGATGGTGTGGATTGCACTCTCAGCAAATTTGCGGATGATACTAAACTGGGAGGAGTGGTAGATACGCTGGAGGGGAGGGATAGGATACAGAGGGACCTAGACAAATTGGAGGATTGGGCCAAAAGAAATCTGATGAGGTTCAATAAGGATAAGTGCAGGGTTCTGCACTTAGGACGGAAGAACCCAATGCACAGCTACAGACTAGGGACCGAATGGCTAGGCAGCAGTTCTGCGGAAAAGGACCTAGGGGTGACAGTGGACGAGAAGCTGGATATGAGTCAGCTGTGTGCCCTTGTTGCCAAGAAGGCCAATGGCATTTTGGGATGTATAAGTAGGGGCATAGCGAGCAGATCGAGGGACGTGATCGTTCCCTTCTATTCGACATTGGTGAGGCCTCATCTGGAGTACTGTGTCCAGTTTTGGGCCCCACACTACAAGAAGGATGTGGATAAATTGGAGAGAGTCCAGCGAAGGGCAACAAAAATGATTAGGGGTCTGGAACACATGGCTGATGAGGAGAGGCTGAGGGAACTGGGATTGTTTAGTCTGCAGAAGAGAAGAATGAGGGGGGATTTGATAGCTGCTTTCAACTACCTGAGAGGTGGTTCCAGAGAGGATGGTTCTAGACTATTCTCAGTGGTAGAAGAGGACAGGACAAGGAGTAATGGTCTCAAGTTGCAGTGGGGGAAGTTTAGGTTGGATATTAGGAAAAACTTTTTCACTAGGAGGGTGGTGAAACACTGGAATGCGTTACCTAGGGAGGTGGTAGAATCTCCTTCCTTAGAAGTTTTTAAGGTCAGTCTTGACAAAGCCCTGGCTGGGATGATTTAATTGGGGATTGGTCCTGCTTTGAGCAAGGGGTTGGACTAGATGACCTCCTGAGGTTCCTTCCAACCCTGATATTCTATGATTCTATGATTACTCATTGTGAAAAGAAGCATGAAAATGTGAACTCTATGGGCTCAACTGCCAGAAGGCAGATAAAAGATCCCTAACATGGTTTAAAAAAACAAAAAAAACAAACCCACCTCTTGATTTTTATGAAACAAACAAAACAAAGATTTTTGGAGCCTTCACTCATGATTTTTGAACACTTGGGGCTGGCAACAAAACGTCTTACCGTCATAGTTGCTAAATGTGAATCATCAGCT
This sequence comes from Eretmochelys imbricata, assembly GCF_965152235.1. Lineage (NCBI taxonomy): Eukaryota > Metazoa > Chordata > Testudines > Cheloniidae > Eretmochelys > Eretmochelys imbricata. The sequence goes on along the minus strand of NC_135579.1, from coordinate 88,627,176 downwards.
ACTAGAGTGTAACAAGCTTTGCCAGGGTGATACAAAGGGTGACAGTTTCAGAGCCAGCCTCTGACTTTGCACTTGCACTTCACAGATGCCAACACCTGTGCACTCACTTTCAATAAACTAACCCCTCTGTGTTTTAAAATTTTGCACCTATGCAATCTACTGCCACCAGTGGATTCTGTAAGTGCAAATTCTAACACACCTGTGCAGCTGCTAGACTATTTAAAGTGTGTTGGAGGTACAAATCCCTGCATAGTTTGGGCATGAATATGTGCAGAGACAATTCTGCAGGTGCACAAGTATATGCCTGGATGTCTGGTAAGGAGCCTTTAGAAAACTTACCTCCAGTGTCTTCTAGCTGATTTTTTCATGTGAGCTTTGTCAAGGTATCACTCTGTTTTGCCCCTTCCAAAACTATGTATACTCAGTAAGGTAAGACTCAGTCTTACAAGCCAATATTTGAGAGATAAGGTGGATGAGGTAATATCTTGTATTGGACCAACAAAGCCAATATTTGTATAATAGTCAATGCAAAAGATATTTTTCTTCTCTTGCTTTCCCTGTTTTCTCCTGGATGAAGGGATTGATCACTGCTAATGCTCTGTAGGTGCAGGGAAGGGTCTGGAGGAAGCAGAGCCATCATGGCCCTGTCACCTTCCACACTGGCCATCAATGCTGACAGGCTACAGGGAAAGGAGAAATGGCTGATGTAGTAGGCGTGCTACCTCTATATGCCAGGCAGTTTAGGAAGGCACTACAGTGCCTGGAACTTCCCCTGGGGCAGTGCTGCTCTTGGGGCTTAGTGGTACAGTCAGGTCCTACTAGTATGCGCTGGAAATGCTGACACAAATGTAAGGACTGCTAGGCTAATCACCACCTGTGACGAAGAGATCACTGTTGAAACAGAATGTTCGTCCTGGTGGATATGTTGGTAAAACAAAATGGTCTTCAATTATGCAATAAAATATGACAAGACACGAGCCATGCTGTAACAGTTCACATGTGGGGACATCAACCTCTTATCTCCATGGGTCGGTGTGAAATTTTACCCCTTAATTTAAGCACTGGAGTGTTTTATAACATTTGGGGAAATGTTTGCTTAATCTTTGGACACATGCCAAAAGCCCAACAAAAAGTGAATGGAACATCTGACAAGATGGCCTTAAATGCTGGGGTGTGTGTGGTGGGGTGTGAAATGTTGTGACAGAACCTAACAGGGACCTTCAAGGGAAAATATTTGCCACTGGCCTCGTGTGTGTGTTTGTGTGTATGCACACACACACACGTACATTGTGGGCCTGATTTTGATCTCTCTTAGATTGGTGAATATCAGGAATAACTTCACTGAAGTCAGTAAAGTTACAGAAGTGTGAAATCAGAATCAGGCCCTAAAGAAATCTATGGGTCAGATTCTGTGCAGAGCCCTTCAAGAATAAAGGGAGCACGGCAGAAGCTGCGCCTTTATCTATAGGATGATAAAATTTGTGTGAACAAAATGGTCCATAGCCAAGTGAACTCAGTTATAAAAAACTATAGAACCAAACAAAATCCTCTTAAAGATTCTTCCTCCCACACCCATGTAATTCATTTCTATTTCATTTTAAAATCTGAAACACTTTAGGTATATTGAAGTTTTATTGACTAAGCCTGAAACAGAGTGGCTGCCGCCATTTGGTTCTCAGGCCTTTTGAAGCTATGCAGCGGAGGATGCAATCTGACCACTTGAAGCCTTTTTCAGATCAAAGCCCAGTCTTTAGACTTAATCTAACATTAAAAAATTGCTTGATTGTTTGGAAAAATCCTCTTCGAATTTGAAAATTTTTTGGAACAAATGTTCTTGCTGATTTATGGCTAAGCTGTAACGTTAATGCGTGTTGGCGGGGCATCTCCCCAGCACAGGTTAAACCCAGGAGTCAAGCTACGTATGGTGGAATTAACAGCTGGAGTCTAAGCTCGCTGGGGCAGGGACAGTCTTTGCGCTGTGTTGGTACCTAGCACAGTGGAGTCCTGGTCCATGACTGGGCTTTGCAGGGTATCTCTACACTGCAGCTGGGAACATGCCTCCCGGCCTGGGTAGACAGACTCACACTAGCTCTGATCAAGCTAGCACACTAACAATAGCAGCGTGGATGTTGCGGCATGGGCAGTAGCTCGGGCTACCCACCTCATCTCGGACCCAGGGTGTTGGGCAGGCTTGGGCGGCAAGCCCGAGCTGCTGTGTGTGCTGCAACATCCATGTTGCTATTTTTAGTGCATTAGCTAGAGAAGAGCTAGTGCAAGTCTGTCTACCCAGGTGGCGAGATATGTTCCCAGCTGCAGTGTAGATGCTACCATAATAAATTAATAATGACTATGACATTTTTGCTACATCACTGTCTGCGGATATTTTGTAAATGGGATTTTTTAGCTAAATTATAACCTGTGCTGATCTTCTTTCATATATATCACATTGGCCACACATAACAAGCAAGAATGGAATCAGCAGGTATGTTGCTCAAATACAGTCAGATGACCCACTACTGATCAGTCATAATGAGAAGCTTGTCACTGAGAATCTCAGACATGGGCTTGGCTGAGGAGCACATCCTGCAAAACCTCTTAGGCCTTTTGAGTTTCTCTATCCCACAACACTCAAATACTGAAAGATAAAAAAAAACAGAGCCCTTGAGGCCATAGCAACTTCTCAGAAAGAAAATACACTTTAAGGGAATAAGAATAATCCCTCCAAAGAGAAAAGAAAATCCAGTCTCAATTCAGCAAAGCGTTTAAGCACGTTCATTTAGACATGTTCGCGTATCACACCGATTTCAATAGAACTTGAATGCTCTGCTGAATCATGACCTCAGTGAACTACATTACTCAGAAAGGAATACTGATCCGTAAGCATCCTAGTGGTAGAGTGGGAATGGGAAGTAGGATGGCAAGGAGGACATGTTTTCATGGCTATGGTTTTCTGTCCCTAAACATGTTGCATCTTGATTCTTTTCTCCTGCTTTTAAACAATCTTTATTAATCATTGTTCTAAGGCACAGGTCCAAGAAATGTAGATTTTGACTTTCATAAGCCAACAATGGACAATTCAACAAGGACTTGGTGCTGAACAACCAAATGGCCAAACTTCCATACCATATGTTTTCAGATCCCCTCTTCCGGTCTGGCTATTCCTTGCTTTTTTGTGTTATTATAGGTCAAGTTCCTGCTGATAAGCAGATAATGCACAGCTTTAATGTGCTCTGACTCTAGCCCGGTTTCTAGTCTTGCCACATTGTTTGGCTGACAAATGCAGACAGATACGTGCCAGTTCCCCAAACTTAAACCCTGACACTGCAGAATCATTACTGGTCAGACCTGATCCTCTCAGACATAATGGTGAGCCTCCGCTGGCTTTGTCATTATCTTCTTAATTGCCTCCTCTCTTGTTAAGAGCTTCAGGTTTATTCTTAACTCAGAGTTTTCATTAGAGGGTAATTTAGAGTTCTTTCTACATCAGCACTGTTAATTTATAAAGCTCTTCACGCCCTTTGTTCAGTAAGTCCATAAATGGTTTACTCAGTGGATACAAACACATACCCTCCTTGATGCAACTCCTATTAGAGGTAATTGAAGCTCCATAAGTGTATCAGAAGGAGGCTGTCGTCTGAGTCAATACCATCCCTCGTGGGTGGTCTCTTAAGATGGGGGTTGCTTGCTTTCCCCACACACACTTTCACCTGCAAGTCAGAACAGTATTGTTACTGAACTGAACAATGTGTAAAAAACAGATAAAAGATAGAACGCCTATCCGAGGCACTAGCTGCCCTAGGTACTAGCTGATTTTCAGAAAATGCTGAGCAGCCACCCTCTGAAAGTCAGGCATCTACCTGGTGTCTCTGGTTGGGCACTGAAAGATAGAGGCACCCAAAGATCACTTTTTAAACTCTTGGCCACTATTCTTGTAGTTCACAATTCTCTCGGTTTCCCCTAACCAACAACAGCCAGCAAAAAAATAGACACTGAACTATGTCCCCCTCCCTTGCTTCTCACCGCTCACAACCTTCATAAATCTTTCCCTTCTTGAAAAGTCAGAGAGACTAGATGGGCTTTTCAGCATACCATGGTTCAGGCTATTTGGCAGGGCTCTGGTAGCATTCCCTCCCCCGCGCATGCGTGCACACAGTTTCCCCAATACTGAGGAAGTTCCAGCTTGAGCAGACCCACTCACTACAATTCTGACAGGATGGTAAAGGGAGAGACAGTCTGTGTCTACATTGGAGCTGGAAGGTGTCAATTCCAGCTCAAGGAGACATACCTGTATTAGCTCTGATTGAGCTAGCATGCTAAACATAGCAGTGTAGCCACAACAGCATGAGGGATGGGAAAGGCTCGCCATCCCAAGTACAGTCCTGTCTGAGACCATAGGTAGATACTTGGGGTGGCTAGCACTGCTGGAGCTACACTGCTGTTTTTAGCAGGCTAGCTCGATCAAGGCTAGTGTAGGTATGTCTCCTCAAGCTGGTATTTACACCTTCCAGCTCCAGTGTAGACACACTCTTAGAGAGGAAACTCTTTGTACCTATAAGCACTGGAACGAGTTACCTAAGAAGGTTGTGGAGGTTTTTAAGAACAGGTTAAACAAGCACCTGTCCGGGATAGTCTAGGTATATGGAATCCTGCTGCAGCATGGGCGGGGGAAGGACTAGATGAGCTCTCGTGCTCCCTTCTAGCCCTACATTGCTATGATCCGAGGCATACAAGATCTAGGCTTTATAAGTCAAAATTTACACCTTAAAGTGTACCAATTTACATTTGAAACTGATTTAGTCAAAACAATCCAGGCTGCCTGGTCCGTGGCTCCAACCAGTTTTTAAATCGGTTAGAATTCTGGGGGAAATTTCCCACACAAACACGTTCTTACTCAACAGATCTGCTCTGTGTGTAACCAGTGAGTACTTTAGCTTGCTACTTTTTACTCCTGTTAGTCCTGTAAAGCCATTGTCTTTTCTACTGGTGGCGATGTGGAAAGAACTCAGCTTGACTCAGATTCCAGGCTGCCTGCATGGTGAGCAGATAAACCACTCCTTCAGCTCTCCACTCATCTTTTTACTTGAAACCTGAGCACATTTGTTCTGAAATCCTGGAGAGGTGATGTAGTACATGCAACCTCACAATGCCACACAGAGTCACTTTTCAGAGAAGAGCCATGTTGTAAGATGGCCAATAGAGTGGGCTGAGATTTTTGATAAACTTTTTTTCAATCAGAAAACGTTGATCATCGAAGCTGAAACATCACAGGAAATTACTGGTTTCAACAAATTTCTCAACACATTTTTTTTACAAAACCTTTGGAAGTTGTCAAAACATTTCATGTTGACATTTTCAAAATTACTTTTCATTTAGAAATTTAGTAATTTTTTTTAATGTTCAAAATCTAATGAAATGTTTCAAAGTTATCAAAAATGAAATGTCTCAATTGACCCAAACCCTTTTTTTGTTTGTTTGTTTATAAACTTTTGAGATTTTTGACCCAGTTCAGGATGGGACTTCTCTTTTCTTTTTAAATCTAGACATGTTTACAAAATGGGAAACCCATTTCCTACCCAGCTTTAATGGCCACTTTCTTCTGGATAAAAGAAAAGGAGTACTTGTGGCACCTTAGAGACTAACCAGTTTATCTGAGCACAAGCTTTTGTGAGCTACAGCTCACATCATTGAAATGCATTTCGATGAAGTGAGCTGTAGCTCACAAAAGCTTATGCTTAAATAAATTGGTTAGTCTCTAAGGTGCCACAAGTACTCCTTTTCTTTTTGCGAATACAGACTAACACAGCTGCTACTCTGAAACCTTTCTTCTGGATATCTATCAAAAGCAATTATAAACAAACACACACGGGATAACATCATAAGGTACTAAAGATAGAGTTCTCATGGGTCTTTAAAATATAGATGCAACATTGAACATAAGTTCTTCGGTCAAAAAGACAAACTAGAGGCACGGGGAGTATAATAGGATTGAATAAAAGGAGCAGCCACAAGATGGCACTAGAGAAATACATAAAACAGAATTCCATATGAAAACTGCTCACTTGTTAGATTCAAGTCCTCATTTTTCCATTGCCTTGCACCTTGTAGAGTCTTTTACATCTATGCAAGTGGATGTAAAACACTACCAGTTACAGCTCTTCATGAACAGCACCAGTGCTGTAAATGCTTACACAAGGTGCACAATCCTGGGGAAATCAGGCCCTTCGTTTCTTAATCCATTAATCTATTGAGCCCCTCATCTCCACTCACAGTCATGCTTTATGAGACAGATATTCAAAAGTAGCAGTTAAAATTCCGGGCAAAAAACTGAGCATTATTCTCCATTTCCATGCAGCTTGTATAGTCATTTACACCAAAGCATGGCCCTAATGGAGGCTAGGGGAGGCTAAGGCTCCCCAAACCTCATGCCACCAAGGGGCATGGGGGGGTGGGCACAGTGGCAGATTTGGGGGCCATCTGAAAAGTCTCCCCCTGCTGTGGCCCCAGGGCTGGCTGCGGCAGGGGCACAGAGCTTTCCCGGTCTTGGGACCACAGTGGGGGAGGAAGAGGCGGAGTGGGGGCAGAACTGGGACAGGGCTGTGGGTGGAACCGGGACAGAGGGAAGGGGTGAAACCATGGATGGGGCTGCAGGTGGAATGGGGCAGGGACTCTGGGCTCAGAGCTCCAGCCAGGGCAGAGAGCTCCACTGCAGTCCCAGCCGCACTCTCAGCCCCCTTCTCAGCCAGGGCCATGGGGGGGTGGGGCCTCAGCCGGAAAAGGCAGGGCAGGGGGCTAGTCTCCCCAAAGAGAAGCTTCACCCGCCCCCCATGGTTACACCCACTTTGCATGCACTCTGCCCTGGCATAAGTATCTACAGAAGGGGCAGGGCAACTGAGAATCAAGTTCTCTGCCTTCAAATTTTAGATCACACAAACATGGTGAGTGTGTGTGCAAATGGCAATTGCAAGCAGAGTCAAAGGCTGTGTCTACACTAGAGACCTTCCAGCAGCACAGTTGTACTGATGTTGCTACGCTACTGTAAGATCTTGCGTGTAGCCGCTCGATGCCGCTGGGAAAGAGCTCTCCTGGTGACATAATTAAAGCATCCCCAGTGAGTGGCGGCAGCTATGTGGGCGGGAAAAGCTCTCCCGCCAGTGTAGTGCGAGGCACACTACTGCTTGTGCTGGTGCCACTTATGTCGCTCAGTGGTGTGTTTTTTTCACCCCCCCCCCCCCCCGAGTGACATCAGTGGCAGTGTAGCATGGCTTTAGATGCAGAATTGGGCAAATGTATACGCCATGATGAGGCCCCTTTGAGAACAATGGTACTTAGATGATAAGTTCTTTGGGGCGGGTACTATTGTTTTGTTGTGTTTGTACAGTGCCTATCACAGCGGGGTCCTGGCCCATGACTAGGGCTCTTGCACACTATGGTAATGCTTATATGCTGGCTTTTGTCCAAAAGAATCTTAACACATATTACAATGCTATGCATATATTGGCATGGCTAATATGCCATCGCGTCTTGGGCAAAACATGGTGACTGTTTAACAGCTGACAGCAACACCCCTCCTTCACTTCTGAACTGCTGCAACTACCATACCTAAGTTAAACTACACAAAATAATTTTAGGTAGGCAGAATGTAATTACCTATATAGTAGTTTGGCCAGGACACCAGTAAAGGATCTTATCAAGGAATCTGAAATGATGAATGGTCAGGACTTTGGGTTTACAGCACTTCTGGAGGTCACCCTTCAAGTGAGGTTACCTTACAACTATGCATGGGCTTTGGTTCAGAACTCACTCTGAGGAAGAATGCCACCCATTGTATCAATGATTCCACTCCCTGCGGCACCTTTGATTTATCTTTGTGGGATCAGTAGGGTCTCTGAGCCAAGCACTGACCAGTTATCTTGACTGGTGTCAAGATCCCAGCTGATGGTGATATTTCTACTTTGTCACACTCTAGCCTTCTTTTTCTTTTACCATAAAAAAAAATATTCCAGCCCAAACTATCAGTATGGCCGAGGAGTACACAATACAGCTAGGGAGGTGGTAAATGTGATCTAAAGGCTGCTCTAAGCTACAGTGGTTGCCAATAGCCCCAATATTATAGCAGCCAATAATCAGCATAGACTGGGCCCCCTGTCTTGATGGCACTGGAAAGTCTCCCTTCACTGCACCAGCTACACCTACTTTCAGTCCAGCATGTGACAGCAGTGTGGTGCAAAGTGTACTGCACATTATGATCTGACCCTCCCACTTAAATGGCTGGTTCTGCTCTGGAAAACAACCAAGTAGCAATAGTGCATTCTTGCTCAATGGAGTCAGATTCAACTCTGCTCCCTTCTTTGACTAAGGTCCACATTCCACCCTAGTTGTAAGCAACAATCATTCACTTTGACTCTGCTGTAATCACTTCACTACCTTTCTGGCTTAGTGTGAATCACTTCAAATTGCACACAAATATCGCAGAGCAAAATCTGACTCTAAAGTAAGTTACTACTGGATTTATTACTTAGTTCACAGTGCAGCACCGATTCAGCTCTAGGAGAGAGGACTGGATTGTATTTGGGTTTGTGCATCATCAACAGAATTATTAATGATCTTCTAGTATAGGAATTTCTATTGGCGACGAAGCACTAGCTGGAAAGAATCCAGCGTGACTTCCAGATTCCAGGCGGAGTTTGCCAAGCTGTGGTGATTGGATCAGGAATCACAGAGGTACCAATGCCACCCACCTGCATCAACAGGTGGGGGGAAATTGATGGGGTTAGTGGTGAAAAGGGAGAGAGGCACTTGCCAAGGGACAATAGGTAACTCCTCTCATGAGTCTCTGGCACCCACTGGCCAGCAGGGGAGAGGAGTGCTGATTGGCCAGCATTCCCCAGCTCTCAGGATTTAGCCCAGCACAGGGGCCATGGGGAACCCGTTCATTCATTTTATTCTCTTAACCACACTGGAAAGGGTTCCCAGAAGCAAAAAACCTGGGAATTTGGTGATGGGCCTTGGGCTCATGTGATAGGGTGAGACGTTGTGGTCGTTGCAGGCCAAGGTCAGACCTAGTGGCCCTCATGGGCCGAGGTCCTCACCATGCTGCATCCTCCGTCCTTCACAGAGGGGCGGGTGCTAGGGTTCAAAGAGAACTGAGTCCTGGGGTGAAAGCTGCAGAGAGCCTACCCCATGTTATGGGTTATATGGTAAGGAGCCCCGACACTGGAACCCATTAAATGCTTGGCATAGGAGAGTGTGGGTGATCAGCAGGTAGTGTCCCATCCTTGTGCAAAAAGTTGCAGCCTGCTACTTAATTCCATGCAAGTTTCTGTCCTCATTTTGCCACCATGGCCACATCAATTAACATGGAACTCACCATGCCATTTTGACAGATTCACTCTTCAGAACTGCACTTTGAAAAGAAAAGGCTGTCCAGGGCAGGCCACTTCTCTTCTTGTTCCTTTAGCCTCCATTATTAAATACATATGTTGGCTAATTATGACTAGCACTCAGCCAGAAAAACCATAGGGAAAGAACTGCAGAGCAATTTTGCTAAGCAAAGAGCTATTTTTTAGAAGGGGTGTGGGGGGGGAATTACCTTCCTGAATAACAGAAGGTAAACAGTCCCAAGTTAATCTTTGAAGAAACGACCCTAATAAGACAATGAAAGAATACAGTTTCTGTACTCCTAGCCAAACATATATTCTGACACAATGGGGCCCTTTTAAATGAATACTTCCTACATGTACAAAAACAGACTTTCTGAGCACCTTAGTTATATATTGAACAGGTTTCCACTCTGTGTTGCAAAAGCCGGTTGGTTTGGAGAACTATATTGTTTAATTTCAAATGGGTCCATTCTATTTACGGAAGGAAAAGAAATACCCCAATTTTTTTTTCCTGGCAGGGTACCTCAAGATCCTCTCTTTCACTACCTCGTCTTAGTCCCACCCATGCCATTCAGTGACCTTCCCTTTTACAGAGTGGAGCTCAGTTCAGCATGGCTCAGCCAGAGGAAGTGGCTAAATTAGTTAGCTATATTATAAATATGTACAGTGCACTCTGGCTTTGCAATCAGTTGAGTCAGACAGGTCCAGGACCAATTACTAGGTACTGAAGTTGTTATGAGGAAATGGTTTACATGTGGAAAACTCACCCCAGGCTTGTGAAGTGAGCTAAAAATAACATTCTCCTCTCTGGGTGCTTGATGATTTACCTAGGCTACAGTCACAGCTTCTATTACAGTGTAGACATACCCAGAATGCCTGGAAAGAAGTATTTATGTGACGCTAAATTTTGGCTCTGAAAATGGATATCCCTCTCCCACTGAAAAAAACAAAAACAAAAAACACACACCACCACCAAAAATCAGGAGTTTGCTGGTCTGTCTGCACTACAGTCTGTGTGCACATAGTATAAACTGTAGAGAGAGTTTTAGTTCCCCTCATTGTTATGCACTAAGTTGTTCTCACCACAAAAACACTAGGAGAGTAATGTCATAAAGCAGTAATATGAAAGTTCCAACCCACATCTGGTTATAGACAAAGTTCTCTGTTGTCAGGTCTAACAAGCTTCTAGTTTGTCTCTTATCTGGGAAATCCATGGGGCAGGAAAGGTGGAGAAATGCTGGATACACACCTCTTGGTTTTGTGAAGGAAGGAGATAAAAAGGTATTGGGCCTGATTCTCATTTATCCTAAGGCACTTTTACAGTGTTTCATTTAAGGCAGTTGCTTGCAGACCATAGAGTAATACTGTTAGTACACTGGTTTGATACATTTTCACTTTGGTACCAAACAATGTTTTTATTAATCAGGAATTTCATCACTTTCTGGGCAGCTGTTGGCTCTAAAGCACATCTCCTTTTAACTTCATCCTTGATGGAACCATTGGCACTGATAAAGCTTCCTAGGGGGTCAGGATCCTAACAAGGAAAGTAGGGACCAAGGGTCTGAGCAGGGTCAAACCCGAGGCTGGGAGTAGCAGAGGAGTTAATAGTCAGGTTCCAGGCCAGGGTTGATACCAAGGGTCAGACTCAGGTTTCAGGGTCCAGGTCAGGAGGTGAAGTACAAATCAAGCAGAGGTTGAAACCAGGAGTTCAGGACCAGAAATGGTCATGGCAGCTACAGAAGATGCCTGGATACTTCCCGGAATGTCCCGTGGGTTTATATAAGGTGGGGAGCCAATCAGGAGCCATAAGGCTGCTGCCTGTCAGACCCCTAGAGTACACAGTCCCTGGAGGTGGGACTTCCCATGGTTTGTGGTCACAGTGGTTTGTGGGCAGTGGAGCACAAGCTGGTACAGCTCCTAGCAGCTCTTCAGGCCTGGGTTCTAGACCTGCAGGGCCTTATGTTAGGTACACATAAGGTTTTACTTGTTGTGTGACTTCACCACTACTGCATTTCACCACTTAATCGTCCCTTTTCCAAGCTACAACCACTTCATTGTCTTGGCATTTATTGCAATTCCAAGTCGACGACACCAATTTTCCAAGATAGCGAAGAGTATCATTAATTCATAGGTGTCTGGCTGTTGTACAACATCAGCTGCGTAAGCTACAGAGCTGAACTCGAGATCTAGAGTTTCTCTAGGTAGCGGCACTGGTAATTTATAGAAGTTCATTAGGGCTATTGTACTGTGTCCAGCACACGGTATCTAAGGTTGCCAGGCATCCAGTTTTTGACCGGAATGCCCAGTCAAAAAGGAACCCTAGCAGTTCCAGTCACCCCTGCTGACCAGGTTGTTAAAAAAGTCTGGTCGGCAGTGCAGCGGGGCCCCAGGGCTAAGGCAGACTCCGTGCCTGCCCTAGCTCTGTGCAGCTCCTGGCAGGAGCCGCTGGATCCCTACAGCCCCTAGGCTCATGGGCATCCAGGGAGGCTCTGCATGCTGTCCACGCCTCGAGTGCCGGCTAAGCAGCTCCCATTGGCCGGGAACCACGACCAATGGGAGCTGCGGGGGCAGCAACTGTGGGCACCAGAGCAGCATGTGGGGCTGTAGTAAGTGCTGCTGGGACCCCGCAACCTCCCCTCACACCCCAACTCCCTGTCCGGCCCTGAGCCCCCTCCTGCAAACCAAACTCCTCATCCCTGTCACCACCCCAGAGCCCACACCCCTAGCTGGAGCCCTCATTCCCCCTACCCCCACAACCCAACCCCCTGCCCCAGCCTGGAGCCCTCTCCCATACCCTGAATCCCTCATTTATGGTCCCAACTGGAGCCTGCACCCCCAGTCCAGAGTCTGTACCCCCCCACATCCCAAACCCCTGCCCCAGCCCAGAGCCCTCTCCTGCACCCCAAACCCCTTGTCCCTGGCCTCACCCCAGAGCCTGCACCGCCAGCTGGAACCCTCATCCCCTCCCACGCCCCAACCCCTTTCCCCAGCCTGGTGAAACTGAGTGAGGGTGGGGGAGTGTGAGCCATGGAGGGAGCGGGGAGGGAGTTAGCAGCAGGTGGGGCCTTGGAGAAGGGGTGGGGCAGTGGTGTTCAGTTTTGTGGGATTAGAAAGTTGGCAGCCCTAAATGGTACCCAATAACGGAGATGGAAACACGAAAATGGCCCAGTTAGCAAGCAAATTTAGTATCAGGTCACCTGAAAAGCATTTTTGGAGAAGAGACTACTAAAATTCTAAGTGTTCAGTCCTGCAAGGTGTTACACACTGCTCTAAGGTAACAAGCACTCTGGAGTGGCACAAAAAGCACTCTGCAGAACTGAGCCCTAAATGGACATAAAGAATGGCAAACATTCTGAAGTGGACTTACAGCAGTTCTGCCAAAGAAGCACCTTACCGAGTTAATTATGTAGTTAAAGATAATAAACATCCCATTGTATAATAAGTCCAGAGGCTTTAATCAAAGACCCTGACTGTAAAGTGAAGACGCATCCACAGGATGCGGCTGAGGGAGGGGATGTGTCTGAGTGATTCCCCCCTTCCCATCAAATTAGAATATATTTTAAAAATGTAGGCCAAGAATTGGCCCTAAAAGCATTGGCAGAGTATTTTACACTCTGATTCAAACATTTTCTGTTCCAAATTCTGTCACCACACCTTTTTTTAATATGTGCTCTGAGAGAAATGGCACTGAGCTTCAGTTGGAAAGGCGCTGATATTGCAATGCTTCGGGTACATCTACCCTACAAAAATACCCATGGTATTGAGTCTCAGAGCCCAGGTCAACTGACTCGGGCTTGTGGGACTCATGCTGCAGAGCTAAAAATAGCAGAGCAGACATTCCTAGTGGGGCTGGAGCCCAGACTCAAACCCAGCAAGAGAGGCAGGTCTCAGAGCCCAGGCTCCAGCCCCACTGGGAAGGTCCCACAGTGTGAGGCCCTCGAGCCTGAGTCAGTAGACCTGGGCTCGGAGACCTGCTTCCGTGGGTTGTTTTTTGCACAGTGGACATACCATCAGTTTCAAAGCACCACTTTCCCCTATATGAGAGAATGGCTAGATTCACTGGTCTGCTTTTGCTGCTTTGCACCACTCTGGCAATGCCAAGCAGCTGCAAACTCGCCTTAATTGGTTGGTTGGCATTGCTGGAGCCACTCAGAGACTAGAGGCTGGTGAATGACACAGAATTTGACTTAAGGAGTGTTTTTCCTTTGACTTCAAAGGAAGCAGAATCCAGCTTCTAATAAGGATCAATTATTTTGATCGTGGAAGCATCTAGAGGCCTTAACGAAGCTGAGGTCTCATTGTGCTGGGCACTGTACAAATGTATAGTAAATTACAGTCTCTGCCCCAAAGAGCTTACAACATCAGGCTCCAATTCTGCCAAGACTTGTGCATACGCTGAACTTTACACACACTGTGTTGACTACTATATTCTGGGCTAGCATATTATAGATCTATATATTGGTATAAATCACACACACATATACATATAAAAATCAGTATATATTAAGCATGGAGTAGTTATCTAGCCTAAATTGGCCTGTGCTTTTTATAAAACCCTGTTCATTTACGCTAAGTATCCATAACCCCTAGCATTCAGCAAAAGCTTACTTCAGTTAAGTAGATAAGAACACTGTCAGGATGAGGACATACAAGTATTTTACCATAGCAACAGGTAGGGAGTTATTCTCACAGGCCAGTACTGGAACATCCTAAAGGAAAAGGACAAGATATAGGATTGTTCTACCCTGGTACAAACCTAGGCGGTACCTGCACAGATCAGCACCTGGAATGCTAGTATCCAAAACAAAGACAAGGAAAGGAACAGAACAAGTTAAAGAACTAGGACAACTGATGGGTTGGATTTTAGTGATATATAAAGAGATGTGTAACTTGTGAAATTATCCTACAAATAATGCCAGCTGAAATATGCAACTTTGGGAGCACCCCTGCTGCATAAGGTGAATATAACACTGCGCGAGACAGCTTCCCAAAGACTGGTATCATATTGAACCTTTTCCCTGTACTACGCTATTGTTGGCTTAAAGCAATAAACCTAACTAGTATTGGTTATTTAGTCTCCTGAGTATATTTTATAGCCAAGTGTGGTCAAACAATTGACTATACAATTTATCAACCATCCTATGAAAGTCAATGGAAAACTATTTCCAGCACCCAAGTACGTGCATGTCTTTGCTGCATCAGGCCTAAACAGATGAGGCTTAAAGGATGGGTTACATCAACCAAGGGGTGGCAAGAGTGGGAGAGCAGGTAACAAGAATAATAGGCTGTTTTAGCATAGACTAGCTGCATGCCCAGTTTGTAGCCACTCACTTCCTGCCTACCCATTAACTAATGACTAATCCCCTTTTCCATCTTAATCTCCAACACAGAAATGCCACTGTCAATTCAGAGCAGTTTTCTCGGCATTGTGTAAAAAAGGATAGCAAACAAGACCTCAGTGCCCTCCCTTACCCAAAATCCAGCGGGGACAAAAATAGACCTCCTCTTTCCCTAGACGTCAAAAACAAGCACAAAAGAACTTGCTTGCTTCATTGTGCGAAAAATAATCCAACTGCTCTCTCACATCTTGGCCTTTGCACACTTGGGTGAATCCTAACCGGGTGTACAGCACTTTAATGAAGCTGATCAAACCAGCTATGTGACTAGACCGGAATGAAACGTGAGGAACATTTTTGTTCTCAAAATAAAAACGATTCCTGCACCCTTATCCTTCTATGTCCTTGTCAGAATCAGAACATCACCTGCTGCTTCCGCCTACTTTTTCTTGGCCATAGGTTATTACTTGTGTGCATTTAACAAAGCAGAAGTCTCTAATTAGTTCTTTTTGGCCAGCTCTCAGGGTCTCTACTCCATTTTTCTGCTCCTTGATCTCTCTAGTGCTTCTGATACTGTCAACTGTCCTCTTCTCTTAGGCATCTTATTCCCACTGGGTCTTCATGCTATCTCCTCTCCTACCTCTGACTATTCTTTCAGCCTCTCTTTATGGGGCCTCCGCTGCTACTGTTTGCAGGAGGTACCCCCTAGGCTCTGTGCTTAGCTCCCTGCTCTTCTCTCCTTACACCTGCTCTCTGGGCAATCTCATCTATTCATATGACTTTAGTGGTCACCAATATGCTGATGATTCACAAATCTACCTCTCCAACCCTGACCTGGCACCTCCCATCCAATCTCACGTCCAACAGTGACCCTCTGACAGCTCCTTGATATCTTGTCATCAGCTTAATCTGAACATGCCCAAACTACACTCCTTACTTCCACCTTCTCTGACACTGTTGACAACACCATTATGCTCCCTGTCACTCAAGCCCATAATGCGGGTGTGAGTTTTGACTTCTTGCTTGCTTCATACATCCAGGCCATTTGCAAATTTTGATGATGCTTTTTCCAAGATCTCTTCTTTGCTTTCCATCTCCATAGATAAATCCCCCCGTTATATCCCATCTTCACTACTACATGGCTACCCAAACATGCACGTCACCCACCCACCACTAGGGGTTCCACCTTTCTACTGGTGGTTGACCAGGCCCTCAAGGCCCCACCCCCTGCTCTTCCCCATGGTCCCTCCTCCTGCTCCGCCTCTTCCCCCAGATAAAGAAAACCAAACATCAGGGCTTGTCAAACAGCACCCAGACACACAAGTCGAAACCCAGACTATCTGAGTGAAAACTGGATAGGTAGCAACCCTACCCATCCTCCCATAAGTCCAAACCATGCTGCAAGGAAAGATAAAGGAAAACCATTATGTTCTGACTTGTGAAATGAATCCACATTTAATTTGGGGTGGGGGGAAGACAGCATGAGATGTAACTGAGGGGGCGATTTGTGAAGGGGAATTTGCAGGGAGGAGAAGAAATCAAAGGAATGGGTTTCCCAACACCATAAGTAACTTCAGTAACAGCTCCCCAGATATTAAAGCCAGCCTTGTTTCTGCCCTAAAGAAAGAAGACTGGCAAAAGAGACGTGCACACAGTTTTAGGTCCACACTGTGACTCCCGTTGACATCAGTGGAACTCCTTATGTGAATAACTGCTCACTAATGTGAATAAGAGGGTCGCAGTCAAGACCGTATGCTCTTCAGGATAGACCCCTGTCTGTCTCCTGCAAAGCACTTGGCACCATAAATAATAAATAATAATACTGCACATATTGTTGGTGGCATTTCTATTTGTTATAGAATTAGCTGCATGCCATCCACCAAACACTAAACCGTTCAGGCTGCCTGAACCAAGCCTCAAAAGCACAGACACTTGCATATTGGATAAAATTATTTAACAGGACAGCAGGAAAGAGACAATTTCCTTTCCTTCCTCTCTGCCCTTCCTCAGCCTTTACTACTCAAATCAGCGGTGCTGCCCGGCTAAGGCAGGCTAGTCCCTACCTGTTCCAACACTGCACTGTGCCCCAGAAGTGGCCAGCAGCAAGTCCAGCTCCTAGGTAGGGGGGCCATGGAGCTCCATACGCTGCCTCTGTCCTGAGCACTGGGACCAATGGGAGCTGCGGGGGGCGGTGCTTGTGGGCAAAAGCCATGCAGACCCACTTGCGTACCTTCGCCTAGGAGCCGGACCTGCTGTTGGCTGCTTCTGGGGTGCAGTGCAGTCCTTGGTGCCAGGACAGGAAGCCTGCCTTAGCACCCCCCGCTGCGCCATTGACCAGGAGCTGCCCGAGGTAAGCCTGTGCCCCAACCTGTGCCCCTGCCCCAGCCTGAGCCCCCCCCCAAACCTAGAGCCCCTTCCTGGACCCCAACCCCCTGCCCCAGCCCAGAGCCTTCACCCCAACCCCCTGCCCCAGCCCAGAGCCCCCTCCCACACCCTGAACCCCTCATTCCCAGCCCCACCCCACAGCCCTCACCCCACACCCCAGTCCAGAGCCCCCTCCAACACCCCAAACCCCTCATCCCAAGCTCCTTTGGGTTACGGGCATCAGAAATTTTCTTCAACTGTGTCACCAGAAAAAAAGGTTTGAAAACCACTGTTCTAGCAGGTTTCAGGCTTCACTAAGTGGCACTGAGTTCTGCTGCCTCAAGCTAACAGGTGCTAATATCTTCACCTGATCCTTCACTCCTTACTCCCTGATTGGAACGAAACCTAGTTACCATGAAAAGGAACAAGCCACCTTCCCCTTGCTGAGGCTCTGTAGAAATAGACTGGTATTTTTTCCATTTAGATGAGAAGAAAAATGACCACAATCTAATAAATTAGGGCCATCATGAAACAATAAAACATTCTAGTTTATATTTCCTGTTTTCAGTGCTGTCATTGTTAATGTAACACTCTGGGCAGTACAATAAAAACAAAAACAAAAAAAAAAACCCAACACATGCATAGGTGGATAAAACTGAGCCTCTGAGGTGCCACAAGTAAAACTAATAGCAGTGAATGGAACACGAGGATCTTTAACTCTGATCCTCTTGCCACTGGATAGAACCAGTGGCGAGTACAGTATTCTCCATTTAACTCTGGTTTTAACTCGTATGCAGGTTATTTGCTTATCTTTCAAAGTGAGGCACCAAGCCAGACTTACAAGCGTTCTTGGCCCAGCATTCTTGGACCAGCTGTGTGCTCCTTTTTGCACAACTCAAAGTTCAGACAAAACATTGCTGTAGCTTTGTTTTCCATTCCCAGCATGGACTTTAGCAACATTTGTGTTTTCTCCTTGAGATTTAATAATCCAGCAGGATGTGTGTTTTAGTCTGAAAATAAGACAGTATCACTAAAGAGGTTTTTCAGAGGCACATTGTAGGAGGCTGACTGAGTATCAGTAGAACTATTCATTCCTGAGCACTTATAGGATGTGGATTCTTTCCCAGTTTCATGTAAAGCTGCTTTTCTTTAATCCACACTGTATAGGAGCTCAGTACTCAGCCCCAAAACTGAATACACTCTTCACTGACAGGGGATAAACTAGATAACCTACTGAGTCCCATCTCTAATGTCTACGAGATTTTGTTTCTCTGAGGATAGCAGTAGCCATTTACCACCTCATCTGCACATGGGTACTTCTCTTTGACAGTATGATACATGGGTTAAAATCAACTAGGCTAAACTCTCTGCACCCAAACATGCCCAAACTTTGGGGAAGTTCAGCTCTAGATCCAAACTTTGCAGTTTGGGTCAATGCTCTAGATGGCAATAAAACTGTAACATCCTTGCTCTGTTTGTGGCACCTCCACCGTTCTAACTCCAAGAGTCACTTTAATTGCAGTGCAGACATATCCTCTGAAAACAGACACTCATGGCTGGCCTGTGCCAGCTGGCTCCAGTTCGCTGGACTGTTTAATTGTGGCGTAGACATTCTGGCTTAGACTGCAGCCCAAGTTCCGAGACTCTCCCACGTCACAGGGTACTAGAGCCTGGGCTCCAGACTGAGCCTGAACATCTACTCCACAGTTAAACAGCCCCATTGCCTGAGTCTGCTGGCATGGGCCAGCAGGCATGTTTTTAATTGCAGCGTAGACATACCCAGAGTTTCTGAAGCCTGGTACAGAGGTGATAAACACATGGAAGTTTTACATTTGTTCTCTTTCATTTTCCTTATTCTAAAATAAATAGCAAAATCTTCAGCTTTAAATGGCTTGTGTGTACAGAAACAAGTTCCAGAGCTGCATTAAACATAGTAATTTAAGGACTGATTTGTACAGCTTATCAGTCATCAAAATCTATTTCCTTCTGAGCCAACTTGTTTTCCTGGCATCGGGATTTCAGTCTAGCCCAGTAATTCTCTTCTTAGTGATGGTTAGCGCTGTGAAATCTTGTTCCCAGTGTCACAGGGTTAAAAAAATGCCAATGACTAACTGGCAGTTACAGTTTAACTTCTTGTCACCTACAGCTACACAAACAAAACCCCAGCAGCTATGGACAGTATTTCAGAAATTGTGGATTTTGTTTAGATTTTATGCAGCCAGCTTAGCCAGCACCTTCCAGGAAAAAAGGCTTGACTTCTGCCAAGCAAGTCCTGTTCTTGCTTCATTAACTTCTAAAACATGTTTTTAACTGCTGTGCAGTTTGAGAAATCATATTTTTCCTCAGACCTGAGGCATTTTAAAATACCCTTCTGGTAAACTGTTTGGTCAGCCAGTTCATTGGAATAATCATTGCAGATTCAGCATAGGACTGATCCTAATTAACAGAAGCTTGGATTCAGTAGCCTTTTCAAGCTGTGTTCAAATGGAGGCTCTTATGCATCTGTGCTAGACTACTAAGTATCAGTGACGTACTATTATCATTGCTCAGCACATAGGTTAAGCATAGAACAATATTAGTGAGTTTCCTTTACTGCACATCTCTCCTGCATCTACAGGAAGTAATGCTAATAATTAGCAAGACATGTAGGTAATTGTAATTCACTTGATGCAAAAAGCACTATGCAGCAAACAACAACTTCTTGTTGACTGCCTTGACCCTGACTTTTAGGAAAGCTGTTGGCCAGATGCCTAGGCTCATGTGTACCCATATGGCTCAGAAGCCAAACAAATTGAGAGAGTTGCATTTTCCCAGCTGCATTATGAATTCACTGAATGTCTGGCCAAAACAATAAAAATGACACAGGCAAGCCAGCAGAGGAGAGGGAGTTGCTTCAGCTGAACTTTGTTTTTTATTTTCATTAAGACTCAAGAAACGCCTCTAAGTAAAAATGTGGGAAACAAATTTCCAAGGGTTAGGAGCATATTCTCTCCGAGATGAACACATCTAACTTTCACGTTTAGGATAGGAATGGTGTGCAGTTGGCTGAAATACACCCTCTGTGTACAAAAGCCCAAATAAATGATCTTTGTACTAAAAACTCTGTAGAATGCAGGGAAGGATGTAATCCTCAATCAGGCCATGGGCAGCCCCTCCATGACCGTTCCGCACCGATGAGCTGTAACCCATTGGTAGGGTCCCTAGATACTGGATTCATATGTGAACAGATCCACATATAAAGTATCTCCCTCATCTGTCCCCAATGCTTCCCCCTATGCCAGTATCGTGGGAGCCAATGTGAAGTTGTTTCCTCTGTATGTAGGGTACCATAAGGGTATCATGGCATGGAGGGTCATGTGTGAGCCTTCTACCAATGTGTATTTGTCACCCATGTGGTATAGCACAACTGGAATCTGCAATTCAGAGATAAAGGGTGAAATTCTTGCGCCATGGGATGTGAAGGGGCTTCAGTATAAATGAGAATAGGCTCAGTCTTTAACTTCAGAGAGGCAAAATGATCGAACAACCTGAGCATGGGACTGGGAGCCAGGAACTGCTGAGCTCTGATCCACCGTTGTGTCATTGACTCCCTATAACCTTGGGCAAGTCACTTAACTCAGTACCTCAGTTCCCCCAAACTGGGGATCATTGGCAGAGGCTACCACAGTTTTGCCGCCCACAAAGCCATCATCCTCACCTCATCTGGATCCCGCTGAGGGCCCACTTCTAGCAAGAGACAACTGGCAAGTTCATTAGCTTATCTATTTCCTGGTTTCAGAGTAGCAGCCGTGTTAGTCTGTATTCGCAAAAAGAAAAGGAGGACTTGTGGCACCTTAGAGACTAACCAATTTATTTGAGCATGAGCTTTCGTGAGCTACAGCTCACTTCATCGGATGCATCCAATGAAATGAGCTGTAGCCCTTATCTATTTCCTGTGTCTCTCAGGAGTGACCTGCTCATAGACATGGAGAGAAGGGTAAGGCCACTGGAACTGAAGCAACAAAGGAATCAGCGTGGGAGAAAGGAGTAGGCAGGATCCTGAAGGGAGGATTGTTTGTGCGTTAACTTCAAAACCCTCATAGATGAAGAACTTCCACCAAACCTATCATTTAGCAAGACACGTGCCAGTCACGGCCCTGATCACCGTGATTGGGTGTTACAACGCCACCGTCCTTCGTTGTCTGGAAGCTCTCCAGAGCAGGGGCTGCGTCTGTCTCTGGGTTTGGAACACATACAGCATACTGCGGGCACTACCACAAGCTGGATAAATAATAACTAAAGCCAACATCTCTGCTGAGCATGATGGCCACTCTCGCTATGGCCAGTGCTGCCCACTTGGGGCCCCTGGTTGAGTGGGCACTTTATGCAACCCCTCTTGTGTGCAGATTTTCTACCACTAAGTGCCTTGCTCCCTGATTTCCACTGGCAGAAAACCTGGCCTTTAACATTAAAGGCTCTTTTACTCTTTGAGTTGCTGTACAAAAACCTATATTTGCCCTGGTTATTTTGCAGCATTGCTGGTGTCTGAGTTCTGAAAGAAAGGAAGAAGTTCAGACCTGCTTCTCTGTGCAGAGTTCTGTCCTCAGTGCCCTTTGCAAGTGATAGTAGAGGACAGCTGAGAGCCAGGAATCTCATACTGCCAAATGGCAAGGGGTGGCAGAAATCTCATAAGTCTGGTTTGTACATTCTAGTTCACCACAGAATGTCATGTGAGTCTCAAATGACAGCCAGTGTCCCACGGGTCATTAATAGCATTGTGAAATGTATGTAGAGATACGGTGTAAGGAATTACGTATATATACACACTGAAAAGATGTTCTTAAAGTCTGTATCAAGGTATTAGTCACCAGGAAAGGTGAAAACCAGGTTTTCGTCCAGGCAAGAGGGAAGAAATGTGTACCTCTGCGGTTGTAAATTAAGCTTTGTAAGCTAACACAATGAATGCCTGGTTCCATCATAACAAAGATGTGAAGTCAACAGAGAAGGAGCACACAAAAACACTGCTCAAGGCAGTTATCCTGTCTAGGATATTTCTAGAAGGCACAGAAGACACCTTGGTAGAAAGTAAATGGACGGAGCATTCACATTCATGAAAACGGCATCTAAGCCAACCTCGGTTGAAAACACTGAAGAAGACTGTGGGAGAAATAAACTTTTTTAGGTAGAAAGTGTATGGTGATTTTGTTTTATATGTAGCCATTTGTTTCCACTATGCTTACTCTCTCTCCCTCCTGAATCTCTAGTCTTTAATAAACGTATTCTTGTTTTCACTATAAATATATCTAAGAGCTGTTGCTGAGCTGACTCTTACAAGCTGGTGTGCACACAGTTCATTTGGGAACAGCAGCCCGGTATTTCTGGGAGTGCTCAGGGGATAAGAGGCTGGACATTACAGGGAATGCTCAGAGAGACAGCGGGCTAGTGTGTACCATTCACTTACCTGGAAAGAGGGAGCAAGGCCTGGGAGGCAGGGCTTGTGCTGCTATAGGCTGGTGGTTTTAGGGAGCTGAGCCACAGTAGGCACAGACAAGACTCCTTCATGCTAAGGGCAAGTAATAGCAAGGTGCTTCCCAACCCTGGGTACCCCTGGGGAGCATCTCAACAGCTGCCTCTGCAGCTGTTTTTCTGAGGAATGTGTTCTCGTCAAAATGAGACATACAAGTTGAAAGCTTGCTGGACTCTAGCTGCTTTCATGGCAATGATAGCCACTCCACAATGCTATTATATGCAGATTGCACCAGAGACCTGAAGGGAAGGCTGTAGAATGATTTCTGAACTTGGGGATATAGTGTCAGAGGGCAATTCAGTGACTAATACTGTAAATAGTCTCTTGAGGAGGGCAGATCCTGAGCCCCAGCTCATACACAGCATGGGTGCTCCAGTCCCCGGGCCTCCCTCGCCCTGCCTATGTGAGCTGTAGCTCATGAAAGCTTATGCTCAAATAAATTTGTTAGTCTCTAAGGTGCCACAAGTCCTCCTTTTCTTACTGCGTATACTGGCACTTTACATTGCTGCAACTTTCTCGCTCAGGGGTGTGAAAAAACACCCCCCTGAGCGCTGCAAGTTTCAGTATTGTAGAGTGCCAGTGTAGACAAGCCTTCTAGTGAATGTAGCACTTGTGAAAGGTGGTGGATGGGGAAGTCTTCTCCAAACAAAGGCAGAGTCAGTGCAAGAGTAGCACGTTGGCAGGGTGTCTCACACCCCTTTACTGGCTGGTCTACTAGCAGACAACAGCTTACCATTACTAGTTAATGGAGTTGCTCCTTCAGCTCAAGCAGCATCTGTAACAGGATTTTGGGTGGTTTTTATTAGTTCTGTGTAGATGCCCGTGCAGTGTTGTTATATCAGCAACACTGCTAATTACTTCACTACTGATTCTTAGTGTGTTAATTCAGGAAGCTCGCAGGAACTTGCGCTACTTGGAAAATGAAATAACTGTGGAGATTGTAAGGGGTCTGTGGAATCTGCTGGCTACTGTTCACTTTTCAATGTGAATCACCATAGGTTTTCCTCACAGATTTAATGGGAAATTAAAATTACAATCCAGAGTCTGAGGCAAACCTGAAAGTTTTGCTATGTTTGCCTGCCAGAGAGCCTGCTAACTGGTGCAGACAACATACTTCTGTACATTGTTGACCAAGGAACCAAATCCAGGGCCTTTACATAGCAACAACATGACAGAGAGGAAAGCTCAGTGAAGCAGACTAAAGATTCTAATAAAGTCAACAACAGCAGGCAGCTGGTGACAGATTTCCACAGCAGGAAGGAGGCAATGCAAATGACAACAGGGCAGAGCAGAGATTGGACCATAAGATGGAAACTGGGCCAAACGTGCACGTCAGCAAGGGATTGAGTAAATGTGGAGCAGCCGGAATGCAGGCAGCCTCTGTGTCCTCTTTTGTAGGAAGAAAAGAAACGCGTCTTTAAATTTTTTTTAAAATAAAGGACATTCAACTCTGGAATAAATGTAGTGTCACTTTTCACTGAGTAAAGAACTAAAAGTTACCTTTCCCCTCAGCCCCAGTTTCAGATCAGACATTCATATACAAAAGAGTACTTTTCTAGTATTAAAAAACTTCTCTCAGTAACTGGATGTGTCTACACCCTCCAGATGGGTGGATAACAAAGAGTTTCCTCTTTTTCTGTGAGCAAATTGTCATGACTCTCAAATTTATTTGCTATTTGAGATTTACTGAATGCTCTCAAACAATTTTTCTTCATAGAACGCTTGCTGTGAGTGCTCAATGTTTAACAACCCGATTGAGCACATAGGTCCCAGTGTATCCATCCTACCCCCTGACTGGAAGAGCTTAACTTTAAGGGCTAGGTTGTGATGTTAGGCACAGTTCTGAGCAAGGGATGTGGTATATGGAGCTACTCAGGGGGCCAGCACAGAGGGGAACTGTTGCTTAGAGACATGCTCTGAAGGCAGAATTCCAGCCTGCTCTGCATCTTCCTTGTGCAGGAGTGTGTATTGGGGTACGGTGGGGCAGATGTTTGCTGCTGGCCTCTAACAGCAGCAAGTTACAACACCTCTTGTGCTGGCTCAGCTGCACTGGCCAACGCCACCTGGTCTGAGAGGCATCAGTGAGCATATTCTCCCCATTTACCACTGCATGCCTGAAGCCAACCCCCATATAGCCAGTGCACAGGTGTTAGGAGGGTTCTTACTCCCCTGCACAGGTGTGTAGTCCAGCTTGCGATCTAGCCCTTAGAATCAGTGTGAATGCTCTCAATTACAAATTCAAAATAAGCTTCGTGTGACTATTCTGCAAATCAAAGACCTGTTGCCTCTTACCAGAAACTACAACTGCTTGAGTAGTCAGAGAAAGTGATTTTAGAAGGGGCACAATCAAAGTGAATGTGTTTAAAAAGACAAACAAATAATCCCTCAAACTTTTGCAGTATTTTCCCTGCTCTAATATATGCAGTGCACAGGATACATTTAACCCAGCAGGATTCAGCCCTTTTCCCTCACTGATATTTATGCTGTGATGCACTTACTTCATTTAGCATTGTATTTTTCGGGTTCTAAAACTAAACACGCCATTGAGACCCCGATTCAGGAAAGCACCTAAGCACATGTTGAAGTACTTTGCTGAATAAGAGCTTCTGTTGGGTACTTCCAGAAACATAGCAATGATATAGGGTTTAAGACACAGTTAGCATGTAGTACTGCACAAATTCTTAACATTGTTCTTATTCTTTGCTTCAGCTCATTTCCAATTAGAAAATTCAGAAACAGGTAGATCCTGGGAGCGGAGTGAGACACTGTGCCTGTAATGTGGGCTCCAGCCAGTTAATTTCACTAGTTAACACATTTAGTGCAAGGGTCACATAATTTGCATGTGGTGGAGCTGTCTGAATCACTGAGAGTAAAACTAGACTCCTCCTGCATAATGGATTCAAACAACTTCAAACACAGCTGGGCAGGCTTGCTTAGTTTGTTGTTGTTCCACCAAATCCTAATTTGTTAACTATGAGGAAGCAAGTCGACCCTGCTTGATTTATTCTTGTTTATTTGACATGAGCACAGCTCAACTTCCCACCTACAGGATTTGATTTTTGGCCTCATTCCCAAAAGCCCAAGAGGTGAAATGTGTTCTTACATGCATGATGGGGTGTAATAATTTAGCTTGACCTGTGGAGAATTATCTGCTCCTAAATCAGGAGGGTTTTTTCAAGTCTCAGTTACATTTCTTAATTATAATTTGTGTCCATTTCTCTCTGTAGGTATTGCTAATGCACCCACCACCATAGTCTCAGTGTTTTTGTCCACAATCGAAGGGTTTCTGAAAATACGACAGACATACAACTGTATCTCTGGGTGAAGAGCTTCATTTTGCAAGTATGAACAAGAGGGCAAAATATACATATTTTGCAAAATGCTTTATTTGGTATTTTACTGGAATAAATTCTAATTAAATGTCAGTAACTTTGCTGTCAGACTGACCCAGTCTCATATTAACGGCTGACTATAGGATTTAAACACTACACTCTGCAATTGAGGTGGCTCTTAAACAAATACTTGATTACAATTAAAGCTGGATCAGGGTTTAAAAAATCCTGAAGTTAGGAGAGGTTTGAATGGGGGATTTTTGTTTGGGCTTGTAAATGGGTATACCTGCCCTCTAGCACCCCCTGCTGGTTCTCAGGAGACCAAGTTCAGTTTCCCCTTCTGTCAGGGCTCCTTAATAAACTCCATACAGGCTTTCTCAGAGCTACTGCCACCCATGCCTGGGGCTGGTTTAATAGGATAAGTTAAAAACAATCCTGAAGTCCTAAAATAAAGTCCATGACCACAACACAAAAGTTCATACTTAGCTCTCGCATCTTCAGCCAGTCCTAGTGCTCTTCTTTCCAAGTCTGCTCCTCACTAAGCAGCCACTTCCTGCCCTTCCTCACTGGACCTCAGCCTTCTTCATCTCTTTCTCACTGTCTGAGAGAGGTCAGCGGGCAAACCCCCTCTGCTGCTCTTGTGATTATTCAGGGTCTCCTTTCTGTCCTGCAGCTCTGCCACAGCTTCCTTTGCAGCACCCTCCATTGATATCCTTCCTTTGCTACTGTCTCCCCCTTATAAGGGCCAGGTGCCTTCCCAGTTGGACAGTGTATAATCAGTCACAGATGCACTGGACCCTCCTCCATCTTACATGGGCCTGACAAGTCTTAGTTGATGAGGATTGGAAACCTCTCATCTCTGTGTCACAAAGCTGAATCTGGTTATGGTCAGCAGAGATTGAAAGGCTTAGCTGGCTATGGTGACCTATGTGAAATGAGTTGGTGGTGTCAGTCTGGTTCCTAGTGGCTATAATAGCATACTGGTTTTAAAGCCAGAGATTGAAAGGACAAGTAGAGTAAATCACCATAGAGACAGCATGGCCTAGGCCAGGGGTTCTCAAAACTTTTTCTTTCTGAGGCCCCCCTCAACATATTATAAAAACTCCATGGCCCACGTGTGCCACAACAACTGTTATTTCTGCATATAAAAGTCAGGGCCAGCATGAGGAGGTAGCAAACAGGACAATTGCCTGGGGCCTCACGCAACAGGGGGCCCCCACGAAGCTACATTTGCTAAGGCTTTGACTTCAATCCCAGGCGGCAGGGCTCAGGGCCTCGGGCTTCAGACTCATGCGGTGGGGCTTCGGCTTTCCACTCTGGGCCCCAGTGAGTCTAACACCAGCCCTGCTTAGCAGGCCCCCTGAAGCCTGCTTGTGGCCCCCTCAGAGGGCCCTGGGCCCCTCATTGAGAACCACTGGCCTAGGCCCTAGCATTTGAACATTGTGGTATGGCCAGTAATTGTGCAGTTCTAATACTAGCTCTCACATTTGCCCTGTGGTCTTTGCATGTCACCTACAAAGTCAACATTCAGAGAATGTACTCATTTACTGAAACTTTTCTATGCATCAGTATAGTCAAAACTTGCTGATCTAAAGACTGAACCCTGGTTATATAAAAGAAAAACTGGAAGCTGAAGCTAGACAAATTCAGACTACAAATAAGATATACATTTGTAAAGCTGGGGGTCAGGCCCAGATTTAGGGGCAGGTGACCAACTGAAGTGCTGGGCTTGGGGGGGTCGCCAGGTTTTGTTGTTAGTGACAAAAGGGAAAATAGAGTGTTTGAAGTAAAATGTTTCAGGTATTCTGTATGTGGATTCATTTTTCACTAGCCTCCTAGAATGTTCTGGACCTTTGTAGCATCTCATGGAACCTTCCAGACTTTCTGAGAACTACATTTTCCTCAAACTTCTTAGACTGTTGTCTGTCATGCCCTTGCAGGTATATAAAGGGTAGGGCGTCGCCAGTCATTCTTATATGACAGGGATAAATCATGTGTGCAAATCATGCATCAAAGTTGTGAAATGGGCTACAAATGCAATAAAAAAATAAGGTATTCAAAAGTTTAACAAATGGGAGCGGCGCCAAAGATGCTCCCCACCTGGGGTGCCATTTGATGTAGGGCCAGCCCTGGTGGGGGTAATTAACCAGTAGAATAAATTATCTAGGGACATGGTGGATTCTCCGTCACTTGAAGTCTTTAAATTGAGACTGGATATCTTTCCAAAAGATGTGCAATAGCTCAAACTGAAGTGATGGGTTTGATACATAAACTACTGAGGGGGTTGTACGGTCTGTGTTATGCAGGAAGTCAGAATGTGATTCTAAAACTCTGTTATCTCAAGTTAAGATATGGTGTAAAAGTGGAGGGTAGCATGGGGATGGGATGGGGATCTCCATGACATAGGTAATCAGAAAGAGAAAACCTCCATGCGTCTGGGTACGCTTGACTACCCCTTGTCACTCTATGAACATAGTCAGCTTAAAACCACTTGGCTGTCTGAAAACTTTTCATGTACTAGTATTACTGGTAACATCTATAGCAGGGGTAGCCAAACTTATTGAACCTCCAAGCCGCATACGACAATCTTCAGAAGTTCAAGAGCTGGGATGCACCTGCCAGGGCTCGGGGCTTGAGCCCCGTGGGAGGCATCTGATGAGGCTCAGGGCTTCAGCTCCACTCCTGCTGAAGCCCCAATCCCTGGCAGGCGCACCCTGCGGTGCTAAAGCCCCAAACCCCCCTGCCCACCAGGCAGAAGCCCCTACCCCACCACCCCGCTGCAAGGCACAGGTCCCTAGCTCCCCCCCCCACCAGTCTGGTAGGTGGAGAGTGGGGGAGGGGCTCTGCGAGCCTCACTTTAACGGTAAAAGAGCCACATGTGGCTTGCGAGCCGCAGTTTGGCCACCCCTGCTCTATAGTTTCCAATAACAGAAAGATTAAAGGGGAAAATGTCTCTGTATTTTCAGTTTGTTTACATTAGGCATTTGACAGTACATTGTGTATAGTCAGTTTAGGAGTTTCCCCATGCCAGTCCCCTGTTTCCCCCTGTTCTTTGTATGGGCCTTTCACACAGCAACAAAGGAGAAAAACATAAACAAAGATAAGAAAGTGAGATTGTGAAGCCAGAAACTTCGGCAGGGACTGGAGTAATTCCTGAAACTGCTCTGAATCTCCTCTTTAAACTCCCTAGATTTCAAGATGACGATGTCCCTTCAAATTCTCTGGGCCAAATTCAGAGGTGAATCAAAAGGCGAGACTTCATACAGAGTTATAGCAGTTTAACCAAAGGTGTGGTTTTAAATCGATTTAATCAAACCAGTGCGGAAAGCTGTGCAAATACTCTAATTTTGGTTTAAACCAGGTTTATTTCCGTTAAACCAAAACAAGAGTGTTCAAGCAGCCTTTTGCAACGCCGTAACGAAACTGGATTTAGGCTACATTAACACTATGAGCGAGGGGTGTTCCCAGCTCTCACTGACCTAGTGCAAGTATCAATAGCAGGGTAGCGGGGGTAGCGTCGGTAACGGCAGGAGAGGCATGGCTGAGCTGTGCCCAGTATAAATCGGTGGGTTTGTGCTCAGCACGGCTCAGCTGTGTCTCCGCTGCCAATGTCTGTGCAACGGCAACTGCACTGCTGAGCTAGCAGGGGTCTGTGTACAGGAGCAGGGGAGTCACACCTCCAGCTTGTCAAGTAAACATCGCCCTAGTTAGCAACTTTCGCCTAGAGATAAGACCTAAGCTGATGTAACTTACATCTTCTTCTGGACTAGCTGTATCATGTCTCGACATTGGTGAGGCCTCATCTGGAGTACTGTGTCCAGTTTTGGGCCCCACACTACAAGAAGGATGTGGATAAATTGGAGAGAGTCCAGCGAAGGGCAACAAAAATGATTAGGGGTCTGGAACACATGACTTATGAGGAGAGGCTGAGGGAACTGGGATTGTTTAGTCTGCAGAAGAGAAGAATAAGGGGGGATTTGATAGCTGCTTTCAGCTACCTGAGAGGTGGTTCCAGAGAGGATGGTTCTAGACTATTCTCAGTGGTAGAAGAGGACAGGACAAGGAGTAATGGTCTCAAGTTGCAGTGGGGGAGGTTTAGGTTGGATATTAGGAAAAAATTCTTCACTAGGAGGGTGGTGAAACACTGGAATGCGTTACCTAGGGAGGTGGTAGAATCTCCTTCCTTAGAAGTTTTTAAGGTCAGGCTTGACAAAGCCCTGGCTGGGATGATTTAATTGGGGATTGGTCCTGCTTTGAGCAGGGGGTTGGACTAGATGACCTCCTGAGGTCCCTTCCAACCCTGATATTCTATGATTCTATGTGAGTTATACCAACTTAGGGCTCGTCTACACTGCAGAGTTTTGTCTGCAAAAGGCAGCTTTCAGCGGCAAACCAGAGGAGGTGTACACACTGCAATGCCACTGGTGGTGACAAAACTCCTCAGTTTTGGTAACAAAATAAAACCACCTCGATGAGAGACATAGGGCTTTTTGGACAAAAGTTTTGTCAACAAAGTGCCGGTGTAGACATTGCCGTTCATTATATCAACATAACTGGCCTCCCCCGTATGCCACAATGTCTGCTGTGACCGCTGTGCTCACTTCTTTGAACTCAGCTGCCCTGCAGGCATGCGCCCTCCTCTTTCAAAGCTCCAGGAAGCTTTGACATTCCTCAGCACGGGGAGCTCACAGGATGCAGCTCCTGATAGCTGAGAAGGCTGTAGGAGAACTCGGAGGCAATCACAGAACCATAGGCAGGCAGAGCAGGCTGCTGCTGCTGCTGCGGTGGGGTGCAGGAGGGAAGAAGAGACTGCTGTGCTCTGCTGTGCATAGTTGGGGGTTGATGTGGGGGGTGTCCCCCTCCCCACAGGTGCCGGCTTCTAATTTTCCCAGTGGGTGCTCAACCCCCACTCAGCCCAGGCCTCGACCCCACTCCACCCCTTCCTCCAAGCCCCCACCCCTGTCCCATCTCTTCCCGCCCCCATTCCACCCCTTCCCCCAAGGCCACATCCCCACCCTGCCTCTTCCCACCCCCGCCCCGTCCCTTCCTGCCCCCTCCCCCGAGCATGTCCCATCCCCGCTCCTCTCCTCCCTCCCAGCGCCTCCTGCACGCCAGGGAACAGCTGTTCTGTGGTGTGCAGGAGGCACTGGGAGGAAGGGGGAGGAGTTGATGGGCGTGGGCCGCTGGGCAGGAGTGAGGGGAACCAGACAGCAGGTGGGTGCTAAGCACCCGCTAATTTGCCTATACCCCCCTCCCCCCGGATTGGTTGTTCAGGCTGCTATCTGAAAAAGAGACTCACTCTTCCCCAACGCACACCCTTCCCAACGCACACCCTGTTTCTGTCTCTCCCCCACAACACACACACACACTCCCTGTCACGCACTCTCCCCCAGCCCATACACTTC
The DNA here is from genome assembly GCF_965152235.1 of Eretmochelys imbricata. Classification (NCBI taxonomy): domain Eukaryota; kingdom Metazoa; phylum Chordata; order Testudines; family Cheloniidae; genus Eretmochelys; species Eretmochelys imbricata. Next base: position 88,595,853 of record NC_135579.1, on the reverse strand, counting down.
AGGTGAAAAGTGGCTGGCAATCTAGTAGGATGCCTAGAGATAGACGGGATTGAGAAACCTGCATCATGTGACTCTGTACCTGTTCCATGAGGCACCGTAAACCCTTCCCAAAGCACCCTGCGACCAGTTGCACAGTGGGATAGCTACCCACAGGACACTGCTCTCTGTGTCCATGTAAGAGCTGCTAGTGTGCGTGCGCTCTGAGCATAGTGTGGACATGCAAGAGCGGTTTAATTAAAACACTTTAATTAAAGTGCCATAACTTTTGTTGACGAAACTGCAGCGTAGCCAAGGCCCTTGATTCTGTTAGGCTGAGAGGGCCAAATTCACAGGTGATGTGTTAGTTACGTAATAGCAAATGGGGCTGAATCTAAGGGAGAATTAGTTGGTCTCATTTACAAGCATGAAGGGGCTAGAAAAAGGAAAAAAGTTACCCCAGCTCAGAGCTGCCTCTCAATCTGTCTATGTGTCTCAATTTCTCATCTGTACAACAGGGATGTTAATACTCACTTACCCACCTGACATGGGCATTATGAGGATTAATTTATTCATGCTTGGCAAAGGGCTAATTATTGCTATTAGCTTTTCAATGGAGTGGTCCTGCCAGGTCGGTGCTGAGTCACATTGGTGGGGCAGTGTGAGGAAGCTTGCACGCCTGCTGGCCGTGCAGTACGTGCACCTCTGGGTACACATAAGACTTTAGACTTTTGTGTAGTCCTTTCCTGGGAATTAAATTGACTGAAAACAGAAGAGCCCTCACTTGGCTACTAAAGGAGCATTAATATCAGCAGTGAGTCAAATGGAGAGCCATGAAGCCCTGCAAACCCGCCCTCATCCTGGCAGACTTCAGCAAATCATCGCCTGAAGACTTGGCCTGTGCGCAAGCGTGCACAGAGAAGGTCCTCTACAAGGGGCATGTGTGGAGAAATACTTGAGCAGCTGCATCTCAAGCTAATTGCAGTTTCTTGACAGAGCTATCAGGGAGACCCATACAGAGGGATTTACAAGCATCAACCTGGCAAATTATGAAAGTAGGGATTAAAGCTCAGAGTTTGTGTGAGAGTGAAACGCCTTCAGCACTTTTTGGCAGGTGATGAAAGGCAGATTTAGTGACAGCTGCCAGATGAGAGTCAAGGAACAACTGAATCCATATGGATCTCTAGCTTGTTGGCAAGCTCTGAATCTTCTAATGTAACGTGGTGGGAGTAATGGGGGAGCCTGACTCAGAGATCACATCAGGCCAGTCAGGATCACATCAGCTTTATCTGACTTGAGCCAGAACCAGTTTTGAAACACTCCATCCTGACCAGCTGATGTTAAGACAGCACTGAGCCTACCCTTCCACCGTTCCCTTAGCCACTTTTGTAAAGTAAATCTATAGGCTGGTCACAAAGCAGAGGAATCCCAGAATAACTGAGCCAGCTGAAAGACATTTAAAGGGAAATTGATTAAATTAGGTAATGACAGTACCTCAAAGGCCCTCCATGTGTTCACAGGGGTGAAAGAACCCAGTGACCTAGTGCATCAAGCTGGTTGAAACTCTGAATTTCTGTTCTGTGGGAAATCCTGACATTTCAAGATTGGTCAAAATCAGAACAAAACAGCTAAAATTTCAAATTTCCTGCACAATGAAATTTCAGACAAATTTTGTTTCCGAAATATCAAAATGGCCTTATCTAAACATTTCCTTTCGATAAGGTCAAAGCACTTCACTTTGAGTTAGAATAGCCTAGAAGAGAAAAATCGAAAGAATAAAGTCAAAACAAAACTCTTTGATCTTATCAAACTAAAATGGTTTCCCCTTATCAAAGCAAAACATTCTGATAATTTTTCATCAAAAGTTTCTGTTAACTCAATATGTTCCTGTAAAATGTTTTGATTTTGTGGAATCAGCATTTTCTGAAATGTTCCATCGGAAAATTTTTGAGCAGCTCTAGTCATCTGTAATAATACAAAGAATATAAAGAAGGACAAGATGAAAACACCTTTTTGCTGTGGCAGTATTAGCAGCCCCATATCAGTCTGTCTTTATGCTGTGTCTACATCTAAAACTAAGTGGGAATTTTCATACGAGCAAAGGTAGATGGGATGCATTGCTACGCCTTTCCCTACAACCGTGCTCACAAATCAGCAGGTCTGAAAGGATCTTAGTCCATACAAGAGAGGAGAAGGGAGAGAGGTCTTTTCAGCAAAACAAATAGTGCATTTAAGTACACAAAGACATGCCACACTCTTCAAGGGGAAATGAATTATCCTGGCCAATATGTGACCCAGGATTAAAAATCATTGAGTAAGCAACTAGGCTGACCGTGGTCCATTTGACAGAGGGCAAGGGTGCATCTGGTTTACCACTTTAAGTAAATCTGTTTTGGAAATCAACTCAAAAGTTCCCCCAAGTTCTAGCCAGCAACCTCAGCATGAGAGGGGGCCCTGATTCTGAAAATGCCAGGGTAGGGCTATAGTGGAGAAGGACGAATCTGTGTCATTGTCAGAGCTTTTTTGCAGCTTATCAGTAAAAGGAGAATGGAGGGGAATTGCCCTGTGCATGAAAATCCTGAGAAAAGACACATTTTTACATCACTGCACAGGGTGTCTAATGTCCTGGCTTCAGGGGGTTACTGACACCCAGAAGATAGAAACAGGCATTTTGTTTTGCAGTTGACTTTAAGACAGATTTGGCTCTACAAGCAGTCACAGATGGACTTGCACTGACAGTTTGTCTGCAAAGTATAAACCTGATCTCGATCTCGTGCAATGAAGTCTGAGATTTTAGTTGCTAGGGATATGTAAAGATATAGTAAATTAACTGAACTTAATTCAGATCATCATCAAACAATGGTTCCACCTGTTTTGCTGTTGTCTTACCATCTGCCATCCCTCTACCTGCCGCAAAAGAAGCTTTTCCCTTTCCCCATATGTGATACATATTGTTAAGTCACGTCATGTCACATCTGATACACTCAGTGCCACCTTAGAAATGAGAAAAGGACAATAGAAAAGGACAATGCAGGCTGAGCTAAGCTAGTGAAATGTGCCCACAACTGTTTTCTTGCCCATGTCAGAAGCAATTAAAGATCCACTAATTTTGTGTTTAATAACCCCTTTGTATTGTGCTATGGCAGGTAGTTTCATACCCAGCTCTTACTAACAGATGCTCAAATAAATGGTTCTAAGTACAGCATACAGAATAAATCTTTATCTCATTTAGCTGCATGCTTCAAGCTATGATTTTAGAGGGTTTCAGGCATGCATTGCACTAGATTGACTTAATTGTTCTGAAATCCAAGTTGCCATTTATAACAAGCAAAAAGCAAATCTGAAAACAAACTATATTAAACCATATTGCCAAGGCGTCTTTAAAAGATTTTTCAGGGCCAGATCCTTAGCTGATGTAAATAAGCATAGGTCTGTTGAAGTCAAGGGAGCTATGCTATTTTACACCAGCGGAGGATCTGACCCTCCAGCTCTGTTTCTGTAGATAATGTACAATGAATACAGGTCTTCTGGAAAAGGGAGGCTTGCTTCTTGGGGCAGCAGCTGAGAAAGCATGATCTCTGACACAGTTCTGATTATAATAAACCCTCCCCTGTAGGTCTTACAGGGTGAATGGGAACATATGGCAGCAAAAGTTCAAAGAGAAGCACTGGGCTGACTACTGTCCTTACAAAGCCTTACAGGTCAACTGTAGAATCTGAAACCACAGTCTACAATGTTACAGAAAGCCAGTACAGTTTACCAAGTGCAGGAGTAAAGTATAATAGCTAGCCAGAGAATAGACTGGTAGAAGTAGTCTGTGTTAGCTAAAGGTGGTGGATTATCTTCTTCAGGAGTCAAGTTATAAAGTTTTCACAGAAGGTAAGCATCTAGAAGATAATAAGGTAATAAGTAACAGCCAACATGATTTGTCAAGAACAAATCATGTCAAACCAACCTAATATCCTTTTTTGACAGCGTAACAAGACTTGTGGATGGGGGAAGAAGAGGTAGATTTGATATATGTCGACTTTAGTAAGGGTTCTGATACTGTCTCACATGACTTTCTCATAAGCAAATTAGGGAAATAAAGCCTAGATGAACCTACTATAAGGTGGGTGCACAACTGGTTAGAAAACTGAAGGATAGTTATCAGTGGTTCACAGTCAAGCTGGAAGGGCATAACATGTGGGGTCCTGCAGAGATCTGTCCTGGGCCTGGTTCTATTCACTATCTTCATAAATCATTTGGATAATGGAATAGAGCGTACACATATAAAGTTTTCAGATGATAGCAAGCTGGGAGGGGTTGCAAGCACGTCAGAGGACAAAATGATCTTTACAAACTGGAGAAATGGTTTGAAATAAATAGGATGAAATTCAATATGGACAAAGGCAAAGTATACCACTTAGGAAGGAAAAATCAAGTCCACAAATACAAAATGAGAAATGACTGCCTAGAAAGGAGAACTGCAGAAAAGTATCTGGGGGCTATATTGGATCACAAACTAAATATGAGTCAACAATGTAATACTGTTGCAAAAAAAACAAACATCATTCTAGGTTGTATTAGCACATCTGTTGTAAGCAAGACACAAGAAGTAATTTTACTGCCCTATGTAGCACTGATAAGCCTCAGTGGAGGTATTGTGGCCAGTTCCGGGCACCACACTTCAGGACTGATGCAGACAAATTGGAGGAAGTCCAGAGGAGAGTAGCAAAAAAAAGTAAAGATTTAAAATACATAACCTAGAAAGAAAGATTCAAAAAACTGAGTTTGTTTAGTCTGGAGAAGAGAAGACAGGGGGAACATGATAACAGTCTTCAAGTATGTGAAAGATTATTAATAAAGACATGGGGGATAAATTGTTCTCCTTAACAACTGATGACAGGACAAGAAGTAATGAGCTTAAACCGCAGCAAGGGAGATTTAGGTTAAACATTAGGAAAAACTTCCTAACTCTATGGATAGTTAAGCACTGGAACAAATTTCCTAGGGTGGTTGTGGAATCTCTGTCATTGGAAGTTTTTACAAAAAAGTTAGACAAACAACTGTCAGGGATGATCTAGATCAGTGGTTCTCAAAGCTGGTCCACCGCGTGTTCAGGGAAAGCTCCTGGCGGGCCCAACTCATTTGTTTACCTGCCGTGTCTGCAGGTTCGGCCAATCACGGCTCCCACTGGCTGCAGTTCGCCGCTCCAGGCCAATGGGGGCTGCAGGAAGGGCGGCCAGCACATCCCTTGGCCCACACTGCTTCCTGCAGCCCCCATTGGCCTGGAGCGGCGAACCGCGGCCAGTGGGAGCTGCGATTGGCCAAACCTGTGGATGCGGCAGGTAAACAAACTGGTCCGGCCCGCCAGGGGCTTTCCCTGAACAAGCGGTGGACCGGCTTTGAGAATCACTTATCTAGATAATACTTACTCCCGCCTCAGTGCAGTGGAAAAAAACCTATCGAGGTCCCTTCCAGTCCTTCACCTCTATGATAGGCAAGTATCAAATAAAAAAGGGCTATGTATAAACTAAGCTTCCAAATACGGACTAGTTAAAATAGATAAAAGAGTTGCTCTAGCATAGAGGGTGGTGGGAAGTCTCCTCACCCCAATTGCCCAGACCACCATCTCCTTTCCATCAGAGCAAGAATTTCAATGGAAAACAATCACCTGCTTCTTCTACATCTCAGTAATCACCAGCAAAATGAACCCCAGTCTCTCCTGTAGGGAAATAAGTGGCAAAGGTGTGGTAACCTATTACAAATACAAGTATAATTCAAAGGTAAATCCAGCACCTTCCTCAAAGCCAGGAAAAAAAAACCAAAACCCCAACAGGTTAGCTAAGGTAGAGAGTGAAATGCAAACTTGAGCCCCAGTTCTCTGTCCAAGCTGAGCAATATTCTGCGCAGAACGAGAGGGGGAAGAAACAAAGTTGGTTTTAAGCCACTTTTGAATGGGGAAGTCTGAGATTATATGCACCCTTTTGTTTAGCTGTTCATTTGCATTTTATAGGAGTACCTCTTGATAAGTCCAAAGGTAAAATATACATGTAAATATTTGGCATAATATTGCAGAACAGAAAGGGACAGTGCGTTTTGGTGTGCTATTGTTATAGATAGGTATGTGTATAGCTATTGAGTTTAACTATTGTATATTCAAAGGTATTCAGTGCAGCACGGTTATACACAGGTAGGGTAGGTTTGGACTTGTGATACACAGATACATGGGTGGTTTGTACAGCATTGTGTTCAGGTTGAATTTATTCAGTGATTGATATTTTTTGAGAGACAGTACAGTGGAGCTTCAGCCCTAAGGCACTGCCACTTGTTTCCTGTGTGTTAGCTCTTCAAACAAGTTACATACTGTCTGATTTAAGAAGAGATCTATTCCCTTTCCTCTTTTCATATTTTGTTGTAGTTTTCCTACGAGTCACAGTCTTTGCTGCTTCAGTTAATATCTTTTGTTACTTTTTTGTAGGTTTGGGGTCTATCTCCGGGAATGTAGCAGTCTGAGGTCAGTGGAGCTGCACTGATTTACACCAGCTGAGGATTGGGCTGTGATTTTTTATTAATCTCTCTGGTCTGTCAAAGGTTTTGTAAAGTCTGATCAAAATGGCTGGATTTGAGGGCGGTGCCAGAAAATGTGTGTGTGGCAACTAAAGATGCCATACAGGGCTTAAAGACACAAGACACTGAACAAAATGTAAGGCTTCTCACAGTACCTTTTAGAAAAGTTATTTTGTTAATATTGCAGCGATTGCAAATAACTATCTGACTTTTGGAGAAAAGCATAGCCTGAAGGGCCAAGTCTCAAATTTGAAATAACTAGATTCACTAGAACGAAACGCTCACCTCCCATCAGTTCTAACATAGATCAGTTTGGTTCTATGCAGCTTGTTGTGTAGGCTCATTCAGGTCAGATCTGACAGCGGGGATCCACCTGTGAGAATTACTATTTTTTTGGGCTTATTTAAACCATACATTTAAAAAGTGCCATGGTGCTGCTAGGAGGAGGGCCCAACCCTAAGAGGTGCTAAGCAGCTTCTGGAATGTGCTGAGCAGCCTCAAATCCCACTGAAGCCAATGGGAGCTGAGGGTGCACTGGTGGCTCTCCTTACTTCACAGTTATCAGTGGTACCTTATCAGCAAGGGGCAGATATAAAGTGTAGCCAGGGTGTCCACTGTAGAGATAGTGTTGTTATATTAAGACTTTGTGCCATATTTAGGGACCCTGTGCCCTTCTGAGCCCAACAGATCCAAATTTATGTGCATCAGAGAGTAAAGTATTCTGAATCCAGTAATTTTCTAAGACAGAAAGCATGTTCTCTAGGAGGAACATCTAAGGGTGACCACCAGCCCCAAGACTCTCTGTCTAACCATCTGACTTACCACACAGTTTAGTACAGGAAGCTTCCCCCAGTTAAAATCTTTGGTGAAAAGATCACAGCAGGCACGTGCATGACTTACAGAACGTGCAGGACAGAATTTAGCGATGGCAGAAGATGACACAATTAACAAGTGTATAATTAAAAAACAAGTTATAGACATGAGAAACCTTTAGGCTCCTAAAAACAAACCCAAGCGTTCTACAAAGTCACTGACAAAAGCTCCTATATTCTTTGGAGGACGATGTATGAAGAGGACATTAACCCCAGTGCTTAAATGCCTAACAAGGCCAGATGTACAGAAAGCCACAAAGGCTGAGGGATAGGCTGCATTGTGCAATCAGGATATACAGTATCTGCTGCACACATGCCCCCTTCTTCTATTCACTCTTAGCAATTTTTTAGTATAAGTAATTTGAATTGCTGCACAATTAAAATTATAAAATACTTAAAATAAATTTAAAAAGCAGAGGGGATATTTCTTTACCAGCTTCTTGGAGAAAAACACAAATAAACCTATTAAGTTGTGGCTGCATCTTTCGCTTCAGATTTGCCAGCTCTCCGGATTGTATTGCAAATCCTGCAATATTTTGTGCTTTGTTCTTGAAGCCCCAGCTGCTGGAGTCAGATAATGAGCCGAGTATCGGAGGGGTAGCCGTGTGAGTCTGGATCTGTAAAAGCGGCAGAGTCCTGTGCCATCTTATAGACTAACAGACGTATTGGAGCATAAGCTTTCGTGGGTGAATACCCACTTTGACAGATCCACGTAGTAGAAATTTCCAGAGGCAGGTATAAATATGCAAGCAAGAATCAAGCTAGGGATAACAAGGTTAGTTCAATCAGGGAGGATGAGGCCCTCTTCTAGCAGTTGAGGTGTGAACACGAAGGGAGGAGAAACTGCTTTTGCCGTTGGCTAGCCATTCACAGTCTTTGTTTAATCCTGAGCTGACGGTGTCAAATTTGCAAATGAACTGAAGCTCAGCAGTTTCTCTTTGAAGTCTGGTCCTGAAGTTTTTTTGCTGCAGGATGGCTACCTTGAAATCTGCGATTGTGTGTCCAGGGAGGTTGAAGTGTTCTCCTACAGGTTTTTGTATATTGCCATTCCTAATATCTGATTTGTATCCGTTTATCCTTGTACGTAGGGACTGTCCAGTTTGGCCGAGGTACATAGCAGAGGGGCATTGCTGGCACATGATGGCGTATATTACATTTGTGGACATGCAGGTGAATGAACCGGTGATGGTGTGGCTGATCCAGTTAGGTCCTGTGATGGTGTTGCTGATGTAAATATGTGGGCAGAGTTGGCATCGAGGTTGTTGTATGGATTGGTTTCTGAGTTAGAGTTACTATGGTGCGGTGTGCCATTGCTGGTGAGAATATGTTTCAGGTTGGCGAGTTGTCTGTGGGCGAGGACTGGCCTGTCTCCCAAGGTCTTTGAAAGTTTGGGATCGTTGTCTAGGATGGGTTGTAGATCACTGATGATGCATTGGAGAGGTTTTAGCTGAGGACTGTATGTGATGGCCAGTGGAGTTCTGTTGGTTTCTTTCTTGGGCTTGTCTCACAGCAGGAGCCTTCTGAGTACGTCTGGCTCTGTGATCTACTTCCTTATTTCCTCGTGTGGGTATCATAGTTTTGAGAATGCTTGGTGAAGATCTTGTAGGTGTTGGTCTCTGTCTGAGAGGTTGGAGCAAATGTGGTTGTATCTCAGCGCTTGGCTGTAGACAATGGATCATGTGCTGTGTCTGGGATGGAAGCTGGAGGCATGAAGGTAGGCATAGCAGTCGGTGGGTTTTTGGTATAGGGTGGTGTTAACGTGACCGTCACTTATTTGCACCGTGGTGTCTAGGAATTGGACCTCCCGTGTAGATTGGTCCGGGCTGAGGCTGATGGTGGGGTGGAAGCTATTGAAATCGTGGTGGAATTCTTCCAGGGTTTCTTCTTATGGGTCCAGATGATGAAGATGTCATCAATGTAGCATAGGTAGAGAAGGGGTGTGAGTGGATGAAAGCTGAGGAAGCGTTGTTCCAGGTCAGCCATAAAAATGTTGACATATTGTGGGGCCATCCGGGTGCCCATAGCAGTGCCACTGGTCTGGACGTATATATTGTCACCAAATTTGAAATAATTGTGCATGAGGATAAAGTCACAGAGCTCAGCAACCAGTTGTGCTGTGACATCATCAGGGATACCATTCCTGACAGCTTGTATTCCATCTGTGTGTGGGATGTTTGTGTAGAGAGCCTCCGCATCCATGGTGGCTAGGATGGTATTTTCTGGAAGATCACCAATGCATTGTAGTTTTCTCAGGAAATCAGTGGTGTCACGGAGATAGCTGGGAGTACTGGTGGAGTAAGGTCTGAGTAGAGAGTCCACATATCCGGACAGTCCTTCAGTGAGAGTGCCAATGCCCGAGATGATGGGGCGTCCAGGATTTCCGGGTTTGTGGATATTGGGTAGTTGATAGAATAACCCCAGTCGGGACTCTAAGAGTATGTTGTTCCTGTGTTAGTGTAGGGAGTGTCCTGAGTAGACGGTGCAGTTTCTTAGTGTATTCCTCAGTGGGATCTGAGGAAAGTGGCCTGTAGAATTTGGTATTGGAGAGTTGTCTGGCAGCCTCCTTTTGGTAGTCAGACCTGTTCATGATGACAACAGCACCTCCTTTATCAGCCTCTTTGATTATAATGTCAGGGTTGTTTCTGAGGCTGTGGATGGCATTGCGTTCTGCACAACTTAGGTTATGAGGCAAGCGATGTTGTTTTTCCACAATTTCTGCCTGTGCACGTCGGTGGAAGCATTCTATGTATAGGTCCAGACCGTCATTTCGACCCTCAGGAGGAGTCCATGTGGAGTTCTTCTTGTGCTGTTGGTGGGAGGGTATCTGTGTATCAGTGCACTGTTCAGTGTTATCTTGAAAGTATTCTTTGAGTCGGAGACGGGAAAAGTAGGCTTCCAGATCACCGCAGAACTATCATGTTTATGTGGGTGGTGGGGCAAAAAGAGAGTCCCCGAGATAGGACAGACTCTTCTGCCAGGTTGAGTGTGTAGCTGGATAGATTGACGATACTGCTGGGTGAGTTAGGGGTATCACTGTTGTGGCCCCATGTGGCAGGTAGGATTTTAGACAGCTTATGGTCCTTTTTCCTTTGTAGAGAGGTGAAGTGTGTAATGTAGATCTCCTGTCTTATTTTAGTAAAGTCCGTTTGTATGGAAGGTTGGTTATTTATGAGAGTCTCCAGGTTGGAGAGCTCTTTTTTTTACGTTTTCCTGTTTGCTGTATGCCATAATGAGCCGAGTATCTCAACTTTCATTAAAAAAAGCAAAGTAAGTCTCTAGACTTCCTGGTTATGAAGAACAACTTGAAACCTGTGACCTGAGTGTACCTTAAAGGACCAGAAACAAGACGGCAAATTAAAGAGAACCCCCAATTTTTTTTAAATTTCACTATTTTTATGCCAGTGTCATGATTTTGGGGGGGCCTGACCTGTGATTTTTGAATGCTTGGGGTTGGCAATATTGCACTTAAGAAATTCTGATGCAGAAGAAAGAGTGAATCATTGGACCAAATGCTGCTCCCAGTTATGCAGTGAAATGCAATGCCCTCATTTTAAGCACCAGCTCACCTCTGTGCCAGCCATAGTTTCTATCTCACTTTTATCACAGTGAATTATTGACATAAATGCTGACTCATGCAATGGATATGACAGAAAACTTTGTACCTATGCTAAATCAGAGGCACCTGAATGTAACGTCACCGAGAGCTGTATTGGCAATTGGCCAAAGGCCCAGGGCTAGACCTGGCTTGCATGTACATTTATCCCCAGTACAAGATTGAATGTGGGCCTTAAAATGATATGAGAGTCACTTCTTTTCACAGGGGGACTCACTGTGTGGCACAAGATCTAAAGCAGAGGTGGGGAAACTACAGCCCACGGGACCATCCTGCCCTGCCCTTGAGCTCCCGGCCAGGGAGGCTAGCCCCGGCTCCTCCCCCGCTGTCCCCCCAGCAACGCTACCGCGTGGGCAGCTCTCTGGGTGGCGGGGCTGCGTGCTCATGCAGGCGGTGCGGCAGCGTGTCTAGCTCTGGCCGGGCGGCGTGGCTGTCAGACATGCTGCTCTGAGCGGCATGGTAAGGGGGCAGGGGCACGGGGGTTGGATAAGGGGCAGGAGGTCCCGGGGGGCAGTCAGGGGACAGGGAGCAAGGGGCTGTTGGATGGGGCGGAGGTTCGGGGCGGTCAGGGGACAGGGAGTGGAGGGGTTGGTGGGGTGCTGGGGGGCGGTTAGGGGTGGGGGTCCCGGGAGGGGGAGGTCAGGGGACAAGGAGTGGGGGGGTTGGATGGGTTGAGGGTTCTGAGGGGGGCAGTCAGGGGGCAGGAAGTGGGAGAGGGTGGATGGGGGCGGGGGTCAGGCTGTTTGGGGAGGCACAGCCTTCCCTACCCTGCCCTCTGTACAGTTTTGCACCCTGATGTGGCCCTCGGGCCAAAAAGTTTGCCCACCCCTGATCTAAAGGGTGATCTCAGTCAACGAGCTATCACTGCTTCTCTCTCAAGGAAAGTACAAGTTCAGGCACTTCACGCTTCTAATGGTGATATAACCTTATATTTCAGGATTTTTTTAAATTGATCCATCCCTGACCTCAGCTGACTGCCAACACAGATATCACTGACTTTACTTTTGGGCACTCTCTTGCGTTAGCCAAAAACAGCATACCCCCCCTCCCCCGAACCTCTCCCGACTGACCCCTATGCCCAGCGCCGCCCACCAAGAGACCTCTCCACAGAGTGGGGCCAGGAGTGGAGCCCTGGGTGGGGGTCCGGGGAGTAGGGACCCCAAACCCCGCCATGTGGGGCCATGCAGCAGCCCTGACCTGTTGGACCCCGCTGCGTGGTAGGGCAGCCAGGCAGCAGCCCGGACCCCAACCCCCTGGAGATGGTCGGCATCCCTGACACCAACCCCGGACTCCAACCCCATGGGGCTAGCCAGCAGCCCCGGACATGGACCCTATGGAGCCGGGCAGTGACCCTGGACCTGTGCTGTGCGGGGCCAGCCGGCAGCCCTGGATCCCAGACTCCCACTGTGCAGGGCAACCAGCAGCCCCAGACCTCCCACTATGCAGGACCAACCGGTAGCCCAGACCCATGCTGTGTGGCCTGGCAGCCTTTCGCACACAGCTGGGCCACAGCTGTGTGATAATTGGGCTGCATGCAGCCAGTGGGTTGAGAACCACTGGCCTAGAGAAAACGTTTTCTGTCATTTCCACTGCATGAGTCAGCATAATCTTACGTCAGTAACTTACTGTAACAAATGTGAGATAGCAGATTTGGGTGGGTCTCGGACCTGAGGAAGAGTTGGGAAATCCATTTCAGTGCATGACTGGGAATACTTAGGGTGATTTGGTCTGATACGCACTTACTTATTTCCAGCCCATTGTTTTTCCTTCAGTTACCATCCTTAACTAGGGAAATCAGATTTTTGAAGTGGAAAACCAGGGCAGTTGCCATGGTAGATTGTGGGTGGAAAGGCCAGAGCTCTGCCTGGGCATTAAAAGGCACCTCTGATACTCCCTTCCAGAGCTAGCCATGTGCCCCTCTTCCAGAAGAGAAACCAGGACTATTACCGTAAAGGATGAAGTGGGGAAAAAACAGTCCTTACATCTCAGTGCTTCCTTTAGTCAGGGCTTCCACAGTCTCAGCCCCACCTCTTGCAGGCTTTGCTCCCTTTTTAATTTACTCCAACCTTATTTCCTTATTGCTTCTCTGAGTTTCTGTCTCCCTAAGTTCTCGGTGCTTCATCTTCTCTCTCTGTTCCCTGCTCCCTATGCTTTCTCTCTTCCTCCAGCCAGCATTACTTACACAGCGTTCCTCTTCTCTTGTATCAGCTCTCCCTCAAGCTTCTTCTCAGTCTCCCACTTACCTTCCTCCAATGTCATTTCCTTGCTCGTTCTCTCCCCACCTCTATTGCAGGGTTACCAAAAGAGAAGGGAGAGATCTTGCCAGGGGAAAGGGGTACCTGAAAGTAAAAAAGGAGCTGTTGTGGGGGAGGGGTGGAAATTAGAAGAGAAAAAGCTGGAGCAGGTTGGAGGCCAGAAATGGAGGCCCTAGGGCAGAGGGAAGGAATCTAAAAATATGCTTGGAGTCCAACAATAGACGGACTGGGAGTGAGGGTTGCAGGAAAATGACCTAAACTGAAGATAGGAGACAGAAATAGACCTACTCTGTAGCAGGCAGGAAATGATGTCAGAGTGCACAGCTGAGACATGACCCGCAGAAACTCCAAAGCAGCACACAAGGCCAATGACGCAGCCATATCTTCCAGTATTCACTCAGCAGAAACTGAAACTAACCCAACCAAGAGGGCAAGACAGGTCCCATAAACTGGAAAGTTCCCAGTAACCCAGCTCTCCCTGACTGTAACCATAATGCTGGCTAGCAAAGTGTTGGATCTGCCAGATCAGCATTCTGACCCTGACCCAGAAAAGCACATGCTTAAACATTAAGTGCTTTTGTGGATTAATGCCAGAGCATTCAGCACCTTGCAGCATTGAGCCCTTAGTGTGTATTTGTGGGCATAGACAATTTTTGGCTTACTAAGCCTATTTAAGTCCTGATTTTTAGGAGTCAAGGGCCAGCTTGTGTAAATCTGCATAGTTACTTTGACTTAAATGGAGCTATGCCCATTTATATCAGCTGAGAATCTGGCCCCTACTTTCTAGTTCAGCCGCTTCACAAGAATTGTGTTATATTACATGCGACTGGTAACCTTTCTTCTGATGTTAATGAATACTAATAGTAACACTTACAATGGCATTCTTCAAACATATGTTAAAAATGGGTATGCGACAATAACCAGGTTCCCAATAATGCTGTTTTGTGTTTCCTAAGCACCTTCTATCTGAGGTTCTCATACAGCTTTCACCAGCATTAATGAACCAAGTCTCACAACATCCCTGGGAGGTGTTCAAATGGGGAAACTGAGGCACAGAAACCAGATGTTTTTCTTTAAAGGTGCACTGGGCACCCCCAGCTCCTATTGCAAGTCAACAGCTACAGGGAAGTCAAGAGGAGCTGGGGGGGGTACTTAGCACCTCTCCAAATGGAGCCATATGCATGCCAAAGTCCACGCAGCAGCAGAGGTGGATACAGAAACCGTGTCCCTCCCCTGCCTATGCCGTGTGACATCTGGGTGGCAGGTCACACACCCCGCCGCTGAAATGCTGCCCCCTTGCACAGCCAGGCAGCGCCCCGCAGCACAATGCAGGAGTTCAATGAACATCAGCTGGACGGGACACCGCGCTGCACGCGGGCAGCTACCCTTGGCTTTCCTAACCTGCTTACCAACAACTCCTATTGTCCCGGTGCCCTGCGAGCACTAAGCCCTGGCAACAGCTCGGCACAGCAGCCCCCTCCCCCACTCCAAGGGGGAGAAATGTGCACCGACCAGAAAAACAGCTGAACCAGCCCCACAGAGGCTGCCGTGATGATCGGCGGCGCCCTGCCCCCGCAGACCCCGCCTCCCAACGCCCTTGCCCCGCCAATCGGCAGGCGGGGCGCCGCTGTCGTCCCGCGCCCGGCTTGCCGGCCCCCTTCTCTGGCCGGCGGGGCCCGGGCAAAGGGGGCAAGTGGGCCGCGAAACTATATTTGCATGGCCCAATGGGGCGGCCGCATGCAAATGAGGAAGGAGACGGTTGGCTGGATGTTGGCAGGATAACCCCGGCCGAGGCCGCCTTTGTCCCTCAGAGGCTGCGGCGCTGCTGGCGGGTGCGGGCGGCGCGGCGGGGGCCGGGGTCGCAGCTGGGGCGGCGCAAGTCGGCGTGAGGGTCGCGGCAGGGCCCCCGCCGGTGTGTCGGGCGGGGCGGGGCGGGGCGCGCTCCGCCTGCACTATGACTTTGGAGGAGCTGGCTGGAGAGCAGCAGGCGATGGGCAGGTACCGCGGCGCGGGGGGCTGCTCGCGACGGGGGCGGGGGCGCGGGCGCTGCGGGGCTGCCTGTCAGCCTGTCAGCCGATCGCCCCGCCGCGGGGGCGAGGGGATGCTGGGGCTGGGGCTGGGGCTGGGGCTGGGGCCGGGGCGGGCGCAGCGAGGACCCCGCCGCGGGTGGCTGACAGGAGCCTCGCGGCTTGTTCTTGCTGCTCTCAGGATGGAGACGGCGGGGAGCGCGCTGGAGGAAGTTCTCAGCAAAGCCCTGACTCAGAGGAGCGTCACCGTCGGGGTCTACGAGGCGGCCAAGCTGCTCAACGTGTAAGTGGGGAGGCCCGAGGCCCCCGGCTGCCTTCTGCTGTCTGGTAATCCCCTGCCCGCCGTCCCCCCGGGGGGCGAGGTGCCCCTGGGCGCAGCCTGCCGCCACTGCCGGTCTGTGCGCTGTGCTGGGGGCTAACCGCCTCCTCACACGCCCGCTGTGCGGGGAGCGCCGCGCTGTGCGTGGACAGCGGGGCCGGGGGGAGCGCAGCGCTGTGCATGGACAGCGCTGGGGGGAGTACACCTGTGTGCGTGGACAGCGCTGGGGGGAGTACACCTGTGTGCATGGACAGCGCTGGGGGGAGTACACCTGTGTGCATGGACAGCGGGGCCGGGGGGAGTACACCTGTGTGCGTGGACAGCGCTGGGGGGAGTACACCTGTGTGCGTGGACAGCGCTGGGGGGAGTACACCTGTGTGCGTGGACAGCGGGGCCGGGGGGAGCGCAGCGCTGTGCATGGACAGCGCTGGGGGGAGTACACCTGTGTGCGTGGACAGCGGGGCTGGGGGGAGTACACCTGTGTGCATGGACAGCGGGGCCGGGGGGAGTACACCTGTGTGCGTGGACAGCGGGGCCGGGGGGAGTACACCTGTGTGCGTGGACAGCGCTGGGGGGAGTACACCTGTGTGCGTGGACAGAGGGGCCGGGGGGGAGTACACCTGTGTGCGTGGACAGCGGGGCCGGGGGGAGTACACCTGTGTGCGTGGACAGCGGGGCTGGGGGGAGTACACCTGTGTGCGTGGACAGCGCTGGGGGGAGTACACCTGTGTGCATGGACAGCGGGGCCGGGGGGAGTACACCTGTGTGCATGGACAGCGGGGCCGGGGGGAGTACACCTGTGTGCGTGGACAGCGGGGCCGGGGGGAGTACACCTGTGTGCGTGGACAGCGCTGGGGGGAGTACACCTGTGTGCGTGGACAGAGGGGCCGGGGGGGAGTACACCTGTGTGCGTGGACAGCAGGGCTGGGGGAAGTACACCTATGCACATGTACAGTGCTGGGGGAAGAACACTTCTGTGCATGTACAGTGGGGCTTGGGGGAAGTACACCTGTGTGCATGTAAAGCAGATAAATAGGGACGCATTGGTATGTACTGCAGGTATGTACTGTGTGTACACAGGTCTCCCCTTGTGAACATACGTGTGCGTTTGATTACTCATGGCTCAGACACACACCATCAGCCTACCTAGTAGCTTCTGCATGTGTATAAGCTGAGACATTGTTTGTTTCATCGGTATGTGTCTCTGTTAAATATGTAATTGTGTGTTAGCTGTGACTAATCAGGCTGTATTGTTTCATCCTTGCAGGGATCCGGATAATGTGGTGCTTTGTTTGCTAGCTGCAGATGAGGAGGATGGTCGGGATGTTGCTTTGCAAATCCACTTCACCCTGATCCAGGCTTTCTGCTGTGAGAATGACATTAACATCCTGCGAGTGAGCAACCCAGGCCGGCTGGCTGAGCTGCTGCTTCTGGGGCCAAGTGGGGGAGCTGAGCAGCCTGCAGACCTGCACTGTGTGCTTGTCACAGTAAGTGACCATCCCGTCCTCCCTCCACAGTAGCAGGAGCACAAAAGACTCACTGGCACAGAGCTCCCTTGCTGCAGCTTAAGCTGGGTCTCTGAGGCCTGTTTCTTACCTGATTACAGTTGAGTTTACTTTAGAGAGAACCTAAAATATGCCCTTGGATAAGATATTGAACACATGGAGTTTGGGATCTGGGTTCTGGCCATTATATATTCAAATCTGGGTTTGGATTTACACCCTCCACCCCCAGATCTGGGAGTACTCAGATCTGGGACTTGGATCAGGCCTATCTTTAACTTGCTATGGGGAATGACATGCCCTTTTCCCTACTTAGTTATTTCCTGTACTAAGGACATTGCATCAGAGCTGTTCCTGATTTGATCATAAAGATTTTCCCCATATGGGCATGTTCAAACATGTTAAAGATCCTGCCAGCAGCAGAGAGATCCCCATGAGTCACCTTGCTACAGCAGCCTCCTCTATTTGTCTTTCCTTATTACAAATTGGCTCAGAGTAGAGATTAGATAGCACAGGTTAGTTGCTTTTAGAGGAAGCTCTTAGAGTGGGAAGAAATTTTCATTAAAGGTTTTGGCAAGTCTGAACACTAGTAATAATTTCTTAACTCTAGCCCATGGTCAAAAATTGTTGTGTACATTTCTCTGGAGAAAAATAGGGAAATAATTCAACTCAATTGAAATTCGTCTTCTCTTCAGAGACAGAGCAGGAAATGGGTCAATAATTTTCAGCTTAAAAAGTAGAGGAAGTTTATATGCATGCAGTTCCTTATTTTAATATTTTTCCCGATGCTAAAAATAGCCCTCAAAACACTTGTTAAGTATTTCCATTATGCCCATACTGCAGAAGAAACATGAAAGGAATCTTAAGTGGTTTTGTTTGCTTTGCTGTTATACGTTTATATGCAATAGTGTAGGTGCAGTATAATGTTAAAGCTATTTTCTACAACCTCTCTACAATATCCTGACACTCTTGTTATGGTCCATCATATATAATCTTGCATTTTCAAATAAGAAGCCAGATCGTTAATGTTTGTGTGTGGTTTTCAGCATGGTTAACACTAGAATGAAACAAAATTTCAAGAGATCAAGAAAATGCCAGTACGTAAAATAGGAATGTATTTAAAATGCTCTGACCACTAGACCACACCTCCACCACAGCCAAATTCTGAACCCCTTACTCAGCTTTTAGATGTTGAATCCCTATTGCAATGCAGTTATGTATATAGCATAGGATTTCACAAAACCTCTAAGGGGCTTGAGGAGACTATTTGTATCAAACTAAAATCTGAGTTCAAGGATCCAGTTTAGCTTTGCATTTGGATGTTAGTTAGGAGCACCATCTTTTTGCACTAGTGAGTTAAGACCATTCAGTTTTATTTTGAAACAACTATTTTTTTTCCAGAATCCCCATGCATCTCAATGGAAGGATCCAGCACTGAGTCAGCTGATTTGCTTTTGCCGGGAAAGTCGCTACATGGATCAGTGGGTCCCAGTGATTAATCTCCCTGAGCGATGATGGTATTTGGATGAAAACTAATTGAACAAAATTGCACTGAAATTTTGAAATACTTTAGTGGTTGGTCAGGAAGTAAATCCCTATACCTGATGAAAGGATTACAAACAACTGATGTCAAGTGGGTAGACTGAGATTGAAGAACATGAAGTGTGGGACTGAAGGAAGTTGACTTTGTAGCCAAAAAGTTAAGGGAATGAAAAAAGAACCTGTGCTGAAAGAGTTGTAAGCAAGTGTGTCACAAAGGAACTAAAAACCAGGCAGGAAGATTTAAGAAGCTGCATGGTTGAGTTATTTCAAAATGCACCAAACACGTTGAAGTTTTAAAAGTGCAACTAGTAGTTTCTGGTTTAAAACGCCTTTAACGCGAAAAAGCAAAAAGGTTAATCAAAACTTTTTTAAAAATGTATTGTATTTTGGGACGTTGATGCTCAAGGTTTTATTCTAAGATATACTAAGTTATTTTCTGATATTGACAAAGATTTTATTTATGCTATGAACTTCAGAACCAGAATACCCTTAAGCAACTGATATACAACTACACCACTTGTTTTAATAAAATAAAATATTAAAACAGCTACATTAATATAATTTGTTTGAAACTGGATGGTGTTTATTTTACTGAAATAAAAATTTTAAAACCTCAAAAATCCTCGTGTTAGCTTTTTACTTTCTTGCCAGATTCAATACTGTGCAATGCTAAGGGCTGATTCTGCAGCTACAGTTCATTTTAGCAGATAGGTGTTTTATATACTTAGAAGTTACAGGACCAAGCCTGAAAGTGGGATGTGGGTTTAATTCCTAAACGCTGTCATGGTTTTAAAAAAATAAGAGTACATGGGTGAGAGTGGGGCCTGCTACGTATTATTCAAGCACTTCAAAAGCACCTAAGTGACTTAGGAGCCCTGGTCCTATTGAAAGTCAATGAGTTAGGTGCTTTTGAGAATTGTAGAGCAAGGTTCCTACGCTGAAAAGCAATTCATGTCTTGGTCCATGAACCGCTTAGCAACTCCTACCTCCTTTGTATTTGAGAAGGGTAACAAGGCACCTGCACTAATGAGTCAGTAAAACCCACTTAAGACTTTCCCTGCTGGATCAACACCTGTTAATGGGGTGGGGAGATTCAGACAAACACTACCAGTTCTGTTACAACTTAGATGCTTAGATGGTATGGAGCAGCCACCAAAATCAAAGACAGACAAAAGAGGAGTAGGGGTGGGTGGGTTAGCCATTAGAATCTCTCCATCAGCAACATGCACCCATATTCCTTACAGCCCAGCTGTACAGGACCTGATGAAGAAGGCCTTACAGGCCAAGAACGAATTTAGAGGCTAATCCATCTTTGGCCAGGGTCATTGCCAATACATCAACTTCACCATAGGCCCAGAAACCCTGGAAGGACTGTCATTTTAGCATTCCTAACTGGGAAGACTCTCCTCATGCTCTATATGCTTCTTCTACCTGGTTTCAGGCCTAGTTACACTTGACCTTTGTTTGGACAGCAGGATGCATACTTCAGACACATGGCCTGGGGGTTACATAGGCAGCCAGTATAACCCTGCAAATGGCATTCTTTCTGAAGCAAGCCTTGTGTCCAGATTAACTGCACGTAAAAGAAGACTGACAGACAAGAAAGCTGGGCCTGACAGGCAATCCACAGAGACTAACCAAATCCTGCCCTCATTTACACCTGTGGGTTCTCCCAATGACCAGACTGAGTTTGCACCTTGTTTAAGGCAGGGCAGAATATGGCCAATTTTAGTATGGTTCTAGGAAACAGACTAATTGTAGGGCCAAACTACAAAATACAAAAGTGTTATTTGCTGGTTCATATTCTGTTAGGGTCCGTGTTTGGTAGGAGACATCTGACATGTAACTTTAGAACCTGTTTGTAGCACTTGCTTTCTCAGAGTGTGAGAATCTTGCACTATAAGACAGCTGTTTTTAGCTAATTGCAAACTTGGGCCCTGATCTGGCAAGTGTCCTTACACGCATACTTTACTTTACTCCCAGAAATGGGACTCCTCCCAAGATTAAAGATAAATACATGTGTAAATTTTTGAAGGATTAAGGCCTCTGTGGGTTAACTTGCCCCATTTATATCCCTTCTGATTACTGCTGCAAAGAGTATACTTTCTCCATGTCTCAGAGAAGCTCCCTATAAACATCTGCAAAGCTACCTCATAATCTACTTTCAAATCCCTCCTCAAAACTCTCCTTTGTTCTGATACCTACAAAAAACTTCACAATATGGAGACCATAGGTGTTCTGAGACAACTATCTGTCTTGCTAATGAATATTTTCTCATTGTTTCCTTGTGCTTCTCATCTGTTGTCTCATCTTCTACTTTTATTGTAAGTCCTTTTGGAGCAGGGACTATCTTTTTGTTCCATGTTTGTCCAGCGCCTAGAAAAACAGGGTTGTGGGCCATGACTAGTGCGAATGGCTACAGTGATACAAATAATAAAGTTAAAAGGAAATGTTTATGGCCCCCATTTACTAATTTTTTTCCAGACTGGATATTAATAGAAACGTTTTGTCATTTGAAACAAAAAGCCAGTAACAATTCTTTAGTTCAGATTTAAACATTCCCCCGCAGTGTTTGCATCCCACATATTACATAAATGCAGGATCACCAGAATGTAACTGTGATTCTAACCACAAGTGACGCTGATATGTTTACAGCAGAAAGGGTGAAGAGTAAATTATTCTAAGATAGCATTAGTAACAAAAGAAAGGAATTTTTGGAAAACATTTTTAACTTGACATTGACTCTTTAAATTCTGATGTGCTGCTTTACCATGGCATTTAAATTTACTATCAGCATTTCAAAAGTAAATACACACTGAAGACTGAATGTGTTAGAGGTTTCCCCCCAACTCATGCCCATCTCAAAAATCCCCTGTCTTCCTGTTGTGCTGGAGGTAATATAGAAGCAGAAATGTAGATATTAAGGAAATAGTTTAGTCATCCCTTAAATATATGTGACTATAAACATGTAATTAGAGGTTGCTGGATCTTTAATCTTTCTTCACCTCCATGTTCCAGGCTTTGTTCCTTTTGTTGCTAATTCCTAAGTCAATAAGGTAAATGGTGTAACAAATGTTGGAATCAGGATCTGGAGGATTAGCTACAGTCCCTAACTGTCCCGAGCCAGTAGCTTCATTTTACCTTGAGCAGGCATTAAAGCCCCAGCTACACAACAAATCTAATGGTGTGAGCAGAAATTTGTCCAGCATTGTTAGGAGCATCCACCTGGTATAACACTGTCTTTTTTGTTGGTGGTGTTATAAAAGATTATTAGAGAAGCACAGCACAGACTGACAGTGTTAGAATACAGACACTCCTAACTGTGGAAAACCACTATGAGCAGGCATGGATAGACTTGTAGCATATTTGGAGTCCTACATGAACAGTACCCAGACTACATGGCAATTGGTTCAGTATAAAAGCCTAGGAAGAATAAAATAGCATAGATTTTAAAAGTTATTGCTGTGTGAGATCTGCCCAATCACAAATCTGAAGGGCACAGGAGCAGAGCTTCCATGTCCAGTCATTTTTCCCCAGAGTTAGAACATAAGAATGGACGTACTGGGTTAGACCAATGCTCCATCTAGCCCAGTATCCTGGCTTCCAACAGTGGCCAGTGCCAGATGCTTCAGGGGGAATGGACAGAACAGGGCAATCTATCAACTGATCCATCCCCTGTCATGCAGTCTCAGTTTCTGGCAGTCACAAGGTTAGGGAAACCCAATGCATGGGGTGGTGTCCCTGACCATTTTGGCTAATAGTCATCGATGGATCTATCTTCCATGAACTTTTCTAATTCTTTTTTTAATCCAGTTATACTTTTGGCCTCCACAACATCCCCTGACAATGAGTTCCATAGGTTGACCGTGCAAGTGAGTTGTTTTGTAATTGCATACAAAAATCTCCTAAATTTCCCACGTAATGTTAATTGCAGCAATTATTCATTTCACCGCCTGAAGCTTGTACAGTGTTGCTGATGCTGAGTAGTTGCCCTGTTCCAACTCTTCTCAAGGCTGTGTTTCAGCAGAGGAGAAGGAGAAAATGGTTACTAACCTTCCATGATTGTTATTCTTCGAGATGTGCTGCACATGTCCATGCCACTCTTGGTGTGTGCATGCCGCATGCACAGCCATTGGGAATTTTTCCCTAAGTGGTATCCATCGGGGGCAGCTCAAGCACCCTCTGCTGCTACACGCTGGCATAAAGGGCCCAGATGCCCCTGAGCTCCCTCAGTTCCTTCTTGCCGGCCAACTCTGATGCAGAGGAGTGGGTCATGGAATGGGCATGTGCAACACATCTCAATGAACAACAGCTACGAAAGGTTAGTAACTGCTTTTTCTTCTCTGAGTCATTGCACATGTACATTCCACTCCTGGTGACTCACAAGCCGTAATGTAGGAGGAGGGACTGGAATTCCCATGCACACAGACTGTAGTACAACTTGGCCAAATTTAGCATCGTCTCTGGAGTACTGAGTAATAGCATCATGGGATGCGAAGATGTGAACTGAAGACCAGGTTGCCGTGCTACAAATGTCCTGGATAGGGACTTGTGCAAGGACTTCCCTCAAGGCTGCTTGCAATCTTGTGGAATGTGCCATCAGTGTGCCCAGCAGCAAACATGAATGCAGGAAATTATCCAAGATGAAATTCTTTGCAAAGAGACCAGGAGACCCTTCATTCTGAATAAATAGCATAGATTTTAAGGCCACAAATAGTCGGTCTGACAAACAAAACTGTCCTGTTCTGTCTCTGTAGAATGCCAACACTCTTCTAATGTCTAAGGTGAGCAGATGTTGCTCCTCTCTGTTCACATGTGGTTTGGGATAAAATGCACGTAAGTAAATTGACTGGTTAATATGAAAATTAGATACCACTTTAGAGAGAGACATCTTAGATGAAGGCGCAAGTACACCTTATTCTTAAAAAAGACTGTAGAAAGCATTTTGGATGTCAGAACATGCAGTTTGGCCACCCTCCTGGACAAAGTGATAACTACCAGAAAATCCTTCTTCAGAGATAGGCGTAGTAAGGAGCACATTCATAGAGGCTCAAACGGTGGCCCCATGAGCTTCAACAAAATTAGGTTAAAGCCCTTCACAAATCTGATTCTCATATCATTAGAAAATATAGAATGGTTATCCACATGGGGATGGAAAGCTGATATGGCTGCCAGGTTGACCTGGATAGCAGAAATCACTAACCCCTGCTGTTGTAGGTGCAATAGATAGTCCAGGATAGAGAACTGCATTGGCAAGACCCTGGACTGAGGAGACCAGAAAGAAAAACACCTTCATTTTGAGATGGAAGCAGCTCTGGTGAAGGGCTTTCTACTATTTAACAAGACATGGTGAACTTGGTTCAAGCAAAACTCCTCCCTAGGATTTAGCTATAGAGCCTCTAGGCCATTAAATGAAGGGCCCCACAGGTTTGGTGGAGCAGCCAACCATGATCTTGGGAGATCAAGTCTGAGTGCGACAGGAGTGAAATTGGAGGTGCCACTGACAGATCCAATAGACTGAGAACCAGTGCTGTCAAGGTCATGTTGGGACTCTTAATGTAACTCGGGCCTGGTCCCACTTGATCTTTAGCGCCACTCTGTGTAGGAGTGGGCTTGGAGGAAAAGCATACTAGAGCTTGTTCATTCAGGGAAGCAGGAAAGCCTCTGTGATGGAACTGGGACTGTTGCCTTGGAGGGTACAAAATTTTTGACAGTTCCTGTTGGGTTTGTTTGCAAATAGGTCTATCTGGGGAGTCCCCACTGTTGAAAAACTTATCTGGCTACATCCAGGAGCAGAGACCACTCATGGTGGCTCATAAATGATCTGCTTAGGCAGTCGACCAGCTTGTTCTGCACCCCTGGAAGGTAAGAGGCTTTGAGATTGATTGAATTGGCAATGCAAAAGTTCCATAGATGAATTGTTTCCTGACAAAGCAGGGAAGAATGAGCGCCTTTCAGTCTGGTGAGGTAAAACATCACCAGAGTGTTGTCTGTGAGAACAAACAGGCTTTTCCCCTTAACATGTGGTAGGAAGGCCTGACAGGAGAGGCAGACAGTCCTTAGCTCTCTGATATTGATATGCAGAGAGAGATCCCTTCAGAACCTTGAGTTTGGAGGGGTCCCAGATGAGCTCCCCATTCCATGGGAGACATGTCCATCACCATTGTCAGCAAAAGCTGAGGGTGGACCTTAAAATGTGCCAACTATTTGAAATCTTGTGTCTGGAAGGAAAGCTTGAGTAGAGTAGCACTGTTCCTATAAACTTTATCCTCCGCACTGGACAAAGACTTGTCTAAGCTGATCTGTAGACCTAGAGTTTTGAAGGTTGGCTGGATGAGCTGTACATCGGAGCCAACACGAGCCCTGGACCAGCCTTTGACTAGCAAGTTGTCCAGGTAAGGGTGGACTTGTACTCATAGTGTCTTCAGGAAAGCAGCTCCCACAGACATATATATAAATTTCAACCCCCTGGGAAGCTACATAGTATTTATGTTCAGCCCTTTTTAAGGTAGGGGGAAGGGACAAAGGGGTCTTCCAGAGAGCCTTAATAATTGCCTTGTTAATAAGTAAGGCCACTCTTGAAGGCCTTGCTGTGGCCAACATGTCAACAAAGCTGTGCAAGAATTCTTTAGCCTCTGCCACCAGCCTTAAGGCCACCCTCTTAACAGCTCCTGGTGGGCCTTATAGTCCATTGGTGGAGGTTAAATGGCCCCTGAGGAGATTGCCTCATCAGGAGAGGAGGAAAAGGCCCACACAGGCTGAGATGGCTCTTCCTCCACTAGCTGTCCAGCAGGTTCCTCCTTAACTACCTCTTGCTGCTCGGTATCAGGCTATGGAAAAGGTAGTGCCTGGTGAGTAGGTGCCCCATGCCTCTCTAAGGACACAAAACAAGAACGTCTCATGTATGACCTAGAAACTGGGGGGTGGGGGGGAACTACGGGTTCCAATAAGGCCACTGGGCTGGTAGTGGGTCCAGTGACCCACTGACCATCTACTTGATGGTACTACTCCTGCTGAAAGTTCCCTAGCAGGGGAGTAGTGCCTTAGTGGAGAGTAGTGAGAGCAGCTCCAGGGCTGGGAAACATAAGAGCCAAATCTCCAATTCAGAAGAGGGCGACTCTCCCGCCCCTGACTGAGGATGGGCTGCTCTCTACAATGTTGGAGTCTGGTGCAGAGTTGGAACTAGCACCACCAACATTTCAGGCTTCCCTTTCAACAGTACTGGTGGACGTGCAGTTTGAGGAACAGAGATTGACATGGTACCAAGCGCTGCTGCCCTCCTGCATCTGCTGGTATTTAGTGCGTGGTCTCCTGCACCGCTGGGTATACCAGCACTGAAAGGCTAAGCAGCTCTCTCGGTGCAGCAAATGCCCCCCATTTTTTACCGGCTGTAAGGGCGAGTGATGGGAGGAGGGGGTGGAGAGGAGTAAGTGGGGGGTGGGGCTTTGGGGGGGGGAGAGATGGCACAGGAGCGGGGCCTCAGGAAGATGTGGTGCAGGGGCGGGGCCTCGGGAAAGGCCAGTGTGAGGGTGGGGCTCGGCATGGCATGGCGGGTGGGACCATGGTTTGGGCACCTGTGGTACCTCCACTTTTAGGGTGCTTAGAATATCATAGACTATCCGGATTGGAAGGGACCTCAGGAGGTCATCTAGTCCACCCCCCTGCTCAAAGCAGGACCGATCCCCGACTAAATCATCCCAGCCAGGGCTTTGTCAAGCCTGACCTTAAAAACTTCTAAGGAAGGAGATTCCACCACCTCCCTAGGTAACGCATTCCAGTGTTTCACCACCCTCCTAGTGAAAAAGTTTTTCCTAATATCCAACCTAAACCTCCCCCACTGCAACTTGAGACCATTGCTCCTTGTCCTGTCATCGGCTACCACTGCCATCAGCTACCACTGCTTCCGCCGCTCCTGTATCGTCCACTTGGCCAATGCTGGTCTCGGGGTCGTGCAGTGCCGTAGATGTAGAAGGCACTCCCTCACGCTCCAAACAGGACGGTGCTTGCCTCAGGGGCAGAGTTCGCTGTGCCAGGTCGAAGAGGAGGGCTTAGCTTTCAGCTGCACTTTACTCTTATGCCCATGCCTAGATGACTTCGGTACCAGCGACCATCCCCTCTTGGTGGTCTGCTTACAGGTCTTATACCTCTTCTTAAGCACTAAGGAGGGTGAGCAGTGTCGGGACTCAGGCCACATAGGATGCACTCGGTGCTGAGCCTGATCGACCAGATTCTGACAGAGGTCTCATGGCTGTCTCCATGCGCAAAAACTGTAACCTGGCTTCTCCGCCTTTCCCTGTCTGAGGCTTAAAGTCTTCACAGATCTGGCAGTGATCCTGAATATGAGCTTCCCCTAAACTCTTCAAGCAGCTTGAGTGTGGGTTGCTTATGCGCATTGGCTTAATGGAAGATACAGGAGAAGCAGAAGCACCCTAAAAGTGGGGGGGGGCACATGTGCCCAAACCATGGTCCCATGCACCATGCCACCCCAAGCCCCTGTGCCCGCCCCTTCTCCCTGAGCCCCCACCCTCACACTGGCCTTTTCCCTAAGGCCCCGCTCCTGCACCACCTCTTTCCCCCCAAGACCCCCCCCTTGCTCCTCTCTGCCCTCTCCTCCCATCGCTCACCCTTACAGCCAGTGAAAAATGGGGGGGGGGGGACGACATGACATTGTGTCCCCCGCCCCCACCGTTCTGGTACCTCCTGGCAAGAGACTTCAGGGCTTGAAGCCCAGTGACCAAGTTATCCCTCAGTACCGAGTAACAGAAAAACACTCCAATTGGGACCAAAAAAGAAAAACTTATGCTATCTACACTATTAACTAAGAGCTATCACTATAAATCTAGAAACTATCTAAATTAATTTATAATGAACACACTGAGAGCACTTGCTAAGGCAAGGCAAGCCAAGCGATTCCAACAACCGATATGGATGGCAAGAAGGAAGTGAGCGCGCTCTGGGGCAGCTTGGCCCTTTATGCCAGCGTGCAGTGGTGCGCAGCAGCAGGCAGTGCTTGAGCCACACCAGAGGGTACCAGTGGGGGAAAAAATGTCCGATGTGTGCACGTTGGGTGTACAACAAGAGCGGAATGAATGTGTGCAATCCCTCGGAGAACGGAAAGTTCTTTGTGGCCATTCTCACTGGAAGGCATTTTAGCATGTATACAAATATAAGCTATTTTCTGGAAAGGTATTGTAAAACAGCTGTGGCTACCTGCAACATCATTGCTATCACTTTGCAGCACAATTTAGCTACTCTGAATTTTGTGGCGAGAATAGGGTTAAAACACACATCCTTACACTCCAGAAACTCAGATCTCTAGGACATGATCTAAAAAGATAATCTCTTTTATCTGTTTGCCGTACATGCCCTATAACACAACTGAATAGTTTGGGTCCCACCCCATACAGGACAGTGGTACACAGTGGCAAATTCATTACAAGATGGAAGGTTCAGACTAATAATTACAGATTTCTCCCACCCCCCAATCATTGTGAAATAATGTCATGGAAAAAGAAAGACTTAAGTGGGCCTAATAGTTTCTATATGACATCTAGTGATTAGAGCACAGGTCTGGGAGTCAGTATTCATTGATACAATTTGCTGGCTCCAACCTTGACTTACTATGTGACAATGGGCAAGACACTTTCTATTACTAACTGTAAGCATGCAAGCAGGAAGAGCTGTTGTAAGACATATTTTGGATCATTTCTGCAGAATCCTAAAGTCTTCTTTTATTTATGATGAACTTAACCACACTCCGTCTCCATGCATGAAATGAATGTATCTCTCTTACCTGAGTGCTACTGGATTTAGTGTGTGTGAAGTACTTTGCACTTATCAAAATTCTAAAACCAAAACTTTTGGCTGAGAGCAGTAGAAATTCTAAACCTTTTCATGGCAGGCTCAGGGCTCTTACTTCAGTAAGTGTCTTGGAATTGCTTTATGACTCGGATGAAACCCTTTGGCAGCCAAGATTTCTCACTTTCCCATGACTCACAAAGGCATTAGATGTGTCCATATGCAAAAGGACCACAGAGCAGCACAGTTAAAGCCAAAATAAACACATCCTGACCCCACTGACATCAGTGGAGCCAGGTTTTCACCCTTTTCGTGTCCCCACATATGATTTCCAATCATTTTAATTGAAGAGAGTGCATCAACAAATGTACATTTTGTAACTCTGCAGATTAATTACTAAGTGAGTTTGTGAAAATGGTAATGTAAATAGACCCTCCCCTTTAAATGTAGTAATATTTTCTGTTGCATTATATGCTCCAGTCCTACAATCAGGCCCACGACAAGTCCCACTGAAGTTAGTGGGACTCCCCGCAGATGCAGGGATCTTCCCACACGGGCCATGATGTGGAATGGTGTTGCATTTGCAAGTGCCACGCCACCAGTAGTTTAAAATGAGTGTACTGTGATAAGGGCCTGATCCTGCTCTCACTGAAGTTAACGGTAATTGTACCATTGACTTTTTTTTGTTTTTTGTAACCACAGGGTGAGAGACTTTTTTAAAAAGAGGAAAGCTACGATTTGGAGCATAAGATTACAGCTGGTAGTAACACTGCATATACACAGCCACCCTCCCAATTTAAGCTCTGGTGCTTAGCAAATTTGACCTACAAAGTGAGTCATTCCTTCCTCTCCCCGCACTCCCCCAAAATTTATATCTAGTCTGTCTTTCTTCCAAGAACATTGTCTTTGTCAGTGTTCGACACCACTGTGCTGAAAGCCTTCAGACCCTCTGGATGGCTGACATTTGTCTAACTCCTCAACAGGTAATATGCATTGGAAAGCAAACTAAACTACAATGACAAACCGAAACAATATACAAAGCAGTGATATTTTTAATAAAGTGTTTCATATCCATAATATTGAACATGTTAGCCATCCATCAAATTTTCTTGGTTAACAGTTTTTTCTCTCATTGCTATAAGAAGCCCTCTTTCATAGAAAGACCACAATGAACAACTTTAAGAGGCTCACTGATGAATGGCAAAAGCATGTTAGAGAAAACAAAAGAATTCCATAAAACCATTTGTAAGTCAAAGGCAAATCATTGTGACAACACTCATGTGAATCTGAAATTACAATGACAATACAAAACAACACAGTATTAAAACAATCAAATTAATAAACCCAGAGGGGGGAAAAAATCTAGCAAACAGGCCTCTTAGTTTAAGAAAAAGAGCCCTAAAATTTTCTGAAATAATATCAGGTTCATTTTACATCACAAAGATTTTACATTTGAGGTATCTGCACTCAAAGCACCAAGTAAGTTGCAGTATTGTGGCACAGTTGTTATGCTTAGCTAGCCCGGCCGAAAATCATTCCTGAAACCTACAGCTATGAATCTGGGGGCGATGGGGTGGGTTTGGTTTTCATTATTTCATATCACTAACTAGAAAGTCCATATGTCTTCACAGTTCTTCACAATCTGCATGACTCATTCTCTTCACAAGTTCACTGAACAAAAAGGTCTACTTTATAGTGCATTTTGTGTACTTAAAGAGTAATACAAAAATGTAAGGAGCAATTTGAAGCTTCAGATGACACTACATACTGTGTTTAAAATACAATACACAGAGTTTATTTAAAAACCTATACAAAAGTAATCAGAAGCAGTTAGTTGTATTTCACTGTTTTATTGTAGTTTCCATGTGTTTTAGGCTAAAAGTTAGAAAGCATTTGAAAGAAGTTGGCACACTATTTGCTCTATTTCTAATCATATATATGTGGGTAAAGGGGCAATTATGTTCTAATAAAACTCTTTTGCTATTTAAATTCATAGGTATAAGAAAGAATTAAACAGCTGCTGCTATAAATTTTGTCCTGGTGTTGTAAAGATGTCAAAAGTGTATAAAAAAAGTAGAAAAATACACTTCAGATTAAACAGGGCTGAATAGATCACTATTGACTCATCCTTTAAAAACAGGCATATATTGTGGCACTATGAACATTTAAAATCCTAATATTTATGAAGACATTTTCAACAGGTTATGCTAGTCACCCCAAGTCTCATCATACTCCCACTGAAGTTAATGGCAAAATTCTCATGGACTTCAATGGGAACTGAGTCAGGCCCCAGCTGTTTATGAAAATATTTCCGGTAGCGTATGTTTTATGGCAACATGTTTGTGATAATACTTTAAAATGTATCATTTACATGTTTTGATTCAGTAACTTGAAAAACACAATCATGGCACTTATGACTCCAGTTGTAAAAATACTGGGTAGATTTGATATGGAAGTAGTAACTGAACAAAATGGATTCATGGATTCAGGTCAAAAGAAAATCTATGTAAAAAAGTCTTCAGTTAAACTCATTACTCAAATTAATGCAACGTAAGTAGTTATAAAACAAGTTAGTAAAGTTCAAATTTAGCTGAATACTTCTGACATGAAATGCTATGTGTAAGAAGGATCATAAACCAATAGCTTAGAAATGGTCAAAGAGAAAGAGCCAGGTATCAAAATAACCTTTGCATCACCATATTTGTATCTATTACATTTTCATACATTCATTTGGCTTCTAAACAGTTCAAACATTTAGCCGAAAGTGCTGACAACACGGGCCATAATAGATCAATAGAAGGGCAATATTTGGGTTGTAAAAAGTTACTTTGAAAAAACCAAGATTTTACAGAACTGAGGAAATACAGAATGATTGCTTCTAACAGCTCAGTTATGAAAGTATATACCTAAGTTAATTACTGTTTTTAACAAGACACATTATAAAATGATAGACTGAAATATGGTAAATAAAATCAGTGAAAAATCTAGATAGTTTTGAAATTGTTATTAGAAAAATATTCTAATTATAAAAATAATTTGAATGTCAGCACAGAACAATCCGTGCATTTATTTTTTTCTTACAGGAAGTCTCAAATTTAGATTTTTGAAAGGAGATTTGTTAAAAACATATAATTTCTCAATATATTATCAACAGTGTATATATAATTTAATACAGAATTAGACACATGCAACATAAAACAGTAAATTAAAAGTGGTTGATTTCTGTAAATATCGTTACAGAAGATCACAATTTCAGGCATTGTATAGCTGGCTATAGAGAAACACACACACACACACACACACACACACACAAAACAGCACATTGGTAACCTACTAGAAGTCAATATTGTTTTCTTTCCACTCACTTATGCCATCAATACATAAGACATATGTAAAACTTTATTCGGCTATTTGTACATCAGTGATGTTATGGAAAGGCCTTCCAACTACATTTGGTTGATCGTAATCCAGATAGGATTTGGCTTCTTTTTCCATAAAAAAAGGTGAACTCAATTATTAAAAGAACCAAATCCTGGATCACTGCACAAAACCTAAATGAGACTTGCACAGGTGACGTATGTGGCTTGGAGTGATAGAATCCTCCCCCTCACCTTAGCAGTGGGGCAAGAGAAATGCTAATTCCAAAATGTTGGAGTCTTACTGTAGCCCTATCAAAGGAGCTACGATGATCATAATTTGAGGAGAAAATTTAGAGGGGCCGAATGAAAGGATTAAAATTCTCCTTTATTAGACCTTCTCAAAAATGAAAAATTACATACATCATCAGAAATGTATTGATTCTTGACACAAAAACAGATTTTTCACTTTTTAAAAGAATTAAGACATAACTGAAGGTAAAGGCATGAACCTATGGAGTTTATCAATAATTGCAGCAGTAGTTTGCAAGGAGTCTTGTCAGAGAATGCACTTTGGAATGTGTATATACACAAACACATATACACAAACACATACACACACACACACACACACAAAACCAATATACTAATTGAATACAAATACACTATTTTTAAAAAGCTACAGTAAATTAATCTTGATTAAGAGCCAAATTACGGGTCTACCTTGCTGATCTGTAGGTGAAGATCAGGCAACTTTGGTCTTGATTGTGTAGCCTAATACCTTAAACTGAAATGCAAATATTACACGTTTTAAAAAAAGACCTTCACCTCTTCCAACCTTATCTCCTTAGGGCTAGTCTTCACATACAGTGCTGCAGTGGATCACTTTAGTGAAGATGCTCCCACACCAATGGGAGAGCTTCTCCCATCAGCGTAGTTAATCTACCTCCCAGAGAGGCAGTAACTATGTTGACGGGAGAAGCTCTCCTGCCGACATAGTTGTCTACACAGGGGTTTAAGGTTGGTATAACTACGTCACTCAGGAGGCATGGATTTTTCACACCCTGAGCAACATAGTTATATCGACATAGGTGTGTAGTGTATACCTGGCCTTACATAAAAACCAACACAAGAGAATTACCAGCTGCATGCCACAGACCACATTCCATTTTACAAGAAATAGGATAATTTAGTTTATAATCTTCGTTCCCAGCAAGGATGCTATAAAGAAAAAAATCTTAAGCTTAAAAATTCATTTACACACATAGTAAATACACTGCTGTTTTACACCGTTGATATCAGTTATTTCTCTAAGAATTTGCTTGTAGTTTGTTTCGCTTGGGAAAGCTATGGAGGTACTCACTGCTCTACTATAATATAATGCATGTTTTTTTATCCTTGAAAGGGTTTTCAGAAGCAGGTATGCCCATTAGTAAAGGATCTTTCCTGGCATGTTCTTCACAATAGCACCTGAGATCTGCTGATGCTTTTGACACCTGGCAAAAAAAAAAAAAAAAAAACACACAAAATGGTAAATATTCCCAAATCATTTGCAATAGGATGGAATGGGCTGTGGGATGCATCCATAGCTACAGTGAATTAGTTCTGCATATGGAAGAACAGAGTTTGAGAAATCCATAAAATCTTCAGGTCCAGAGCTAAGGCCACCAAGCATAATGCAAAGGTTTCTGGGCTTTGCTTTTTGGACTGGCCTTGGTGAGGTTGGTAGAATGGGAAAAAAGTAAGCAAAAACAAGGATAACCCAGGATGTGGTGTCTTTAAAGGTACTTTGGGGTTAGTTTGGGAAGATAGGCATGAGTAACTTTACATTTTTCTGAGATTTGAACCGCAGGTTCAGAACAATAGAGCAGACTTCTAATAAGAAGATTTTATATCTTTAGACATTGTTAATAATCACTGAAGTGTCATCAGCTAACTTACAGTTTCTAGGAAATTGATTCAGTCATTTCCTTGCAAGACATTGCATGTTCCTAATCTCTAGCTGACTGTAAGAAAAGCACCTATGTCAGTTGAATTAACCAGTCTGCTGACCTTTGGACTGTTGGTATTAATAAAAGTATTAATAAAATGGAGAATGAAGGTAAGGAATGGTATGGTTAGAACAACAAAAAGCCAAATCTTAGTAGGTGAGATTTTAGCTTAATCAAATTCCTTAACCATTGGGTGGGACAGGGAGAAAAAGGGAGGAGTTTGGGCTCCTTGTCCATCATAATTTAGGTGCACCTTGTCTCAACTCTCCTCCTCTTTCAAGAGGGCTATAAACCCTTGACCTACCTGCAAAGATATATGAAGTAAAATTTAAACATCCAAAACCAACATGGTAAATTGGAAAAAACTGCTTTACATCACATCTCATCTTCCACTCGCTATGTATTATAGATTTAGATTATAAACGCACAGTAGTCTTCTCACATATCCATAAAGTACCTTTTATACTGTTGGTACAATTTCTTCTATAGCAACAATATGGAAATCTGTAAAATTCAGTACCACAGGTATGAGTGAAACGACTACATTCAAAGATAACCCCTGTGATGTGTAATCCATAATACAAAAAACTCTACATATATATTGTGAGTTTACTAAAATATATCTGCCATAATTCACATGGTTCATACAAAAAGAGAGAAAGACCAGTAAGAATGTTTCTCACCTTTATTCTTTCGATAGAAGCTTCTATTCTTAACTGCTGTACAGTTCTTCGTGCCTGAGCTATATTGTTTGTTGTGCTAGTTGTTTTGCTAGTCATTTTCAATGAAACCGCTCAAACTCTGTTAAGAAAAACAATTGGTTATTTTTCTAAAAAATTGCCTGCATAGAGGCAATGTCATAGGCTGAAAAAGGATTTTTAGTTCTTTTATGTGAAATGTCAACAGATCAGATATTGTAGAGAGAAAATACTAGCAAGAAAAAAAGCGCATAACACTGTTTAAACTTTTATGTATCTTTTTTCTCCCTAATTCCAAACCCAATAATATGAATACAGCCTCCACTAATAGTTTCGCCACTTGTACTTTCCCTCCCAGCAGCTTTTTATTAATCTACTTATTCTTTTAAAGTTGAAGACAGTCATAAAAGTATTCCTATGCTCATTTTAAAAACAGAGATCTCTGCACAGAAGGTTAGAGAAAGTTGTATACTGAGCCAGATGCTAGCTTTAGAGCCACATATACCTCTCCAAAGCTAGGGTATTATTACTGATTATCATGGGATGAATTTGCCCCCTAGCACAACCCCGAGCAAGGGGAGGTTGTGGAATCTAGACTGTGCCAGGAGACACAGTGTCTGAGATAGATGCCATTTCTCTCCTGCTGGCCTCTGGAGGAGTATTTTACAAGAGTCCTTACATGGCACAGCATCCTTTCCCCAGGCACATCTGCGGGTCAGCAGAGAAGGAAAGGGGCAGAGACATGGCCCACTTGCTCATTAGCAGAGAGAATGTCATGTGTGCACCTCCTGCTCTCCCCCACCACCACTTTGCCACACACCCGGATAAGGTTATGTTTGGATTTTGTAGTGACTTAAGGACAATCTTCCAGCTTCTCACAGGAATCAGACATAACAGCTGCCAAAGTCTAGAGAAATACTCCCACTCCACAACCCAACCCCCCTCCCAACACACACACCCTGCATGGCTGGTTCAAAATGTGTTTCTGGTAAAAAGAGTGAGCAACTTTGATATTGATCATACTTTTCTTCTCAGGATGAGAATTCAAAGCAGCACTCACGCCACACAGTGTTTTAACAGTGCTGCACTTGGACACTACCCATTGTGTTCAGTTGATCTCAGCAGCACATGCCTGAAATTTGATCAAAGCTTTCGGACGTTGACTCTATAGTGTGTAAAGTTAGCCTCTGTGAAGGCATGTGAGTGATCAGAGTGCAGGTTTTGATCACAGGCAGTTCAAGCCGGTGACTAAACCACTGCCAGTAAATCAGAGCATCTCACTGAGTCATGCACAGAAACACCAGATTTGCTCTCAGAATCACAGACAACCAAATCCTAAGAAGTAGCTAATGAGAACCCTGTGTAAAGCCACACTGTGACAAGCATGAGAGCAAAGCTGTCACTCTGCCAGATCCAACTCAATGATAATGAAGGAGAAAAAAAGAAAGAAAACTGCTGTCTAAATCAAAATTGCAGCAAAAGTAAATAATTAAGCATAACTGTTTGCTCAGACTGGTGTTTTCATCTGGCAGGCATAATGTTGGTCTCGTTACAACAAAGACTCTTAAAAGATTCCACAATCATGGCCACAGACGTGTATTTCATAATGGCTGTCTGCTGAGGATACATTACTCTGCCAACTTCTACACCATTCACACCTCAATATCTATCAAATCACAGGGTGGCCTCTGTAAGTTGTGTAATAAGCAAGTTCTAAAGACATAATGTGATCAAGCCACTTTCAGTTTGTTACACGTGCATGGAGGACTACAGGATTGCAGAGGACTTCACTGCTCAACTATTGTTTCTCCCCCCCACCCCATAAGTCCTACTGAAGCATAATCTTTGCAAAGTCTTCTTTCTAAAAGACCTCTGTGCCTTTGATTTACCATCATTTCCTTATTACAATAATACTGTAACCAAGGTGCAAAACACTGGCATGCTAGCAAGAGATGGATCTTTGTTTCCTGACCCTCATCATAGGCTAGGGTCATGGTCACAAACCGTTATATCCAATCACAGCTAGCTGCTGTTACATTTAGACTTTTATTTTATTTTTTTATTTTTTTAAGGCAAATGCAAATAAAGCATATCATCAGTCCAGACCAACCACAAAACAATGCGGCCAATTAAACGACACATAGAATAGAAACATCTAGGATGCATAAGGGTACTCTTAAAAAGATCAAGAAAGATGGGTCCAAGGAATTTGCCTACTTCATGATGGATTTAATCACTACTGAGGCTGAAGCTTAATTTTTTGAGCAGAAAATGTTGAACCTAAAGGTAGAAAGGGCTATACCGGAACTCATAGTGAAGACAGACAATCCTGGCCCTTACGTTCAAAAAATTATCCTCGATGAGCAACTGCAGCCCCCGTTGAAAATTTTGGCCTAGGGTGACTTGCCCAAAGCCTCAAAGCGAATTATGGAAAGAGCTGGGGAAAAGATCCCCTTGGCCTAATTCTCTGGGTGCTGAACATAGTTCCTCTGCACTTCAGTTGGAGCTAGCTTGTGCAGCACTCCCAAAAAGTAAGGCCACATGAGCCCTGACACCTAGTTCTCTGCTCTAACCACTAGACCATGCCACTCTCATGTGACTCTCCACCTAGTAAGTGTCCTACATAAGAGCTAAGTATAATTATTATTTATTTTTAGGGCAGCAACATTCGTGCCATTTGTCCTATGTAATCTAAGTTGTTTCTCATCTCTGCAGAAAGTACAGCCTACACTTCAGAAACAAGCATTATTTCTGCTGAAACAAGCACTGATCAGAGAGCAGCATGAGGATAGAAGGGGCAACTTGAACAGTTTGCAGCATCAAATTCGAAATAATATTCGAATTCCACTAATTCCTTATGCAGCAGCAAAGAGATTAAACTAGTAAACTTTACCCTCCTCAAATACTTCTAGAAAACAGAAAAACAAATACAGTAAAACCTGCCAAGAGTGACCACTCATGGGAGCAAGCAAATGTGGTCACTTGTAAGAGTGGTCTCTCTCCAAAGGTTTGCACATGAGAGAGTGGTGGTGTTCCATGGCCGCTGCAAGTAGTCACTCGTGCGCCGGGGGTGGGGGGGCGGGGGTGTCTCTTTAGCAGGTTTTATACTGTAGGTCAGCCTCCTGGCCTAGCAGTAGCTCTTTGCTATGTGACTCCTGGAGGAGACAAGTGTTGGCTTTCTGTCACACTGTGAAGATATCTGCTTGATCACAAGTGGCATTAAATAAGCTCCTTTGTTTAGTCCCTCACATGGCAGGGATGACAAGTAAAAAAGCCAGAATTTAGAGAGGTGCAGGTTTAGCTCTGGATTTTATAGCCGAATGGTATTACTTCTGCCTAGCTAAGACCTTAGCCTGCGGGTTATTGCAGATGGCAGTTTGGAGGGGGTTGGACAGGGAAACATAAGGTAGAGGAGCATAGTTAATAGAACAAAATCAACAAAAAGGTATTTGTTTCAGCAGTGCTACTGCAATATTTTGAATATGCCTTTATGGTGCTTCTATATCTAGATAAGCAAAAAAAAATCTGGTTAGGACAAAGCCACTTTGCCAGGTTGTAATTTAAACTATGTCAAACTTCTATGAAAATACTGGCACGTCTCTAATAGGATTTGTATACAAACTCAGCAGTGAGTCTTATTCTCCACAAAAAGAACAGGAGTACTTGTGGCACCTTAGAGACGAAGTGAATAATCAACTACTGCTGTGCTGTGTTTAAATTCACTTATGCTACATGGACTCAACTCAAACATATAAAAAAAAATCACCTCTCGAAGACCCTGAATATAGTGTTTCAGAGGAAGTTTCATATTTCTCACCTTTGTCCAGCTATCCACACCACTCCATTTTTTCCTCTCTTGATTCTTGCACGTGTCTAGCCAAACAAGCATGGCATTATTTTGTCCTAACAAAAAGCATCCCCCCCCCCCGTTTTCCCCACATACTGTAGTTTTCAGCCTGTTCAGCAGCACCTTGCTTTTTTTAAAAGCCCTCTTTGCACAGAATAGTATAGAGCATTCTCTCCCTCTCTGAATTTGAACCGTATTCCAATACTTTTCTAGATTTGATCAAACAGTTCTGCATTGCAAAGGAGCTAAGACATATCAAGAATTAGATACATTAACAATAGCTGTGATATGTGCAGAAAGTATACGAAGTTACAGTATTTCAAAACTCTCCCTGCTAGCTTCTTGCCAAATATGAACTCAAGACTCCTTACAGTGAAAGCTGGACAAGCAACAAGCTCAGATCCTGTCCCAGCACAAACAGTCTCCTCCCAACTCCCGTGGCCTCTTCATTAATGTCACTGCTCTCCCCAGACAGAGACATGAATAATTATCCGGTATTTTCTATTAACTGTGAATTCCATATAATCAGAACTAAAGACCATCTATAGTGGCATTAAGAAAAGGAGTACTTGTGGCACCTTAGAGACTAACCAATTTATTTGAGCATAAGCTTTCGTGAGCTACAGCTCACTGCATCCAATGAAGTGAGCTGTAGCCCACGAAAGCTTATGCTCAAATAAATTGGTTCATCTCTAAGGTGCCACAAGTACTCCTTTTCTTTTTGCGAATACAGCCTAACACGGCTGTTACTCTGAAACCTATAGTGGCATTCTAATTTAGCAGATTCTACTATAAAGAATTAGCTGAACATGTATAATAAAGATGTAATTACACTGAGGGGTCCCAGAAACAAAGAAGGAGCAAAGAGTGTGTGTTATGTTCATGCCATGAGTACAAAGAAAATATCAAAAGTAACTAATCTTCATTTACACATATTTTGATAGCTTCTTGTTTAGTAAAATACAATCACGAGTAAAGAAGAAACAAACAAACAATCTATACAAGTGTAAAGAAGGTCTTGTGGCTAAGGCACTGAACTGGAAACCATAAGATCTCTATTCTACTCTGCCATGGACTTCCTGCGTGACTTTTCAGATATTGCCTTCATTTCCCTTAGTAATTATTTGTATTATCATGGCACCCGGGAGCTCCAGGCACGGATCAGGGCCTGACTCTGCAAGGCACTGTTCAAACACAGAACAAAAAGACAGTTGGTCCCCCCCAAAGCACTTACAATGTAAGGCAGTGATGCCCAAACTCTCCCTGTTGCATCCCCAACTCCTTACCAGCAATGGAATCTGCCTCCCCTCCATTACTGCACAATTGGCTCAGAGGAGCTAGGGCTGAAGGCGGAGCTGGAGACAGAACTGTGTCTGGAGGCAGAGCTGGGGCTAGAGGCGGAGAGGGAATGAGGGCAGAGATGGGTTGGGGGCAGAGCTGGGGGTGGAGTGGAGCTCTGGCTGGGATCGGAGGTGGTCTGGGGACAGAGGGGGGCTGGGAGTGCTCCCTCTCTGACCCTGTCGGGGCTGGCCTGGGCCCCATCACGCATCCCCCCCCGAACATTCCTCCGCAACACCTTAGGGGGACACACCCCACAGTTTGGGGACCACTGATCTAAGGGTATGTCTGCACTGCAATCAGGAGGCATGACTGCAGCACATGTAGGCATACCCAAGCTAGCTTTGATCAACCTAGCTCATTAAAAATAGCAGAGTAGCTGCATGGGCATGGGTAGCAGCACATGCTAGCCACCACACTGCAATTATGCCCAGACCCCAGGTATGTGCTCTGTCAGCTAGCCAATGCTGCAGCAGCTACTCTGCTATCTTTCGTGAGCTCTGTCAATCAAAGCTGTCTTGAGCATGTATACACGTGCTGTCCTGTTTGCGGTCTTAGACATACTCTAAGCAGTATAAAACACAAGACAACAGATGGATGGATACAGACAGACAGGGATTACGAAGAGAAACAGAGACAACATTGGTCAGCATGACAGGCAGTGGCCTCTGCACACCAGCAGTCTAATTGTCATCACTTGGGGAAGGGTTCCCTCTCTGGACTCTCAGCCTCCCCAGAAATCAAACCACGGCTGCTCTTCTCTGGAATGGTGTGTAGTTCTTCTGCCATCTGGACCACCTGCCAACATCTGGTCAGTTCCTTGCACTGGAGCCAGTTCTCTTTACGGCTTGGCACTCAACTCTCCCCTTCAGAATCTCTTCCCTCTCTAGGAGTACCTTTCCTAGGTTCCCTTTCATGGTGACCTAACCAGCTCTTCCAAGTCATCCCTCTCCTCAAGAGCTTCTTGTGTTCTGGGACCTCCTAACTGAGCTCTCACAACCCTTTATTAGGCCCAGGTGTTTCTTAGCTTAACAACTGCTGCTACCCACCTCAGCAACTAACTATTCAAAGGTGGATCTGGATTGGCTCGTTCTCCTTAGTGGAGCCTGTCACAGGTAACTGGAGGCCTGACCCCCATCAGAGAGCCAGCTACCCTGTGACAAGGGGGTTCTGGGTGTGTGCTGACACTTAAGAGCATTAGGATGCATCACATTTAAATATACTTTAGAAAAGTGCATTTTACTACAGCCCACCTGAAGTGCTGTATCACCGATAAGCACTAAGATATCTGTGGGTAACAGCTGTCTTTATAATCAAGCTACTGTCCATTACCAGTTTGACTCAATAATGCCACAAACGCTGGTTGAATCAGGTTCAAGGTTAAGCAGCCTGGTTTCTGACCAGGGCACCTCTTTATAACTTGTCCAGTCCCTCTGTTTTTATGGGCCATGTGAAGTGGCTATCTCATTGCATTCCCACTTGCAGTGTAATGGCATTGCCCTTGCTATCACACTGATGGGTCTGCTTAGTCAGCACTCTCCCAAATGCACATGAATCAGGAGCAGTGCACTTC
The DNA here is from genome assembly GCF_965152235.1 of Eretmochelys imbricata. Taxonomy (NCBI): domain Eukaryota; kingdom Metazoa; phylum Chordata; order Testudines; family Cheloniidae; genus Eretmochelys; species Eretmochelys imbricata. Next base: position 88,554,594 of record NC_135579.1, on the reverse strand, counting down.
AGAGGATTGAACAAAGTGGAATCTTACATTATCTGTGTCATACACATCTGGCAGACCACTCTCCCAATTTTGTATTCGGCTTGGATATTTAGAATTTATTTTCTGCACCTTTGGGGGAGTTGTGTATATATATATATAACAGGTGTTACTTCTTATGCTGCTGGTTTGGAGAAGTTAAGTATAGAATTAGCCATTCAAATGAGGAATGCTCTAACAAATATCGATGATAGATTCCTACTTCCCACAGTTACTCACATTGGAATGGATCCTGCAGAGTACTGAATACCCTCAACTTCCATTGACTCAAAGGAGGTTAAGGATACTTGACATCTCAGAAGATCAGGCTCATTACTGTACAAAAGGGCTTGGAGTTTGCAGGATTCCCTTCTCCCTTGGGATCACTATTTCAATTGACTTTTCAAAACTTGGTCTCGCTATCTCCTCTTGTTAACTTGACAGAAGGATTACATACAGTGACTCACTTGAGTCTCCCATTGGCCACAACTGTCAGCTCTCAGGGCGGGGGCAGCGTACGGAGCCTGCCGTAGGGAGGTAGGGAGTCGGCCGACCCTGCGTCAACCGGAATTTTAATGGACTGGTCAGTGGTGCTGACTGGAGCCACCAGGGTTCTTTCTTAACCAGGCATTCAGAAATGCCGGTTTATAGAGCTTTCCGTTTGGAGGTGCCGGATAACACAGCTTTTACTGTATAATCACAACGATGAATCAGGAGACAATGCAAAGATAATCAAAAGCCTGCTGCCATTCTCACTGAAGTCAGTAGCAGAACTCTCATCGACTTCAATGGGAGTAGGAGTATGCTGCACATAAGCAGAACATAGAAAAGTGAAACAGCTTTATAATGAATGCTGTCAACCTTCAACAAGCTACACACAATGCAAAAGCTTTTCCAGCTGGAAGAAAGCCAAATGCACAATGTGGAAGGACTCAATTAGAAAATGACAGACAGTGCCTCCTATTGAAAAGCAAGGAGAAGGGACACTAAATAACAGATTTCCAAGTATCATTTAAAACTTATTTTCTGGATCATGCATGTCAAAAAATAAACACATTCATAAATCTCACAGATCTAGATGAATCTGGCCATTTAAATAATAACCTGCTTTCGCAGCACTGCCCCACTTTTCTAGTAACAGTAACACTTTTCTCCTTGTCTTATTTCCATCAGGGACAAGGAGACTAGAGAAGAATGAAACAGAATAAATTTAAACGAAGCTACCACTCTAAACGGCTGACTTTCAGCAAACATGACTGAAGGAGTTCGTCTATAAATCATCATGACAGTTCAAAGATTAGGATAGTCTCTAGTGCAGACACTGCAAGCAGCATTTTCAGAATTGAACTGGCTTTGGGTTGCATACTATCCAATTCACAGAGTATTTCCATCAAGGGTTTCTGTATTTCAGCTTTCCTTAGCAGAGCTGGAGCAAAGATGGTTGCAATTTGGAAAGAAAAGGCATCTCTCACAATTGTATGTTGGGAAGGCAGAGCAGACAGCACACACTGCCAGCCCTTTCAAACACAGATCACTACCAGAAGGAAGTCATCCAAATTCTGTGATTGGAAAAAAACTTATTAACTGATTAGTTGCAGTACAAGTAGCTCCCTCATCTCCAAAGTTTACTGTATCAGTGACCTGAACCTAGACTTTTGTCAAATTTACAACACTCCATTTTACAGAACCTATTCAGCGCTGACTGTCCTCAACACAAAATCTTTCCAAGACAAAAACCCAAATGCTGATAGTGCTTCCTTTGGAACAGTTGGTTTTCAAGGGCTTAAATGTGTTGTTTTTTGTAATACAATAGCCATCTAGAATCCCCAACTGAGATCTAGTCCTATTATGCTCATATCATGCACTGCCCATACACATAGTAACAGACAGTCTGTCCTGAAATTCTGAAGAAGTATCATTTATCTGCAGATGAAAATCTGGTCAAGTAACAATGCATTGTGACCATTTTTATCCTGAATACAGAGGTGTGGTCCACAGAAACTACAGCATACAATGCTCCATTTGGGATGGAAAAATACCTCCTGGGTCTTGCTATCTTCCCAGGTGATACTTTCCCACATATGAGGAGTGTGACTACAATTTTTTGCAAATCAGCAGTGCCTATCATGCTCCTGTAAAGTTGTCAATGTGGCCCTCTGGGGATAACAATTTAGATAAATCTGTATATTGCTCAAAGTTCAGAACAAAACTGAGGAAATTAGTACATACTTCCAAAAATAAAGAAAAGTGGTCAAAAGCATTTTCTTCATTATGTATATTTTTGACTCTGCAATAGTATGCCTTCTTAGAAACTTGAAAATAGATCCTCATCCTCACCCCAACCCCCAAACTGATTTTGTCTTTTCATTTGGTAGATATTGATTCTTTCCTCATTTCCAAAAGAGCTGAAAATCAGTGTGATTTCTGGACAGGGTGGGAGGGGAGGAATAGGACGGGATAAAGGAAAAGGTAGGTAGTGCAAAGCACTAATTCCCTAGCCTTTCAAGCTCTGTGGACCTTATATTAAACTCCTGATTTAAGTCACACATGAAAAAAAGTCTTTGGTCACAATTGGCAGACAATGCTCAAAAGAGGTGCAGGACTGGAGTAGCTGAGGTGCTACAGGTCAGGACTGTATTATACTGGCAGAAATGTCTGGCGCAGCTCATACAGCACCTGTAAGTTACAACTCACTCAGTCTGCCCAAGTCCCACATTTGCAGGAACAAAAGTTTATCTTCTTAAATTTAAAGGAAAAATAAGCCCTAGCATTGCTAACTGCTTAATCTGGTATAAGCAGTGTTTAAACTGCTCTGGGAAGAGTGTCTGTTTTGGGGAGTGAGAAGTCTTTGTGTAATTTGGCTGTGTGGAAGACAGTCAAGGGTTCACAGACGGCTGACATATCATGTGTATCACCATTTGGACACACAAAAAATCTAACACAGATACTAATCACCTTCCAGTCTGGTCTACCATCTATACCATATTAAATTAAAATACCAGCACAAACTGGGAGACATTCCTGGTAGTAGTGTACAGTGTGTGCACTGAGGGAAACTGCGTTACCCAACTATTAAAATGCACAGTATGGCAGTGTTAGCAACTTCATTTGCAAAGGACTTGAGGAGAAAATTCTACTGAGATCAATTCATTTGTCTGAACATAGTGACAGTTCGCATATGAAAAATATTCACAAGGCAGATATTTCTTCATTTTTGGCTGGGAAACGGCATGCTATTATTTGAGCAAGACGTCTGGTTTTGGTGGTGGTGGTGAAGTGTTTTCAGGTACACTTTTTATTTTTGGAAAATACATCCTAACTGAAAATTGCTGGGAATTAAAAAGTCAAGAGACTTTCTGTTTTGGTTTATTATGCGGTGAATTAACCATCTGCTGAATCACCAGATTTAAAGGCCTACACAGCAAACAGGCTATTTTTCAAATACAAGATAGAGATAGCCAGCTCAATAAGGGATATTTTTAAGTGACATTGGTCATCCAGGAATGTATTATATAGTCGATCACAAATATGGAAGAAGGGTTTTTAAAATGGGAAGAAATAATTTAACACTGAAAAACAGCTTAGTCTAGTTTAAAATCTTACACTTACTGATGCCTAAGTTAAGACATTTTAGTTCCACACAATCACAAAATAAGCTGTAGTGAGCAGTCTAAAGAACTCATAACAGTTCAGATTTCCTGTTGTGCAACTACAAAAGGGAAACCAGTCCCACGAGAACACTGGCTGTTTTGTACCAGACATGTGTGAGCAATATGATCTTTAAAGGATTGCGTACCAGAAACTTACTACAATGGCCAAGCCAAAGTTCTTATGACACTATCTCCAGGCAGCACCTGAGCTGACATGTTTACAGCTCTGCCAGTAAAACTACTCAGATGACATAGCTACACCACTGTCCAGTGAACTGAGCCAGGAGACTGGAACATTACTGGTCAGTGATGCGCAACTATTTAAAAAAAAGAGGAGTTGGCTTAAGGAGTTAGAAAGCCACAACTCATGTACAATAACAAACTGCCTTGGTTTTTACAGCAGCATGTTTAAGTTTAAAAACATCATTTAAAAATAAAATGGAATTTTAAAGAAAGAGAGAAAAGACTCCTTTAAGGTCTTACTCAAAAACCCACACATCTCTCTTTCCCTCATATAAAAAGCAATCAGAACTTATACTACACAAATCCACTAATACATTCAGGGCCTAAACCTACATTCTTTACTGAGTCAAAGTTCCCAAAGAGTTCAAAGAAGAGTTTTGCCTAAGAACCACAGGATTAAACTTTTATTTATAAATTAAAGCAATTTTTCTTCTATAAATATAAAAGGAATCTTAAACTGTTCACTTCTACTGGTTCTGCAGTTATAAAGAGCGCAACAAGCTTTTATTTTAATTTACACAAGTTAAGTCCTCCTTCACTAGAAATGTTACAAGTAAAATTTGACAGTGAATTTTTATATTAGACGAAGCCCCTGAAACTAGAACTTTATCATGGAAATACTGACAGAACCTTAACCATAGCAGAACAAAAAGGTACAGCTATTCTATCAGTTTTCCTTTTATGTGGGTGGAGAGTTTACATTATTAATTTTTGATGGAAATTTTTGCTATGGGGCTGTGTTCCCCTTCATTAAATAGATTGTTTCATCTTACTGTGAGACAATCAGAGAAAGAAAAGAAGCACTAGAGAGATATGACTCAGCTTCTGTGCTGGAAAGTAAGTCTGTTTTCTGCAAGAAGTAGTCAAGTGCAATTTCAAAATAATACTTTAACTGCAGGGAAATCAATTAGTAAGACAATTTTAAAGCCATCAACTCCCATTCAAGATATTCTCTTATGTTAATACTATTAATAAGAGAAATAATACCCATAGAAGATAATATAATAAAAAGAGACCAACGCTGAAAATTAACTCAGCAAAAAAGTATGATAAGGAATATTAAAGGCCATTTTTCTCTAGGTTTTAGTTTTTATCAGAAAATGTAAAAGTCATACAGTAAGAGAAAGTAGGAAAAGTTTCCTCTGCACATTAACAAAGAACATATTTATTTGGATAAATTTATTTCACACTTCAGGCAATGTCAATGCATTTGAAAAAGTTCAATTGATATTATTAGTCATACAGGCCAATACCAGGGTAATTATTGCAGAAAATGCATTTTTATGTGCTACTATGTCTGCAAATCAAAAACCCAAGATACACATCAGACGTGGATGTTTTGAACTGAATGGAATAATTTCGCAACCTGAAAATAATGTCTGTTCCTCTACAATCTTAGATCTCTCAGAGATTGAGGTGTTAAAAATAAATCTCTGGAGCAAACAGATAAATTAAAGAGCAAAGAGTCACCAGAACCAGTTGGTGTACACCCAAGAGTTCTGAAGGAAGTGAAGAATGCGATTGCTGACTGGTTAGCAAAAATATGCATGCACACATAAAATCGGAAACTGTACTGTAAGATTGGATACAGGCTTGGGAGAGTAGTTCAATATTATGACAAGTTAGACAAGGGCATGAGTTACAGAATCATAGAATATTAGGGTTGAAAGAGACCTCAGGAGGTCATCTTGTCCAATCCCCTGCTCAAAGCAGGACCAACACCAACTAAATCATCCCAGCCAAGGCTTTGTCAAGCTGGGCCTAAAAACCTCAAAGGATGGAGATTCCACCACCTCCTGAGGTAACCCATTCCAGTGCTTCACCACCCTCCCAGTGAAATAGTGTTTCCTAATATCCAACCTAGACCTCCCCCACTGCAACTTGAGACCACTGCTCCTTGTTCTGTCATCTGACACCACTGAGAACAGCCGAGCTCCATCTTCTTTGGAACTCCCGTTCAGGTAGGTAGTTGAAGTTGCTATCAAATCCACCCTCACTCTTCTCTTCTACAGAGTAAATAACCCCAGTTCCCTCAGCCTCTCCTCATAAGTCACATGCCCCAGCCCCCTAATCATTTTTGTTGCCCTCTGCTGGACTCTCTCCAATTTGTCCACATCCCTTCTGTAATGGGGGGACCAAAACTGGACACAATACTCCAGGTGTGGCCTCACCAGTGAAGAATAGAGGGGAATAATCACTTCCCTTGATCTGCTGGCACTGCTCCTACTAATACAGCCCAATATGCCATTGGCCTTCTTGGCAATGAGGGCACACTGCTGACTCATATCCAGTTTCTCGTCCACTGTAATCCCCAGGTCCTTTTCTGCAGAACTGCTGCTTAGCCACTTGGTCCCCAGCCTGTAGCAGTACATGGGATTCTTCCTTCCTAAGTGTAAGACTCTGCACTTGTCCTTGTTGAACCTCATCAAATTTCTTTTGGCCCAATCCTCCAATTTGTCTAGGTCACTCTGGACCCTATCCCTCCCCTCCAGCGTCTCTACCTCTCCCCCCAGTTTAGTGTCATCTGTGAACTTGCTGAGGGTGCAATTAATCCCATCATCGAGATCATTGATAAAGATGTTGAACAAAACCACTCCGCTTGATACCGGCTGTCAACTACACATCGAGCCATTGATCACTAGCCGTTGAGCCCGACAATCTAGCCAGCTTTCTATCCACCTTATAGTCCATTCATCCAATCCATACTTTTTTAACTTGCTGGCAAGAATACTGTGGGAGACCGTATCAGAAGCTTTGCTAAAGTCAAGATATATCACATATCACCAATCCTCTTTGGATTAGCAGTAGACTGGGTGATGAAGCAGGCAACAAAAGGTATCATGGATGCTGTAACCTGGATTAATGGAGATGAGTTAGATAACCTTGACTTTGCTGATGACATTACTTTACTAAGTCTGAAATGGAACAGAATGATTGCCCTTACATCAGAGATAGAACAGGAAGCAGCAAAAATTGGACTGAAAATAAATGTAAAAGAAACCGATTTATGAAGGTAGGACAACAGATGCAAAGGTGTATGTGGATGGAACAGAAATTGAACAGGTAGAAGAGTTCTGCTATCTGGAGAGCGTGATGACATTCAAAAGTGGCTGTGATAAAGAATAGGCATATGAGAGTCGGAAAAAGCAAGCATGACTTTTGAAGGTGGAACAATATCTGGTCAAACAGAGGTCTCCACACCAAACTAAAGGTCAGATTACACAATGCATTGTACTGAGCATGCTACTGTATGGAGCAAGGACTTGGCCAATGACAATCACTAACAAAAAGAGATTAGAAGCTGCCCATCACAGATGGCTGAGGAAGAGACTACACATTTAATTGAAAGACAACATAACAAATGGAAGAGTAAGGGGGCTAACAGAGCCGGATGTTCGAAAAAATCATCACAGAAAGAAGGCTCAGGTGGTTGGGACATGTATGCCATATGGAAGATGGAAGACATGCTAAACAAGCACTCAACTGGGTACCGAGAGAGGAAAGAAAGCAAGGAAGGTCAAGGAAGAACTGGCAGAAGACAATGAGATAGGATATTGAGTGTGCTGGCATCACTTGGGAAGTACCACAACTAGCAAGTGACTGTAATCAGTGAAGCAATGTGTCAGTGGCACAGGAGGAACTAAGGCCTAAGGTAAGGAGTGTAGTGAAAGACTGCTGGGTACAAGTTAAACTTACTGCATTTACACAAACAATCGCTGTGGTTGCCACAAGGATATTATGTGATTGTAAAAGGGCAGGGGAGTGTGCCTCTATTCAAATGTGGTCCAACTACATTGCCTGAGACTGCCTGAGTTTGAGAACTCAGGTCCTAACTGGACTTCTCGCAGATTTTTTAAAAAACATTTTAAACAATCTAGCCAGATTGAGAGTTGTATTCTCTAGTTCAGTTATTTATTAATTGTATTACAGTAGCACCTAGGAGCCCCAGTCACGGGCCACAGCCCCATTGTCCTAGGCACTGTGCAAATGCCTAGCAAAAACGTGGTCCCTTGTTTCAAGAATAAAATGTGCTTGTTTGAACATGCTGTTTTTTGTTTAAAAGACAAAACTTCCAGTTGCTAACCTGCAACACATGCTGTTAGATATGACAACCAATACAGCCACTGAATTTGATATTAAATACATTATATCCTGATTCAAAGATTTACTGGTTATCAACAGAGCAAACTGATTGTAATTTTTAAAAAAAATGTTTGGAGTAACGAAGAGATATTTGCTAAGTGGTGTGAAGTCCTTTCCCAGAGAGCCTGGATCCACTCCAACAAATACAATCCGAACTTTGGTTCCATGCCTCTCAATTTTTACTTAATATACTACAAAATTTTGTCCTATGTTTGTACAGTGCATAGCACAGTGGTATATTGATCCATAACTAGTGCTCAAAGATACTATAACAATACAAAAATAAATAATAAAAAAAGTTGCGGGGGAAAAAAAGGAAAAACTGAGATTCCCTTTCCTTCTTAAAATGGAATACACACTTGACGATTTCCCTACCTTTTGCATTAAATCTTCCTTGGCCAAAAGAAAAATAGGTCAAAGAGCGGTTACTAAGAAGTTTAAGAGCTAAATTTTTCTCTCAGTTTCACTGATGTAAATACAGATTAGCTTAATTGAAAAACACTTTCTCCCATTTAAATTGATTGAGTTACTCTGGATTTACATTGTAAAATTTGACCTTAAAAAGTACTGGACAAAAGAAAATTCTAATAATGACCTTATTAATAAGTTCCAGTGTCCATTTTCTTAAATAGTTAGGCTTGTTGGTAATTCAGACATACAAGACATTCATGCCCTTTGGAAATTAAATTGCCAAGTTTGGTCCTGAACCTATATTATTTCTTCCCTCATCTTCAAACAAACATAAGCAGCAGCAAGCACGACTTTACACAGTCCTACCAAAACTGAGTAGATCTCTTCTGCAGATTTTTTAAACAGAATACAGACTAGCTATGTGATTTTAAAGACGGGCTGGCTGCCTACATAAAGTCCTAATTTTAAACAACCAGACTACTACCCAATAATCTTCTTTTCCTTCAGAGTCTAGAGGAATCTACGCAACACAAACAGTCACAAAAATCCTCAATGGCAGTATTTGCATTCTACTTCAGACTATGGTGATGAACTGTTTGCAACTTTATATACATTTTGAATAAACTCTGAAGAATTTATATATTTATTTGTGCTCAAAGTTTAGGAGAAGGATTTTCTTAATAGGCTATTAAGCAAATGATTCTTTAAAAAGCTCCTCAAAGAGGTAGAAATAGGTCACCCTTCCAATTACCAGTAAATATGCAGTTTATATACTCCCATCAGCAGGTAGAGCATGACAGTACAAGGACAAAAACATCAGGAGATTCCAAGTCTTCCTAGTAATTTTCTCAGTAGGATACCCATTCATCTGTCATTTCCTGCTACACTTAGATTCGCCTTACATTTGGGAGAGGAAGTTGATCCCCATTTTAAGTATTGCACTTGGTAGTGGTTTGAGTTGCATGTGGTGTAATTGGAAATAATGGGTGTGTTAAACAGATTCTCAAAAGCTTGCTTAAACTCTGGCATTGTTGAAATGGACATATTGTTTTCTACTCATCAAGAAAACTTTGGCATCACTGTATTATAAAACGTCTACATGCAACTGTAAAATTAGAGAGAACTTTACAGAACATAGGTGGGGCACATTCCCTACCCCGAAGGCCTCACGGTACACAATCTACATGAGACAGTTATTATTTAACATAATATTGTGTTCGCACCTAGATGTCAGCCTCATAAAGCCCCACAGTGCTAGATGATGTGCAAACATATAGCAAATGACAGCCCCTGCCCCAAAGAGCTTGCAATTTAAGGCCATGCCTATACAGATATCGCTGTAGCAGCGCAGCTGTACTGATACAGCTGCACTGCTGCAGCACATCTGGTGAAGATGTTTTATACCAATGGGAGAGAGCTCTCCCGTCAGCATAAAAAACCCCATTTCCACGAGCGGCATAAGCTATGACAGCGAGAGAAGCTCCCCCGCCGACATAACACTGTGCACACAAGCTTATGGGGGTGGAACATTCACACCCCGAGCGGCAAAAGTTTTTGCTGACATAGGCCGTAGTGTAGACATAGCCTAAAATATTAGGCATAAGAAGCAGATGAGATAAAGAAGTGAGTGGGGTTAACAACAATGATACGACGTGCGCAAGTTTTAGCCAGTCAGGAGCAGTAATCCAGGTCGCCACCTACTTAGCCATAGGTTAAGGACAACAATTGACGAGAGGGAGGGTCTGGTATTTACTAATGATGAGATGAAGGATTTCCTGAAGAAGTGGAATTTAAAGAGGAATTTGAAGGAGAGCGAGGACTCTTGGTGGCAGGGAACAAAGAGACTGTTGCACTCATGGGGCTGCAAGAGAGAAGGCATGAAGCTGGGACAGAGGGAGAAGTGGGGAGAGGTTTAGGAAGAGCATAGGGAGTGAGATGGGGATAAGAGGAAGAGAGAGCAGAGATTTAGGTAGGGACAAGATTACGTAGAGCCTTGTGGAAGAGAAGCTTGAACGTATGTGATGAGACAGGAAGCAGAAGAAAGGATTCCAGGAGGAGGTGATGTGGAGTGCAAGCATCCCTCCCCTTCATGCTCCCCCCAAAAAACCTGGCTCAACACTACCATAACTCTCAACTGTCTTAGGGTTTGTCCGCGCCACTGTAGCACTTCAGTGTAGACACACACTACTGCAATGGGAGGGGTTCTCCCATCAGCAAAGGACTGTAATCCACCTGAGAGGCGGTAGCTAGGTTGATTGAAGAATTCTTCTATTGACCTGGTGCAGTAACCACCAGGGGTTAGATCAGCTTACCTATGTCGTTCGGGGGTGTGGATTTTTCACACCCCTGAGAAATGTAGCTGGGTCAACCTAACTTTTTAGCGTTGATCAGGCCTTACTTACAAGCTACAAATAGGAATAAGATAATCAGGTTTATCTGTAACCTTTTCTGTCAGATGTGTCAAAGACAGAGCACATTTCAGATATCTGAAAGGGCTCTGGAGACAATTCATCTTGCAATTTGATGATGATCATTTCTTTTTGGGGGGTAATCAACATCAAACCAATCGGCAATGAAATAATTCAACGTGGCCTCTTTAAACTGTGATTACCCTATAACCACAATCTGAACCCTCAAACCACTCTGTTGAATTGATGCTCCCATTACTTCTGAGCCATGGGATCGTGAACAACCTTCATCCTCCAGCTACTCCCCCAGAGCAGCATCTTCTATTTTGTTGTGTGCTCTCTATCACCTTTTGTCCTTTTTCACTCTGCTGTCCCTTTCCCTGGCTCAGTTGTTTTCTCTTATTGCCTCCACACTCCCGCTTTATGGTTGAATGATGGAATCAACTACCCACTGGGAAAATGCCTTTTTTAAAAAGTGCCCTGCTCCAAAAGAACCTGCCCTAGGGCTCATAATTTACAGAAATATTAAGCCCTTTTGAGCATACAGTTGGATGTTTAGGTCACAGCTGGACACCAGGAAACATCTGTACAGAAGTACTGGTCACACAGATTTTGTATGGAGCCACACTCAGTGTTTGAGTACAAACCAAATCAATGGATGAGTTCAGAAAGCAACATCACAACGGTCACATATTTGCACCGCAGCTGTTATCTGCATCAATCCGTCATAAAGAAGTCCTTCCCTTAAAAACATGAGAACTTTTGAAAAATAAAATAAATTACCTAAAATCAGAAAAGAAACAAAGTTTGTGCAGGAAAATTAATCAGCACTAGAAACTAGCAAAATCGCCTGTGCTCGTCTACATATTTCAAAGCTATATAGGTATCCACTGTGCTAAAGCTCTTCATTTAGCAAGAGAATAAATAAAAACCCAGAGCACACCAGATCTGCCAACAGGCAGGCTTAATTCAGCCTCTGGGGAAAATGCCTGTTTTTTCCATAGAAAAATGAAGAGGTTTTAGTTTTGTTTCTACAATGACCTTTACCAGGAGAGCATTACACTGGTAAGTAAAGGTTTAACAAACAGGGCAAAAAATGTGTCCTTCAATGTGCATTTAGTGTGTTCTGCATATTCTCCCTTTTACAAGCAAAAAACAGAAAAACTCATACACAAAGTTAAAACTTTTTTCCCCAACTAGAATGCATACATTATTTTCAATATGTCATCCTGCTTCTTTTTGCAGACTTTGTTAAACGTCGAAGATACAGTACTATAAGTGTTTAAAACAACAGTCTCAGCAGGTATATGGCTCAGTCTTAAAGCTGAGTTCCAGCTGGGGTAGTTAAAGGCCAATCTATCTTTTTTTACTGACTCTTAGATCTAGGACTTATGAACAACCTGCTGAGTGAAGTGTAATTAACTCACTCCTGTAAAAGTACACAAGGGAATTCCATCTTAGCATTCCTTTGTAGATAATTTGCTGTTCACTACAGTTGCATAAATTCAGCTGGTGCTCTACTTTTAAAAGAATACATCAAAAATTCTAATCTAACAAAGACCTAAATAAAGATGAAGAATAAAATATTGAGTATTTTGCCGCTATTTCTTTTGACGGAGAACTGCTTTTAAATTGACCGACTTAAAAATGTGGATCCAGCAATAAACCAGACTGAACAGAGAACCACAGTGAACATTACAGTACTTAACATGTGTAATTTTAACACACCAATTAACAGTGATTTTATCACCATGCACTGTGTCAATCCACAGTATGAGGCCAACTATAACAGGGATCCAAGTCACAGTCTACATGCAGTCCCAAGTTTCTAAGTAATGTTTTAATATAAAAAGTGATACCAACTCGAAGTAAAACTAAAGGCCATACCCTGCACTCCCATAGAAACACCACAGGGGCAGCAGAATTGCCAGGAAGCTCTGGGATGAAGGTGTCCTTTGAATACACCCCTGAATACACTGAGGCTTGGGGGGCTGCACAGTGGAAGGGGATACTGCCTTCAAATTGTGCAGATCACAGGAACAGTGGGCAAAAGAAGATGCCCACATGGTGTGCTGAGCCCTCTATGGTACTGCAGGGCTCCCCATGACAGTGTACGACCTTGGCCATGCTGCTATTGGCTCCTCTACCCAAGTGTAGGGAATCCCTCTGCACTGAGAAAGGTGTAGGCATAAAACAGGAGTTAGTGATATTGGAGTAGTATTAACTCAGATCTATGCACTTCTACAGGGAGCAAGACCCAAAGAGTGGCTGCTCCCCCAATTCACCACCTTCTGAACAACAGAGCCTCAGTCTTGTGGAATCCTGGTGGTGCCAGGACACGGGAACAAACCATGGAGCCTACAGCCTCCTTCTTCATGCAAAAAATGCCATCATCATGCGGTTCATGTCAATGAAGGGGAGCATATTTTAATTAACTTTACATTTTATTTATACATATGCACCCATTCAATACTATATGCAATCATCATAAATACTAATCCACCATAAATAAGTTTCTCTTTAAATCACAATAATGAAAACCAATGGAAAACACAACACTATGGAATTACAATATACTTCACTTGCAAGAGTGTTGGAAGGTTGGTATATCAGGTCTTGAATGGTGAAGACCCTTTTCCCCATGAGCTGAAATGAGATCACCTCAGGTTAATTCAACACACCTGAGTTCAATTTAATGGCCACCACCTTTAAAAATGTCTCTTCTGGTGAGAGAGAAGGAGGGATGAGAAAACAAGCTGCAGCAGGGAGAAAAGGCTGCTCCTAGGTGGAAGTCTGTTCTCTCGATAGAGGAAACAATCAAGTTAACTTCTGTTGGGGAAAGGATTGGTGACCAGAAGCCAGCACAATAAGGCAACACCCTGGGAAGGGGGCAGGGACATGTATGTATTTCTTGTGTGTTATGAGTTTGTTTTTTGCTTAAAAGAACTATTCAGGCCTACCCTGAGGCCCACCTTGTAAATACTGAAAAATAAACCAAAGTGAAGAATTAAAAACCTCCGGAGTAGGACTGATTTACTCCAGGCCCTCACCACCAGAGGGAGAAATGCTGAGGTAGATGAGGCAAACGAGTTTCCTTGCCAGACTTTTTTTTTCTTTTTGTAACACAGAAAACAATCCTGCTTAACCACTTTGTTGGGGTCAAAAGTAAATTAAACAGCTGAACTAAAAGCCTTTCAAAAGGATATTTACCATGGAAACATGGATTTAAGTTCTATTTTAACTACAGAGCTGCAGTAACGTATTATATATTCCCTTTGTTCATACTTTCTCAGAGTACATATTTCTGTTAATTCTTCATGTTATAAAATGTGTATAGTCCATTTTTTCCTGCTACTGAGATAAGCATGTGAACCTTTAGTATATCTCTAACAGGATTAATTTACTAATACACTGATGGATCTTTAATGTACCTTATCTAACTTTCCAGAGAGAAACTACAGCCTAGAAGATCACCTTTAACTTAAACCAAAAACCCACCTAAAACCATCCTCTGAGCCTTGCCATATAAGGTAATCCACATGCCATTTTAGGTCTTAAATTACTCAGCATGATGTGATCAGATCATCTGGCATGTTCTCACTGCTGTAGCCACTCTGAGCTAATGAAAGCATAAACAGAAGAGAAATGATTCTTTACCGTTCTGTAGAAAAATATTAGGCCTGAATATGGCTACATGCGTTGACATTTTTGCATGATCAAGGCAGCTAAATGTAAATATCACTTTGCCACATTTTCCCCACACTTACGTAGGATTTTCCATAAGTGATTCACCTGTATCAAGGCGATTCACCTGAAAATAAAGTCAACAAAGCAGGTGATGTTTCCCACAGTTCTTTAATGCATTTAGTGACCTTTCACAGCACATTTTCAACATCCATACAACTAAGATTAAAACAAATGAAAACAAACCTTTATGTTAGAATTTAAGAACCCAATTTTTAAATAGGCCTCAACATGGCCTCTAATATTTTGGACATATTTAGTGGTTCCTACACTGCATACATTTATTATACTACTACTGAGTTATAATAATCTTTGCATTTAACTAATATCTTCTGAGAATTTCATAGTGCTTTGCAAACATGATTAAATTAACTCTCACAATACCCATCTGAAGATGACTGGCATTACACTCAACTTGACGGCATTTCTCTGTTTGTCTGTAACATGACAATTTTGGAATTGATTGGATGTGATGTTCAAAAGTTTCTCTTGTCTCTTTGATGGCATTTCTCTGTCTGTAACACAACTTTGGAACTCCACATCCAATCAGACACCTTTGATGTTGAATGTGGATTTCACTACCACCTGCTCTGCCTTTGTCACGGCAAGATTAGACTACTGTTATGCTTTACATAGTGCTGCACCTAACAACTATTCAGAAACCAAAGTTAGATCAGAACACAGCTGCCTGTCTGCCGCCTAGTGTACCAGCAGCATATTACACCAATACTCTGAATTCTGCATCAGTTCTTTATTAGCTTTAAAGTGGTAATTACATTCTATTTCTGATCTGAAAACAGACTATAAAAATGACATTGTAGAGTTCCATGTTTATGGTCTCTGATTTCATATTAAATGTGTTCACTTTACAAGTGAACATTTTTTCAAACTGCCAGCTCTGCAAACTCCCCAGTATGGGTTCAGATGGTTATCATCACCAGCAACAAAGGTTCTGCAGGGCAAGTTACATATGTACCACCCCATCATTTTTAAGTTATGCCCTTAGGGATACCTGTGCAATGACCTTATCTTCTAATTATGCTCCCAGTGACATGTTTGAACCGCACTACCCTTACATGAAAATTTGTAGACAATTTGGTAGGTGATACATAAGGAGGAACAGAATCCAGCTCAGTCTCTCCTTAGAGGCTTTGACTCTTCAGAGCTAATAGGAGTAAAAAGCAGTGAACTTACTGTCACTTAAGTCATCAGTTTTTCTTCGGAATACTGAGAGAAAGCAGATCTGCTGAGTAAGGAGGTGTCATTTTTTATAAGGTATATTTCACAATATATCAGCTCCTTTCAGATGTTGGTTTTGAACTATAATGCCACCTGCTTCTCTTGACATTCTGCCACAGTTACAATTGTTGGAGGCACTTGAGCTGGTATCTTGATTAAAATGGGAAGGGCTTTGTCAGGGTTCCTTCCCCACTCTGAACTCTAGGGTACAGATGTGGGGACCCGCATGAAAGACCCTCTCAGCTTATTCTTACCAGCTTAGGTTAAAAACTTCCCCAAGGTACAAACTTTGCCTTGTCCTTGAACAGTATGCTGCCACCACCAAGCGTTTTAAACAAAGAACAGGGAAAGAGACCACTTGGAGATGTCTTCCCCCAAAATATCCCCCAAAGCCCTACACACTCCCTTTCCTGGGGAGGCTTGAGAATAATATCCTAAACAATTGGTTCCAAAATCATCAAAGACCCAAATCCCTGGATCTTGGAACAATGGAAAAATCAGTCAGGTTCTTAAAAGAAGGATTTTATTTAAAAAAAAAAAAAAAAAGAAAAGAAAAATCAACTCTGTAAAATCAGAATGGAAAATACTTTACAGGTATTCAGTTTCAAAACACAGAGGATCCCCCTCTGGGCAAAACCTTAAAGTTACAGAAAACAGGAATAAACCTCCCTCTTAACATAGGGAAAATTCACATAAAACAAACGATAAACTAATCCGCCTTGCCTGGCTTACCTTACTGGTTGCAATATTGGCGACTTGGATTAGGATGGGTTGAGGAAGATGGATTTCTGTCTGGCCTCTCTCAGTCCCAAGAGAGAACAACCACATAACAAAGAGCACAAAACAAAAAGCCTTCCCCCTCCCCCACCAAGATTTGAAAGTATCTTGTCCCCTTATTGGTCCTTTGGGTCAGGTGCCAGCCAGGTTAGCTGAGCTTCTTATCCCTTTACAGGTAAAAGAATGTTGCCTCTGGCCAGGAGGGATTTTTTAGCACTGTATACAGAAAGGTGGTTACCCTTCCCTTTATATTTATGACAGGCTTCTGACAATGTGTTTTTTGTGAAAGGACCTGGACTTTGGAATTCATCTGAGCCTCTGGGTCTGAAACAGCTCAAGTTTATTCCCTGGAAGGCATGCTTCAAGACAACTATTTTATCAGGCATTTGGGGGCTTAAAAGGTATGGGGTTTGTTGTGAGGGAAGGAGAAGTGTTACTTGAGTGCTGGTTAGTTAATTTAGCTCTGGGGGTTCTGGTTGTTCGAGACCAGGTTTGCTATTTTGAAATGAGTCGTGTAATTTAAAAAAAAAAATTGGCCTCGGCCAAAATTTTCAAACTTGAGAGCCTAAAGTTTGGCACCAAAGTCCATCGTTAGGCACCTAAAATAAATGATTGAGTTGAGCACCCAACAAAAGCGATTGAGCACCCAACAAAACCTGTCAGCCTATAAAACCTGTGCTGTGTGTAGGTATTTAAATGTCTCTGTAACTGAAATTTCACAATGCAGTTTGACTATTTTCAGGTCCCTGAGGGAATTACCCATTGAAGGACCTTGTAAGAATTCCTGACATTGCCATCCTACTGAAGTGCCTAGTTCCCTGCATTGGAATTTGCTCAGAGGACTATGTTTAGACTCCTTGAACTTCTGAAGCCCAAACATATCTTTACGGATAAGCTTCCATACAGGCAGTCTGTGGTGATCCAGTGAGGCTCTTCCTGAAGTGATAGTCCTTCTGCAGATCCCTCCTTAAGGGTCCTAAACTCTGAATGAGTTTGTTATTTGTTTAACAGCAACACTGGGCTCAATGATGTCCAATACATAAAAATAGAGTTAATCCTTGCCAGATGAGGTCATAGACCTGAGTTTGCAGGCCCCAAGACTGAAAAAACACATGCATATACCTAACTTTATGCACAAGTACTCCCAGGGAAGTCAGTGGTACTACTAATATGCACAAAGTTAAACATGTTCAGGTTTGCAGGATCATGCCCGAAAAGAGACCCACTAAATAAAAGCATTCACCAGAAACTCCAGTGATGAGAAAAAAAGGGTTTTATATGTTTATGATCTATTTAAAATTTCAAAGTCACTGAGGATTTAAACACAAAAGTGTGGGGTCAAGTTGATGACCTAATTGAAAAGGACTTATTTAAAGGATTTCTGCAAAAATAAAATGTTACTAAATATGATTTGGAGGGAGGAATAGCTCAGTGGTTTGAGCATTAGCCTGCTAAACCCACGGTTGTGAATTCAATCCTCGAGAAGGCCATTTAGGGATCTGGGGCAAAAACTGGGGACTGGTCCTGCTTTGAGCAGGGGGTTGGACTAGATGACCTCCTGAGGTCCCTTCCAACCCTGATATTCTATGATGCATATTGCAAAGCTATTAAATACCTACAGCACAAAGGAGAGTAAAAGTGTGATACATTATCTTCTATAATACACTGTATTTTCTGCATTTGTGAATGGCATTTTGATGTATGAAAATGACTGCTCTTTTTTCTGTTTCACTTAAACATTGACAAGAATTAAAATACTACAAGCGTTCAAGTTATTTTGCGCTATGTAAAGTCTCAGGCAGTCACGAAGGTTATGGAAAATGTGATTTTTTCCTGATGTGATATAATCACACACACCCTTTTCCATGGTATTGCTTTGATTTTTTGTTTAACATCAGCTACCTTAAGGAGAAGAGGAACACTGCTGACAAGAGTATGAGTGTAATCCACTGCTGTACTGAATGCAAGTCAATTTACAGATGCTGTTAGAGAGCCTTAGCTTTTTGGTTCAAGCTATAGCAGTTCATGATTTTAGTTCTGGAGGTCTCCAGTTTGCTCCCTGGTGTGTCGGCCAAGATGCCAGCCGTCACAGGAGTAGGGATGCATGCTCTGTAATGCCAGTCAGATTATTAGCTCTTTCCTTTGATGTGCTCCAGGGCTGGAGATCCACAGTGCAAACACCTTACTGCTAGCTAGCTGAGCCAGTCTCATCTTTACTGCTTTGGATGGCTGGGGTTCTGGAGAGCAGGTTCCTCACTGCTGTCTGCTTCCTTAACAAAATAGTCTAGCTACCCAGGCACTGCAATATGAGATGTTTCATAATCTAATGTATAGGAACAAGGAGAGAGGTGGAGTAATTAGTCTCAGGATAGGCACAACAACACCTAGCAGCACAAGTGAGGGGGAGAAAAGTAATTGCCACAGCTGAAGCAGCACCAGGATACAACAAAGACAGCAGAGCTAAGGGGATGGCACCTGCCTATGCTATCAAAACCCTACTGCTCACCCCCAGCTCTACACTGACTGGTGTGCTGATTTTGCATTTCATATACAGTAACTCCTCACTTAAAGTCATCCTGGTTAACGTTGTTATGTTACTGATCAATTAGAGAACATGCTTGTTTAAAGTTGCACAATGCTCCCTTATAACCTTGTTTGGCAGCCGCCTGCTTTGTCCACTGCTTGCAGAAAGAGCAGCCCTATAAAATCGGGGCATCTGGTCACCCTACCTCCATTCGTGCTGCCTTGTAGAGTGTGAGGCCACAGTAACAACAATGTGTTAACCCTTGAGGGTTCAGCCGAGTGCTAGTTCGTCATTTAGAAGGAAGGCATTCCCCAGGAAATATCCCACCCTCGGACTTCACCACCTCAACCAAGCTTCACAATCATCACTGCTGTGTACAGTATTAAATTGTTTGTTTAAAACTTACACTTTATCTGTAAGGGGCTAAGAAGTTCAAATAACCTGGTTGGCACCTGACCAAGAGAACCAATAAGAAAAGACGATACTTTCAAAACTGGTGGGCGGGGGGAGGTTTTGTTTGTGCTCTCTTTGTTTTGCTCTCTCTCTGGACAAGAGAGGGACCAGGCAGGGAAAAAAATCTCCTAAAAACCTACCTGAAATGAGCATCTAATATTACAAAAATTATAAGTAAAGGCAAGGGAATGCGTTAGATTATCTTTTGTTTTAGCTTGTGAATTTTCCCTATGATAAGAGGGAGTTTTATTCCTGTTTTTTGTAACTTTGAAGCTAAGCCTAGAGGGGAATCCTCTGTGCTTTAAATCTTTTTTATTTACCCTGTAAAGTTA
Organism: Eretmochelys imbricata; assembly: GCF_965152235.1. Taxonomy (NCBI): domain Eukaryota; kingdom Metazoa; phylum Chordata; order Testudines; family Cheloniidae; genus Eretmochelys; species Eretmochelys imbricata. The sequence goes on along the minus strand of NC_135579.1, from coordinate 88,534,655 downwards.
CCTTCCATCTTGATTTTGCAGATGTGATTCTTTTACTTTTTTCTTTATAATAAAGTTCTTCTTTTAATTGATTGATTTTAGTGTCCTAAAAATAAAGGGTCTGGTCTGTACTTTTATTAAAGGCAGTTGGTTGATACGTATATTATTCTCAAGCCTTCCCAGGAAAGGGGGTGAAGGGGCTTGGAGGGATATTTTGGGGAAATAGGAACTCCAAGTGGTCCTTTTCCTGAATCTTTGTCTAAATCACTTAGTGGTGGTGGCAGCAATACCGTCCAAGGACAAGGAAAGGATTTGTGCCTTGGGGAAGTTTTTAACCTCAGCTGATAGAAATAAGCTTAAGGGGTCTTTCATGTGGGTCCCCACAGCTGTACCCCAGAGTTCAGAGTGGGGAGGGAACACACACACAGAGTCTTTTGTCTGGCGGAAAAAAAAATTTCCCTGGAACCTAGCCTCCCTTATTTACATTAATTCTTATGGGGAAACTGGATTTACTTAACATCGTTTCGCTTAAAGTAGCATATTTCAGTAACATAACTACAACATTAAGTGAAGAGTTACTGTATCTGGTCAGGTCACTTTACTGGTCACAAAGTTTATCATACCCAGTTTAGTCACAAATGTCAAAATTATCCATCTCAGCCTTATTAAAGACAGTCCAATGCCCTATGCATAGTCTTAAAATTGGAAAATTCTCTGATGACAACCCCAAATTCAGTATTTCCCCCTTCATCTGACTATCTGCTTCTTTCTTGTAGACTTAGCCAATTTAAAAGCAACTTCTTCAGTTTAACAGCTGCTTCCCAGAATCTGGGAGCTGGGCCCTCAGACCCACCATCCCCCAACTCAAGTGTGGTCGAGTTCTGTGGAGACCATCAACTAGTTCATCCACCTAGGCTGCAAGCAGAGTTCAAATGGTCACAACCAACAGGACGTTCTTTGACGAATAAGTCTCACTGCCTCCTGCACGTCTCACTTATGGGTGCAGTGGACAAACATAGTAAACAAGTCCAGCATCAATTTCAGCAGGTGATGTCCACATGTGCTCTGTCGTCCCAATGGTCTGGATCATCCACAAGTAAGAAAATTGACACAGCCATTGCAGCTATAGAATTGGGAATAGCAATGGGAAAAGATGGTATCTATCCTGAGTTCCTATATAACCTACATCCACACACATGGAAATGGATGATGTAGCTTTTCACCAACATCCTGGAGACCAATGAAATTCCCTGTGTGGAGAGAAGCCAAGGTCATTGCAATCGTAAAGCCTGGAAAACCTGCAGATCACTCTTCTAGTTAAAAGAAAAGGAGGACTTGTGGCACCTTAGAGACTGTCAAGGTTCCTCCCCCACTCTGAACTCTAGGGTACAGATGTGGGGACCTGCATGAAAAACCTCCTAAGCTTATCTTTACCAGCTTAGGTCAAAACTTCCCCAAGGTACAAAGTATTCCACCCGTGGTCCTTGGAATGGCCGCTACCACCACCAAACTAATACTGGTTACTGGGGAAGAGCTGTTTGGACGCGTCTTTCCCCCCAAAATACTTCCCAAAACCCTGCACCCCACTTCCTGGACAAGGTTTGGTAAAAAGCCTCACCAATTTACCTAGGTGACTACAGACCCAGACCCTTGGATCTTAAGAACAATGAACAATCCTCCCAACACTTGCACCCCCCCTTTCCTGGGAAATGTTGGATAAAAAGCCTCACCAATTTGCATAGGTGACCACAGACCCAAACCCTTGGATCTGAGAACAATGAAAAAGCATTCAGTTTTTTACAAGAAAACTTTTAATAGAAAATAGAAGTAAATAGAAATAAAGAAATCCCCCCTGTAAAATCAGGATGGTAGATATCTTACAGGGTAATTAGATTAAAAAACATAGAGAACCCCTCTAGGCAAAACCTTAAGTTACAAAAAAGATACACAGACAGAAATAGTTATTCTATTCAGCACAATTCTTTTCTCAGCCATTTAAAGAAATCATAATCTAACACATACCTAGCTAGATTACTTACTAAAAGTTCTAAGACTCCATTCCTGTTCTGTCCCTGGCAAAAGCAGCATACAGACAGACACAGACCCATTGTTTCTCTCCCTCCTCCCAGCTTTTGAAAGTATCTTGTCCCCTCATTGGTCATTTTGGTCAGGTGCCAGCGAGGTTACCTTTAGCTTCTTAACCCTTTACAGGTGAGAGGAGCTTTCCCCTGGCCAGGAGGGATTTCAAAGGGGTTTACCCTTCCCTTTATATTTATGACACGCCCCCCAAATCTCAGCTAGGGTGAAACACTGGCTGGGATTTCTTCCTGGAGCTCTAGGAAAAACAGAGTTAATAAGACACATGCATCTCTAAATATACTACCAAGTACATAAAGACTAACAATATTTTCCACATCTCAAGGACGATTTTAACCAGTTGACTCTGGGAAACTTTCACGGGAGAGTGCATCAGCCACTTTGTTAGAAGCTCCTGAGATGTGTTGGATGTCGAAATCAAAATCTTGGAGAGCTAAACTCCACCGAAGAAGTTTTTTGTTAGTTTCTTTGACGGTGTGAAGCCACTTCAGTGCAGCATGGTCGGTTTGCAGGTGGAAACGCCGTCCCCAAACATATGGGCGTAGCTTTTCCAGAGCGTAGACAATGGCATAACATTCTTTTTCAGTGACTGACCAGTTGCTTTCCCTCTCAGACAGTTTTTTGCTGAGAAACACTACAGGGTGGAATTCTTGATCAGGTCCTTTCTGCATTAAAACTGCTCCCACACCACGCTCGGATGCATCTGTGGTTACTAGGAACGGTTTGTCAAAGTCTGGGGCCCTTAGTACAGGGTCAGACATGAGTGTCGCTTTAAGCTTGTTAAAGGCCTTCTGACACTTTCCGGTCCACTGAACAGCATTTGGCTGTTTCTTTTTGGTTAGGTCTGTCAGTGGGGCAGCGATTTGGCTGTAGTGCGGTACAAATCGTCTGTAATAACCAGCCAAGCCTAAGAAGGATTGAACCTGTTTCTTTGACTTTGGGACAGGCCACTTTTGGATAGCATCCACTTTGGCCTGTAGGGGGCTGATAGTTCCTTGACCCACCTGGTGTCCAAGGTAAGTCACTCTGTTTAGGCCTATTTGACACTTCTTAGCCTTAACAGTTAGTCCTGCCTCCCTTATGCGCTCAAGGACTTTTTGTAGATGTTCCAGGTGGTCTGCCCAGGAATCCGAAAATATGGCCACATCATCAAGGTAGGCGACTGCATATTCTCCTAATCCCGCTAGGAGACCATCTACAAGTCTTTGGAAAGTGGCGGGTGCATTTCGCAGCCCGAAAGGGAGTACATTAAATTCATACAGCCCGAGATGTGTGATGAAGGCTGACCTTTCCTTGGCAGATTCATCTAGCGGTACCTGCCAGTACCCCTTTGTTAAGTCCAAGGTAGAGATGAACTGGGCCCGTCCCAGTTTCTCTAACAGTTCATCTGTGCGTGGCATTGGATAGTTGTCTGGGCGAGTTACAGCATTTAGCTTACGGTAGTCCACGCAAAAACGTATTTCCCCATCTGGTTTGGGAACTAGAACCACTGGAGATGCCCATGCACTTTCAGAGGGGCGGATTACACCCATCTGTAACATATCCTGGATCTCCCGTTCTATAGCAGTTTTAGCTTGAGGAGACACCCGGTAAGGTTGGACCCTAATTGGGTGAGCATTACCTGTGTCAATGGAGTGGTATGCCCGTTCAGTCAGTCCTGGGGTGGCTGAGAACGTTGGCGCGTAGCTAGTGCACAGCTCCTGGATCTGCTGTCGCTGCATACGCCCAAGGGTCATGGAGAGGTTCACCTCTTCCACACCACCAGCACATTTCCCTTCGTAGTAGACACCTTCAGGCCACTCAGCATCATCTTCTCCCTGGGCTGTAAACTGACAAACCTTTAATTCTCTGGAATAAAAGGGCTTTAGAGAATTAATATGGTACACCTTAGGCTTTCGGTTGGAGGTGGGGAATGCTATGAGATAATTAACAGCTCCCAGGCGCTCCTGGACCGTGAATGGCCCTTCCCACGATGCTTCCATCTTATGGGCCTGGAGCGCCCTTAAGACCATGACCTGGTCTCCTACTTTGAAGGAACGCTCTCTGGCATGTTTATCATACCAGGCTTTTTGCTCTTTTTGAGCATCCTGTAAGTTTTCTTTAGCAAGGGCTAAAGAGGTTCGGAGGGTGTTTTGTAGGTTGGTTACAAAGTCCAGAATGTTAGTTCCTGGAGAAGGTGTAAATCCCTCCCATTGCTGCTTCACCAACTGCAATGGCCCCTTAACCTCACGGCCATATACAAGTTCAAATGGGGAAAACCCTAAACTGGGATGTGGTACAGCTCTGTAGGCAAAGAGCAACTGCTGCAACACTAGGTCCCAATCATTGGAGTGCTCATTTACGAATTTACGTATCATGGCCCCCAAAGTTCCATTAAACTTCTCCACCATGCCATTTGTTTGATGGTGGTAAGGAGTGGCAACCAAGTGATTTACCCCATGAGCTTCCCAAAGGTTTTTCATAGTTCCTGCCAGGAAATTAGTCCCTGCATCGGTGAGGATGTCGGAGGGCCAACCTACCCTGGCAAAAATGTCTGCTAGTGCCTGGCACACACTTTTAGCCCTGGTGTTGCTTAGAGCTACTGCTTCCGGCCATCGGGTGGCAAAATCCATGAAAGTCAGTATGTACTGCTTTCCTCTGGGTGTCTTTTTCGGAAAAGGACCCAGAATATCCACAGCTACTCGCTGAAATGGAACTTCAATGATGGGGAGTGGTTGTAGAGGGGCTTTGACCTGGTCTTGGGGTTTTCCCACTCTTTGGCACACCTCACAAGACTGGACATAGGTAGAAACATCCTTTCCCATTCCCTCCCAGTGGAATGACCCCCCCAAACGGTCTTTGGTCCTGTTCACCCCAGCATGGCCACTAGGGTGATCGTGGGCTAAGCTCAAGAGCTTGGCCCGGTATTTAGTTGGAACTACCAACTGTCTCTGAGGATGCCAGTCTTCCTGGTGTCCACCAGAAAGAGTTTCCTTGTATAAAAGTCCTCTTTCTACAACAAACCTGGATCGATTAGAAGAGCTGAGAGGCGGTGGGTTGCTCCGTGCCGCTGTCCAAGCTCTCTGGAGGCTTTCATCTGCTTCCTGTTCGGTCTGGAACTGTTCCCTTGATGCTGGAGACATCAGTCCCTCATTGGATTGTGGACCTAGGCTTGGTCCCTCTGGAAGCAATATAGGGGATGGAGCTGTTTCTGTTGACTGTGAACCGCTCTCCGCTGGTGCACTATGTTGGGATTCAGGCTCCGGCTGAGCCTCTTGTGTAGGGTTATCGGCTGCTGCCAGTTCAGGTTCAGTGGAGCCCTCTGGTGTTGAGGTTGCAAGTACTGGATTCAGTGCTGACACAGGGTCTGGTGTTGGTTGTTCAGCTGGTTCCGGTTCTGGGACTGGTTCCGTCTGGGTCTCTGGGACTGGATCCACTACTGCTGTTGCAGACATTGGCCTAAGGTCCAGGTCCATCACCTCTGACTGGGTCCTGATAGCAGTTTCCGGAACAGAGCTAGGCCTCACGGCTTGTTTAGCCTGGCTGCGGGTGACCGTTCCCACCCTCTTGGCCTGCTTCACATGATTGGCCAAGTCTTCCCCCAACAGCATGGGGATGGGATAATCATCATAGACTGCAAAAGTCCACATTCCTGACCAGCCCTTGTACTGGACAGGCAACTTGGCTGTAGGCAAATTGAAAGAGTTGGACTTGAAGGGTTGAATCATCACTTGGATCTCTGGGTTGATTAAATTGGGGTCCACTAAGGAAGCATGGATAGCTGACACTTGTGCTCCGGTGTCCCTCCACGCGGTGACCTTCTTCCCGCCCACACTCACAGTTTCCCTCCGCTCCAAGGGTATCTGGGAAGTATCTGGGCCTGTGGACCTCTGGTGTGATTCCGGTGCAATGAACTGTAATCTGTTGGGGTTCTTGGGGCAGTTGGCCTTTACATGCCCCAGCTCGTTACATTTAAAACATCGTCCAGCTGACGGGTCACTGGGGCGAGGAGGGTTGCTGGAGAACGGGGTGGCAGGACGATAAGGGGTCTGGAGGGTTCTTTGGGAGGTAGGTGGGGCCTTGGGCGGCCCCCGGTAATAGGGTGTGGTCTGGGGTGGTCCCTTCTGGTCTCCGCTCCAACTGCGACCAGTTTTCTTCTTCTCTGCCACCTCCACCCATCTGGCTCCAATCTCTCCTGCCTCGATTACAGTTTTGGGTTTCCCATCTAGGATGTATCTTTCTATTTCCTCAGGAACACCCTCTAAGAACTGTTCCATTTGCATTAGGAAGGGCAAATTTACTGGAGATTCAACACTTGCTCCTGATATCCAGGCATCCCAATGTTTCACAATGTGGTAGGCATGTCGGGTAAATGACATGTCTGGTTTCCACCTTAGGGCTCTGAACCTCCGACGAGACTGCTCGGGTGTTATCCCCATTCTGACTCTCGCCTTGGATTTAAACAGTTCATACTTGTTCATGTGTTCTTTAGGCATTTCAGCTGCCACCTCAGCTAAGGGTCCACTGAGCTGCGGCCTCAGCTCTACCATGTATTGGTCAGTAGAGATGTTGTACCCAAGGCAGGCCCTTTCGAAGTTTTCTAGGAAGGCCTCAGTATCATCGCCTGCCTTGTAGGTGGGGAACTTTCTGGGATGGGAAGTGGTACTTGGAGAAGGATTACTAGGGTTTGTTGGGATATTCTGCTGAGCCTTTATCTTCTCCATCTCCTCCACATACTTCCTCTCTTTTTCCTTCTCCTCCAGTTCTTTGTCCCTTGCTTCCATAGCTCTCCTGTGAGCAGCCGCTTGGTGTTGTTCTGCCTCCCTTTCTTGTTCCTTCTTCAGCCGCATGAGTTCTATCTGTCTTTCATGTTCCCTTTGTCTTTCCTCAGCCTGAAATATGGCTAATTCCAGCTGTAGTCGAGCTGAGGATTCGGTCATTCTAACCTCTCTGTTTTTAACTAACTTTACACCCGAGGTTTAGAAATAAACAAACAAAACTTGGCTGTAAAATTTTGTTGTGCTGGAATAGAATACCTATTCTCTGATAGTGATTGTCAGCCTACAGAAAAAGACAATTCCCTTGTCTCTGCTCTGGGCCCAACTTAAAGCAAAAAACCTCCAACTACTTGGAAACCTGCTTACCCAGCCCAAAGAAAAAGCAAATGGGTAGAACACACACCCCCTATTTACTTTTAGGAAGAAAAGAGAAAAAAAACCTCTGGGTTGGAAGACTGTGAATTTCCCTGCAGGAGTTAAGTACCCTGCCTCCAGGCAAAGAAAACCGGCAATTCACAAGATAATCCCCTTTTGTCTCTGCTTGGCCACAAAGCAGACAAAACAATCTGCTTTCAGTTTCAACTGCTTTCTGGACTTCCTTTCCAAAGGAAAAAATAATTTCTTTTTAAAATCTGTATTTCTAGTTCAAAAAATCTCAACTGGATCTCAAAATGATTTCAGGTTAATCCCACCACTATGCCACCATGTCAAGGTTCCTCCCCCACTCTGAACTCTAGGGTACAGATGTGGGGACCTGCATGAAAAACCTCCTAAGCTTATCTTTACCAGCTTAGGTCAAAACTTCCCCAAGGTACAAAGTATTCCACCCGTGGTCCTTGGAATGGCCGCTACCACCACCAAACTAATACTGGTTACTGGGGAAGAGCTGTTTGGACGCGTCTTTCCCCCCAAAATACTTCCCAAAACCCTGCACCCCACTTCCTGGACAAGGTTTGGTAAAAAGCCTCACCAATTTACCTAGGTGACTACAGACCCAGACCCTTGGATCTTAAGAACAATGAACAATCCTCCCAACACTTGCACCCCCCCTTTCCTGGGAAATGTTGGATAAAAAGCCTCACCAATTTGCATAGGTGACCACAGACCCAAACCCTTGGATCTGAGAACAATGAAAAAGCATTCAGTTTTTTACAAGAAAACTTTTAATAGAAAATAGAAGTAAATAGAAATAAAGAAATCCCCCCTGTAAAATCAGGATGGTAGATATCTTACAGGGTAATTAGATTAAAAAACATAGAGAACCCCTCTAGGCAAAACCTTAAGTTACAAAAAAGATACACAGACAGAAATAGTTATTCTATTCAGCACAATTCTTTTCTCAGCCATTTAAAGAAATCATAATCTAACACATACCTAGCTAGATTACTTACTAAAAGTTCTAAGACTCCATTCCTGTTCTGTCCCTGGCAAAAGCAGCATACAGACAGACACAGACCCATTGTTTCTCTCCCTCCTCCCAGCTTTTGAAAGTATCTTGTCCCCTCATTGGTCATTTTGGTCAGGTGCCAGCGAGGTTACCTTTAGCTTCTTAACCCTTTACAGGTGAGAGGAGCTTTCCCCTGGCCAGGAGGGATTTCAAAGGGGTTTACCCTTCCCTTTATATTTATGACAGAGACTAACAAATTTATTTGAGCATAAGCTTTCGTGAGCTACAGCTCACTTCATCAAATGCATCCGATGAAGTGAGCTGTAGCTCACGAAAGCTTATGCTCGAACAAATTTGTTAGTCTCTAAGGTGCCACAAATCCTCCTTTTCTTTTTGCGGATACAGACTAACACGGCTGCTACTCTGAAACCTGTCATTCTTCTAGTTAATAGGCCAATCTCCCTCTTGACCACCACCACCTACAAGCTGATGGAGTGTATAATTCTGAAAAGAATTGGGACCACTGTGGATGCCAGCCTACCCAAGAAGCAAGCTGGTTTTTGACTGCACCGAAATTGTTGCAACCAGGTCCTGTGTTATACTTATAAGCAGCACATGGGATTTTTATTTTTTTTAAAGGGGAAAAGGCAATATGCTGCATTTATTGAAGATACCACAATTAGCATACGCATTTAAATCTGGACCTCACTGCAGACATGGAGGCTGGATTCCAATGAAAATTCAAGACCGGTACCACTTGAATCGATCTGTCAGAGACATATGACACAGTTTGAAAGGATGGTGTGCTATCAAAACTGTCCAAAGTGATCCCATGTGCAAATTCACAGGCTGCTGAACACCATGCTTAGCTATGGAAGGATGCGCATATAGGTCAAATCAGCAAACCATGCACTTTGAATGTTGGGCTACCAAAAGGCTCTGTTCATGATCCGACACTCTTCAATGTATGTATGACCGATATGCCTGAAATGATAGCTCAGAAATTTGCATATGCTGATGATTTGGCACTTGCAACTTAGGCCCATAGCTTTAAAGAGCTTGAAGTGACCTTAACATCTGACCTTAAGATCATGGAGGAGTACTTCCAAAAATGGAAGATGAGATCAAATCCAAGCAAATCAGTAGTTTCTATTTTCCCCCTTGACAATACAATCACACAAAACACTAACTGTTGAGTTTTGTGGTGGAAAGGTTATGAACCAAAACTAACATATCTCTGTGTCATTCTGGACTGCTCACTGACCTTTCATGACCACCTCGAGAAAGTAGCCTCTAAAGGTAAGACTTGCATCAATATTATTCAAAAGTTAGTGGGAATAAGCTGGGAATCAACTGCCGCAGTGCTATGAACATTGGTCTTAGCAGAGTTGCAGAGTACTGTGCACAAGTGTTGACAAGAAGTTGCCATACCCAACTTGTGGATGGGCAGCTGAATCAGATCATGCAAATCATTATGGGAACTTTAAAATCAACACCTCTACTGTGACATTCTGTGTTAGCAAACATTGAACATCCAGCTATCAGCCGAGATATAGCCACAGCACGAGAACTTAAACGTGCCAAAGACTACCCAGAACTTCCAATTCAACTGGTTATGGATAACATACCCCAAAACCACCTGAAATCATGAAAATCACTATGGACCACACATGACCACCTCATGTCTCTAGATCTGGCCAGGGATGGCAAAGTGTCCAGACCTCATCAACCATTTCAAACAAGTACATTATTACTTACCCAGCAAGCCACTATCCTAGTTTTGACCTGCCACACAGACTTTGGACCACACTGAACCGCATCTGAACAAACCATGGAAGATGAGGCTACTTGAAACAAAAATGGAAAATCCCCTTCATGCAACTGTGATGAGAACATCCAAACCATCAAATACATCATAATGCAGTGACCCAAATATGAATTGAAAGGTGAATTGGATGATACCCACAGTGTAACAGAGGAGGCCTTAAAATGGCTTATGGACCAACAACTGCATCTACACACTGTTGCTCTGCAGATGCCATACATGCACATGAGAGAAATGGGTGCAAAAATGTCTTTGCACTGAAACAAAGCCCAGGATCTATCAAACCTGTGTATTACCAGTATTGCAATATGGGTCAGAACCCTGGACCTTCCTGTCAAGCTATCTCGAGTAGCTCACAAGCATGATGCCACTCTCAAGGCAGACTGTCAAGGAACAAGATGCAAACCCCAAACTGGTTTTAAGTTCTATAATTAGATTTCATCAACCCAGTAATAAGTGTGAACTCCTAAAGCACTATAACACCCTTGACATGGAGTCATAGACTATGCTCCTGGGCACTCTGGTCTATCTTGCCACCCAGGCAAGCCTGCTGTTGTGATAGATTGCCCCTTACACCAAAAATCACAACAATGTTCAGGTTACTCCTAGTCCAAAAATATTCAGGTTACTCCAGGTCAATTGTACCTCAGATCTCAAACCAAAGATAACTCTTGTAGCCAATCCTATAATACTAATGATTTATTAAGAAAAAGTAGTAAGAGAATTATTTAAATGGATAAAGCAGGTAAACGTATATACATAAGGTACAGTCTTAGGTTCCAAAAAGTTATACTAGCTGGTATAATATGCAAGCTCTGTATGTCCCCTGGGGCTAACCAAGCCAAAAAGCTTGGGGATCCCTTGCTTATGCTTAAAAAATTTGCTGTCTCCGAATTACAAGCAGTATAGTGATCACATTTCCTCCTAGACAGGGATCTTTATTCCCTTCACCCAGCTTTCAAGCAAGGATGGGATGAGGGCTTGTGCACACATATCCTTTTCATGGATGTGGGGGAAGCAATCAATAAAGTCTTTTGTCCACTGATGTTCCACAATGGCTTGTCTGTTTGACCTTATTTTGTTGTGGGAGAAGAGGACACCTCATGTGGTAAACTAGCATCTCACTAATGTTTCTCCCTTGACTGTGGGGGTTTACAGTCTGAGCAAACATTTTTACAGTTGCAAACACTTAAATGTTACCTTATAACCTGGGATACAAATATAAGTAAGATAACTACATACAGCATTCTACAAGCATTTCATAAAGACTAAACACATACTTATAACTCTAAAATCTATTTTAACAGTACTCACACACAGCTGAGCCAGACTGGTTTCCAGCTATACATTTGTCCATGTTCAGTGAGCCCTGGCATAAGCTGAAATCTGGTCTTCCAGTGTCACAGTTCCCACAAGCACACTTGGAGCAGCTAGAGGTATTCCATATGTGCTGTCAGCACTAAATCCTGAGCATAAAGTAGTTTGACTTAGTGTGAAATGTCAGTTTTGCAAATATCCGGCCTTCCTTCAAGCCCTCATTATATCCAAAAGCAGCATTGCTTGCTCTTCAGCCATGTTTCCAGGATGGACAAAAATACCCCAGCATACTATGCTTTCACACTCTCCATCAACACATGAAGTGGTGCATGCTCTGACACTTCCTGGTGCCACCCACAGGGCAACCCCAGAGATTCATGAATTCACAGGATTGACTCCTATCTGGCAACTTCACCACACACCTGGTGTGACACCATCCACTGTAGTCACTGTCATTAGTGTAACAGTCCTTCGTAGGCTATGCACGTTTGATAATGATAAGGAGGACTTGTGGCACCTTAGAGACTAACCAATTTATTTGAGCAAAAGCTTTCGTGAGCTACAGCTCACTTCATCAGACGCATAAAGTAGAAAATACAGTGAGGAGATTTATATACACACAGACTATGAAAAAATGGGTGTTTATCATACACATTGTAAGGAGAGTGATCCTTATGCATCCAATGAAGTGAGCTGTAGCTCACAAAAACTTATGCTCAAATAAATTGGTTAGTCTCTAAGGTGCCACAAGTACTCCTTTCCTTTTTGCGAATACAGACTAACACGGCTGCTACTCTGAAACCTTTGATAATGATGACTCCCCAGCTAACAGACCTCTTGCATCCTCTCAAAGAAACCTCTGTTATTTCAAAGTTGAACATCAGATTCAGGCTTGCTCAGCTGTCACATAGCTAGCCTCATTTCTAATTATGAATGCAGACAGAAAAGCCTAAGACTTACTTAATTTATCTCTTACATAGGCCTCTACTTCTTTCACTTTCTTGTGAACGCAAGCGTTTTCATTGCCCTTCTAATATTAGAACAAGAGTGACACCTAGTGGACAGCAAATAAGTCAGATGTATCAGACCATCAACAAAATTGATACTCTGGAATTTGTAGTCCTTTGTTTTATATTTTTAATTTTGAGTTACATTAAAGAGATTAGTGTAAGAAAAACTGTGTGTTGAGAAGAAATCTTAAAGTTTTGTCCTCATCGAGAAATACAGGACATGATGCTAAAATAAAACATGGATAAAAAAAAAAAAAGATGCCTTACAATCACTGAGATTATGAGCTATTTGAGACAGGATTGTTTGTTATATGAATGTACAGCTCCTAGCACACTGGATCTTAAGGGTGAGATTCTGTGCTGTGCCAGAACATGCAGCCCAGGGGAAGGAAATAGTTAAGGTGGCCTTCTGCCCTCCTGATCCTGAATTGTTTTGGGGGACAGAGGTCCTAGAGAGTAATTTAAGACAGCCCTTGGGGCCTAAGTTTCAGAAGCCTCCCTGGTTGTCTTAAGGGCCCCAGTGCTGCCTAGAATCTACTACACTGCATGCTATGATCCCACCCCGACACACCGCCTACGCTAGGGCTTGCAGTGGAGTCAGTATAAAAGACTGTATATTTCAGTATGCAATGTGAAACTGAAATAAATGCACCAAGAGATGGTTTTCTACAAGAGAGAGAGTTGAAGTTAGTAGTTTAAGCATGGGACTGGAATACTCCATTTATGTCTTGCTTAGATTCTGATGTACATTAATACATTTCACAATCACTTCCATAATAAATAGTACAACAACACTTAACTCTTGTATCGTACTTTTCATTTGCGGATCTCAAAACACTTATGAAGGAAAAGTATCATTCTCCCCATGTTATAGATTGAAAAATCTGAGGAACACAGAGGTACAGTGACTTTTCCAAAGTCATTCATCAGTTCAGTGCATGTGCACAGTGAAAGAGATCCCTTTTTATAAGGAAACAGATTTCAGATTATTGCTTTCAAGAGATTATTCAGAGTGAGTACATTTAAAAAAAAACAAACACCATTTTTACCAGTGTCTTTTAGTTTGGCTGTATTCCTGAATAGCATAAAAAACCCTACTAAGGTGTAAGGAAGTGAATGAAAGCATAAGGCATTTACTTCCAATTTTCTCAACTGGATTCATCATACTGGATACTCAGTTAAGGACTGGATTCTTCAAAGCCTTACTCCCAAGAGTAGTTCTTATGCAAGTAGTCCCACTGACTAATGGAGCTACTTCTGTGATTTAGGCTTTTTAAGGTCAAGCGCTCCTTTACCATGTCACATGGCATGTGCAATTCTGTCAAGCACAACTGATTGGTAGAGATGCAAACAGTGGAGAATATTAGGTCTTTTTCCCCCTCTATTTTTACTGATCACATTCCCAAAACTCAGACCATTACCAGTAAATAAAAGTATCAAAGTGAAAGTTGACCCTAGACCTAGTTACTTTGAAACCACTCAAAATTATCTCATTCAGGTAATATCAACAAAATGTCATTTAAAAGAACAATTCGTACTCCTCAAACTGTAGTGAGATTTCTCTAAATCTCTCTCTAAGGGACATACCAATTACCCTCCAGATGGTGCTGTAGGCCTACAATTGGAAAGTTTTCCAATCATCTAAAAGTAACTATAGACTAATTTATAAAGAAAAGTTGTTTATCAAAAATAGCTTACCTTACAGCATGTAGGGCAGAGATGGTCCTGTGGTCAAAACACAGGAGTCAGGAGTAGGAGTCAGGAGATCTGTGTTCGGTTTCCAGCTCCGCCACACAGTGGGGTGTTACCTTGGGCAAATTCTTTAACCTGTAAAACAGGGATAACATCCACTTGAAAGGGTTGACGGGAGGCTATTTGTAGAGTACTCGAGGTCCTTGTTTGGAAGGCACTACATAAATGCAAAGTCAAGGTTTTATGAATTTATCAGAGCTTTTATTTTTGACCATTTTATTGGTTCTGTGACAAGGAAGAGAAACCCATATAGAAAGGTGTGTGGTATTTCAAGACTGTTAAACAAAATCAATTTATTTTAGCAGATTCAAATCAAGAAGTCATCTGCAACTGACTGACTGCCAGTAAACTGAATGAACAAGCCAGAAGGAGCATCATGTGTCAGCTTGGGAGGAGAACCCCATCCAAAGCAGCAGATGACGCTCGGAAATTACAATTAAAAACACTGGAGCAGGGACGTTGTTTCCTGAAATTCATGCATCATAGAATCATAGAATATCAGGGTTGGAAGGGACCTCAGGAGGTCATCTAGTCCAACCCCCTGCTCAAAGCAGGACCAATCCCCAATTAAATCATCCCAGCCAGGGCTTTGTCAAGCCTGACCTTAAAAACTTCTAAGGAAGGAGATTCCACCACATCCTTAGGTAGCGCATTCCAGTGTTTCACCACCCTCCTAGTGAAAAAGTTTTTCCTAATATCCAACCTAAACCTCCCCCACTGTAACTTGAGACCATTTCTCCTTGTCCTGTCCTCTTCTACCACTGAGCATAGTCTAGAACCATCCTCTCTGGAACCACCTCTCAGGTAGCTGAAAGCAGCTATCAAATCCCCCCTCATTCTTCTCTTCTGCAGACTAAACAATCCCAGTTCCCTCAGCCTCTCCTCATAAGTCATGTGTTCCAGACCCCTAATCATTTTTGTTGCCCTTCGCTGGACTCTCTCCAATTTATCCACATCCTTCTTGTAGTGTGGGGCCCAAAACTGGACACACTACTCCAGATGAGGCCTCACCAATGTCGAATAGAGGGGAACGATCACGTCCCTCGATCTGCTCACAGTGCCCCTACTTATACATCCCAAAATGCCATTGGCCTTCTTGGCAACAAGGGCACGCTGCTGACTCATATCCAGCTTCTCGTCCACTGTCACCCCAGGTCCTTTTCCGCAGAACTGCTGCCTAGCCATTCGGTCCCTAGTCTGTAGCTGTGCATTGGGTTCTTCCGTCCTAAGTGCAGGACCCTGCACTTATCCTTATTGAACCTCATCAAATTTCTTTTGGCCCAATCCTCCAATTTGTCTAGGTCCCTCTGTATCCTATCCCTGCCCTCCAGCGTATCTACCACTCCTCCCAGTTTAGTATCATCCACAAATTTGCTGAGAGTGCAATCCACACCATCAGAGCAGCACACAGAAGAATGAAGTATAGTCCAGGTCACTACATTTTTATTCAAGGTGAAATGGCATTGATCAGATGTCTAACATGCCTGCTTCTGCGAGTGCTCTCTTGCTCTCTCATCCGCCTCCCCAAAACAGCCACCACTATTGGTTTTGGAGGTATGGTCCATAACGTGTAATGTATCCAGGTTTTTATATGGCCTCCATCACAGTATTATCTGAGTGCTTGATTTCACACAAGATAGTATCCTGATATAAATGCCCATAAAAATCATTTGCCAACTTCTGCCTACCCATTTCCGCGCAGGAAAATCAAACAAACTGACTCTTGTCCACCATGATCACACCCACCCTGTACTTATGTGAATTAACACCACACAGTTTCAGGGTTTTATAAATAAATGGGCAACCAAGTATCCCTGAAAACTGACAAAGTCCCTGTCAGTTTTACAGAAGACATTGTTTAGTCTTGATTTTTGTAAACCCCAGTAGACTTGTCGGATAACTGAATTTTTGGAACTGATAATAATTATTTGGAACTGATAGTGAACTAGGAAGCATTTGTGCACCTCAGGGACCATCCACAGATTTACCGAATGATCATATCCCCAGTCAATTAAATCTCACAATCAGCAACATTATGAGCCAGCTCTTCCTCAGACATAGGAAATCTTCTTAAAGTTTCCCATCATTGCAGATATCTGTTCAGCGCCACTAGTGTTAGCATCTCTGGAAGTCTTAGTATGGATGGGATACCAGTTGCTGCTGATTCTTTTATTATTAATTATTATTAACAAACAAGTGCTGATTAGAGCTGCTCTGAAAAGAGTTATGATACTATGTTAAAGATGCCAGCAGCCCATCTATACCAAAAAAACAACAAGGAGTCCGGTGGCACCTTGAAGACTAACAGATTTATTTGAGCATAAGATTTCGTGGGTAAAAACCACACTTCTGAAGTGTCCTCATTGTTTTTGTGGATACAGACTAACACAGCTACCCCCTGATACTTGACATCTATACGAAGTCTCCTAATATGCTAACACCAGTGAAGCTAAACAAGTGTTAATTATCGTGGAAAGTTTTTAGAAATTTTCCATAGCACAGACAGGGCTGTACAATCAGATGTGAGCAGAGTCTGACACTCTGAGCGCTGCTGCAAGTGGCAAGTCTACAGGAAGCTTAGCTGTCATGCTACTATATGCAGGCAGTTACTGACCTAGAC
This sequence comes from Eretmochelys imbricata, assembly GCF_965152235.1. NCBI lineage: Eukaryota > Metazoa > Chordata > Testudines > Cheloniidae > Eretmochelys > Eretmochelys imbricata. The sequence goes on along the minus strand of NC_135579.1, from coordinate 88,517,911 downwards.
TTGGAAGTGCCATCCATGCTTCTGTTCACCTCCCCTGCACCACCTCTCCTGCACCTTGTAAGCACTGGACAGTTGCTGGGCATTAGGGACGATTGTGGAAGAGCAAAAGGGAGAAAAAAGATTGAGAGTGGATGTATGAGAGGATATTTTGCAGGGGGAAGATATGAGGGAATAACTAAGGAAGGAAACTGAAAAAGGTTGAAGCAAGGGAAAAGACAGATGAGAAAGGAACAGAAGAAAATGGAGAAAATAAAGATAAAAGCATAGAAAATACGAGGAAAAAATGACCATCCAATACATTTAATTTGTTTAGTAGCTTCTTCATAATAAAAAGAGATTCAGTCGCTACTACTGCCTCCCAGCCAAGTAGGATATGCAAACTATTCCAGAGCAAGAAGAATGTTCAAATTCAGAGCCAAATATAAATGCTGATTTTATTGATTTTACTCCAGAGTAAAATTAAGGCAACTTGGTTTGCGAAATTGAATATCATGCCTTTTTATATTTTGCAATCAAAGACAGAAAAGGGTGTGTGCTGAACACTTACCTAGACAAGCAGTCTTTCCACTTGTCCCAGCTTGTTCAGGTTTAATTAGTGTAGTAAATCTGTAACACAGTAAAATTAAAATACAGCTATACCCACAGTATAAGAAAGCCAAAGATTAGAATCGAACGCTGACATTTCTTATTACAAGAAGACTACAATATTTTGAAAGTTTCCTTATATACAGGCAAAAACAAACAAACAAACAAACAAAAAAACCAAGCAAAATAAAAATTCAAAAAAAAAATCCCCACACACTGCTTTCACCTCCCAAAGCATAAACCCAGCAGCGGCTATGGCCACAGCAAGGAAGTTTTCCCAAAGATGGGTGAAAAAAATAAAAAAAAAAAAATCGGGACGTTCCCAGAGAAGCCGCCAAGAGGAACAGTTTTACGTCTCCTCTCCAGACCACCTTCGATGGTTAAACTACAAGAAACCAGAACAGATTTATCTAGCCAGCAGATAATGGCTAGATAGGGGGTCAGTGAACATACTTGGTATCTACTTGACAAATAATCCTTTGTATATTTTATCCATCTCCCAACTCTTCACACTTCCTTTGTCTTTTCCAACCAAGAGCTCTATGGGGCAGGAACAGCACCTTGTGTCTGGGAAGAGCCTGGCATATAGGAGACACTAAAGCAATAATAAAAAATAATAGTACTTCAATCATTCTGAAGAACGATCTGAACCCATGCCTCTTTGAAAAGTCAGCTGGAGCTTGTCTACTTTTAAAAGTTATATTGGCATAGCTACATCAGTCAGGGTTGTGAAAAAAGTCACACCCCTGTCTGACACCTATGCTCACAAAACAGTGTAGAGACAGATCTGTTGACCTTCTGTCAAGGTAGCTAACATTGTTTGAGGCAGGGGTGTTCCTACACTGGTAGGAATAGTCCTTCTGTGGGTGTACATTGCATCTATATTAGGGCATAAGCCAACACAGCTATGCAAGCATAGTTTCTATGTTGTACACATAGCCTCAGTGTCGGAAACCCTGGCCCCCACTGAAGTCAATAGCCAAACGCCCATTCACTACAGTGTGGTCAGGATTTCATCCCTGTTCCTGCTCCTGTTTATTGACTATTGAGCCTGACTGTAAAGAGAGGCTGGCCCCTCCCAGCATCAGGCCTTTAGCAACAATCAAGCTGCTCACGCCCCTACCACAATTATTGATATTTTACATATTCTGTCTCACTTTAAATATGATAAAAATCAGCAAAAAATTTAAGCTTTTGGCTAAAAGATTTTGATATGGTTTAATGTTTAGAACAAAAAATTATATTCATTTTTCATTTTGGGAGAGATTACTTTTAAATCAAAGAAAAATGCATAAGTGCACAATAAAAGTGTATGCTATAACAGAGTAGAAACACTTCTAGCTAGAAGTCTAGAAATAATTTTTCTGCACTATCAGAGCAGAGCCAATAAACCTCTGTGCACAATCAATGGAAGAGGGAAAGGTCGGTTTCAGGCATCCCAGGGAAGAGGGAAAGTTTGGTTTCAGGCATCATCAGTGAGAAAACCAGGATTTAAATAACTGGGAGAGAAACCTTTTTAGAGTGTTTTATATATTTGTTTTCTCACATCATAACTAAGGATCATGGGTATAATTTTTCCCCCTTTGCTTTTGGTGTCATGTTTTTGGCAGGTTGCTGCACTCGCTATTGCTTTTTTTTTTTTTGCTTTTTTTTTTCAGAGTAGTAGTAGTCGTCGTAACCCTCTATCAACGTTTTAAGGAAATCATAATTTTTAGTTGCATAAAAATTTTCCCTTTCCGAAGCTCACTGCTCCCAAAGCTGAGCTCCTAGTGAAGGTGGAAGGTTTACTGGCTTTGCCTAGCCTAGGATTTAAAGGTACATTGTTAGACAGTGTTAGCGATCACATTCTAGCTGCCTAGTGTAAACAAGTCAGGCTGCCTGTAACACATGCTAAACCGGTCAGGTTGAAGTAGGGAACCTAAGCTTTAATGCCATTTTAACCCATATTAAGAGTATGCAATGCTTTGTCTATGCTAAAGACTTTCAAATGTGTTCATTAGAAGGTGCTGGCTAACACCTGCTGACAATGTTCCCTTAAATCCTAGCCTAGACCAGGGGATCACAAAAGAAAAATTTTGGTGGCCTCAGAGTGCAGCCACCAACTCTTGCTGGTGGCCATTCTGACCATTTTTCCTAAAATACTTAATTAACTTTAGGGGAAAAAAAACAAATAAATATGCACATATACAAGTCCAAATCATAATTTATTTATGTAGGTTTTTATTGCAGACTCAATAAAAATAACGTACAGTGGTCTCTATTCTTTACTGGACCTAAACAGAACAGAAACAAGTGTGCTTTGCACGTTCTTGGCTTTTGTTGTTGTTGTTGCTTATGCTTTTTTTTTTTTTTTAAGACTTGCTAGCTAGCAAGTCTGTTTCTGTGAAAAGTAATATTTGTATGTTTGTTACCACTGCTTTGCACCCATCCCCATCATTGCCCAGGAATCTGTAGCCACACAAAAAGCCCCTAGTGGCCACATGCAGCCATATTTGAGAAACGCTGGACTTTAGACAAAGTCTTAGGGTATGTCTATACTGTAATAAGACACCTGCAGCTGGCCCATATAGCGAGCTCATGGGGCTGTGGGGCTATAAAACTGCAGTGTTGATGTCTGGGCTCCAGCCAAGCCTGGGTAGTGGGACCCTGTGAGGGGGGAGGCTCCCAGAGCTCAAGCTCCAGCCCAAGTCCAGACATCTGTACTGTAATTTTATAGCATTGCAGCCAGAGGCCCCTAAGCCCGCTGACAGAGGCCAGCCACAGGTGTTTTATTGCAGTATAGACATGCCCTTACAGTCCCGGATTCCTCTAAAGTCCCATGATCCCAGAAAAGAGCTCTCAGAGTCTGGGAGATCTAAGATTCATTGGCTCTCATTGCAACCAATGTTCACCACTGCAAGAACGGTGAATTTCAGGTATAATTACCTGATATTTTATTTAACATCAATCTCAAATGTTTGCTTCATTGAAGATTTATTGATTTAAACTTAAAACTAAGACTTAATCACAGCCCCTGGGAGATTGTGATTTAATAAAGTTGTTGTGCATGAAAGAAAGGTAATGGGATCAGGTATGGTTCAGAAGCATAATTTAGCTGAGGCCTCAATTGAAAATAAAAGAAAAAGCTGTGCACCATCACAGGAGTGACTAGATCTTTTCTTTATTTGGGTAAACAAACCTGGGTGTCAAATTAACTGAAGACTAATGTGGCACTTTCATACCTTGTCGATAATACTTTGGATAAGAGAGAGTGGTCAAATACAAAAAGTAATGTAACTTTTACTAACGAGGTACAAAAACAGGTTACAAATAACATTTTCATTGATTCTTAAAGCCCGTATTGATTTGATCCCAGAAGTTATGCATTCAGGGCCAGGCATAATTCGTACTTTTTCAGTAACATTTATTGAAATTGTTCTGTAAAAAAATAAATGTTATTTTCCCCACAGTTAATTATAATGTGCTTCAAGATATCTTTCAGTACCAGCCATATATTGAAATTTATGTATATAATTTTATACCTGTATTTATGATCAGTACTGATATGTTATACTCTTCTTAGGCCAGCTCTGCATGACATGCTTGGATCGCTATAACTACATCATTCAGAAGTGTGAAAAATCCACAGCCCTGAGCACATAGTTATGCCGACCTAACCCCTGGTGTAGTCAGCACTATGTCATCGAGAAAGCTTCTCCCATAGACATAGCTACTGCCTCTCATGGAGGTGAATTGAATACGCCAATAGGAGATCTCCTGTTGGCGTAGAAGCGTCTTCACTTAAGTGTGTACAAAGTGTAAAAAACAAAGTGTAAAAAAAACATAGATAACCCTTTATAGCCTAAAGTAGATGCCCTCCATCAAAAAATACAGGATGTATACTATACACACTTGGTGACTATTACATTGAAAATGTAGATGAGCAACAGATTATTCATTACCAGAACTGAAAGAAGCCATTGGATCTAGGGAACTCACTGAATTTTTTGCAATTAAAACAAGAAGCCAGTGCCATTGGAGAGCTGGAGCAGAGCCATGGCTCATATAATTAGCTAAAGATTTACACTTATTGCTGTGCACGAAATGTAAAACGAGTTTCCAGCACATCAGAAGTAGAATGATGCATAAGTACTGACTGTTAAATTAAAAACAGATACATAACTCCCTCCTGCTGGCATTTAAAAAATGTTAAATATAATGCTCACATGTTAAAGATGAAAAGGTTTAGATTTAGAATGTAATAGACCAACTGTTTCTCTTGCTTGAATCCTTTTTACTCAATAAACTGACACTTAATTGTGTATACTTGTGAGAGCAAGATACATTTTAAAGCAAACTTTTAAAGACTTAGGCTTTGTCTACACTAGCACTTCTGTCAGCAAAACTTTTGTCGGTCAGGGCGTGGAGGAAAAAACAAAAACACACCCCTGACTGCATCTCCCATCGACATAGCTACCACTGCTCGTTGGGGGTGGCTTAATTATGCCAGTGGGTGAGCTCTCTCCTGTTGGCATAGAGCGGCTACACAGCAGACCTTACAACCGGTATGCTGCTGTAAGGTCTGTAGTGTAGACACAGCCTTACATACTCAACTGTAAAAACTAATGGTCCTGCTACTCATTCTCTCTGATGAAGTGAGCAGAACAGCTAAGAAGAGTAAAATGAGTCAGAAAATCCCCTAAAAGGGAGCCTGGAAAAATGCAGAGGGGCTGAACCTCTGGGCAGAGACCCTAGATCTGTGATGTTTGGAATACTTCCACCTCATAGCCCCCAAAACCTTCTTCCTGAAGAGGGAATAATCACCCAAAGCTGTGTGTGCACAAAACCTTGCTGAGATTCCTGGGCTCTTGGTGTTCCCACCCAAGGGGCTCCATCTCCCTGGGGGTGGGGGTATAATATAGCCCAATATAATTAACAAAGAACAACAAAAAATGCCATTAATTCAGTATTGAAGGAAAAAACTGACTGGTAAAATTCAAAATTACTGTTTGCAGTAAAAAAAAAAAAAAAAAATCCAACCCCCTCTCCCCCACAAAGATTGCTGAATTGCAGCAAGTCACTTGTACTCTCTCTCTCCTGGGCTTCTGCTTCAAATCTTTAGCAAGCAAAGGCATAAAAAATAGTGCCACTTTTATTCTTCCCTGAAATACACGCAATAGCTGTGTTGCATAAAACAAAGCTTTTATGATGCTTTTACCCTAGATGTCTGTGCAATGTCTAATTTTATATTACGTAAAATAGTAAAAGCTGTAAGGAAAAAAGAAAGGTTATACATACATGTTTCTGTCTACACAGTCACAGATACTGAACAGTCTTTTAAAACATTAAGGATATAAAAAAAGCACTATATATATCTATATCTATATATAACCTGCTTTCTGACATCTGAGGAAAAACAAGGGAAATCACTAATGTAATGACAAAGAAACAGATACTTCAGGAATTAATCTGGTGTATCCAAATCACATAACAGGTAGTATGAACTGAGAGAGTTTAGCTACACAAGTTGCCATATATATTTTGAATAATGAGCATGCTAGAGAATTTTCAGTTTAAATGAACATACAAATAAACTATGCCATATATTAATGGCCATTTTCCACTCCAAAAATGTCATAATTCAAAGTTCCTATCAAATCAACCAGTTATTAAAAACCACTACTAGTACAACTGTGATGTAGAAAGCAGGGCAGAACTCCCCTAATAAAGCTCCCCCGCACCCCCATCAAGATTTGCTTGTGAAGCTTTTAGAATAAGCCTACATATAGTGGGCAGGAAATGAGGCAATGGTGCTGTAAGATTGACACCACCACCCCACCTCTTCCACTGGCATAGTAGAAGCTCTCCTCTACAGTTCTGAGACTTGGTACTCCAGGATTTGGGGGAGGGCAGTGAAAGGAAACACCCACTTTCCACATCCTCTGCTTCTGCTGATCCTGTGACTATATGAATAGGAGTACATGTTGCTTCAAACCATGTTAACTCTTTCTGGGCCTCTTGGGGCTGCTCCTGAGCAGCTGGTGGGGAAAGTTACCTGATGGCAACATGGGTTACAGGAGGATGAGCCAGCAGAGTAGCTGTGCATAAGCTCTGAGGAGCTCAGTGTATCTATGGAGATCCATAGGCAAGTCCCGCTGTCAACGGAACAATTTCAAGAAGAATCCTGAAATTTCTCTCCCCTTTTCCGTCCTTCATAACAGATCCATCTGACTGAGGTTCCCTTCATTTGCAGGAACAGAGGGAATGATTGTAGCCCAGAGTAATTTTAAAAAGCAAATATACAAATTACAGTACAGCTGCATAAAAACCACCTGAGGCAAAATTACAGAGAGACATCAACATGGGTAGTAAGGGCATGTCTACACATGAAAGCTAAATCTCGAATAAAGGAGGTGTGAATTTAATACAAAATAACTATTCCAGAATAACTCCATATGTGGATTCTCTTATTCCAGAATAAGAGTGCCTCTTTCCAGTTTAGCTTAAAACACTTCCAAAGCAGTGACAACTAATGGGAAATCTATAATGATTTAGTCATAACACAACAGATACTTAAATAAATATTTAGTAAGTCATGAAGGTATTTTTAAAAACATGTTCCAAACAGCTATTATAAATACCCAATGCTTCTTTAGTATGGGGGCTGCTTTTCTACTCACTGGGGGCTGCCATTTCAGTGCCAATCCCAAAAGGTGGCTGAAATCTGTCAATGCAGCATATAGTCAGAGAATCGGCTTTACCATTTGCAAGCAATGGAAATCCAAGGCTTTTCAAAACAATTGTAAAGTAGAGCTCCTAGTTTTAAAAATGTTGATTAATTTTCTAGTTGTTCATTTAACTGTGAAATAAACCAAAGCCCTTTTTTTATTTTTTTGGTTAGAAATAGAATTTACCTAAAAACGTTTATGAAAGGCTGATTTCAGTGCTTGAAAATGATCAAGCAATTTTTAAACTTCGGCTCTCTGTCGCACTGCCAAAAAAGCAGCTTGCCTGTTTAATATTTTAATAATACTGGATACATAAAAAACCTCAAAAACTTTTAAAAAAAACAAAACAAAAAACCCACCCACATTACTCTTCTTTATCAGAGATAGTAAGAAGGTGAGAACATAATCTACAGGAATGAGCACAGGCTTGGGACCCAGGAGCTCAAACAAATCATGGTCCGTCACTGATCTACTGTATAAACATAATCAATTCATGTAATACTTCTATTTCCCAATTTCTTCATCTATAAAATGAAGGTATTTACTTTCCTATCTCACTGGAATATTGTAAAGACTAGTAAAAGTCTGTACACTGCTGTGAACATTCAAAAAAGCAATTTAGGTATCAAGTATTTCCATTAGACTAGCAACCAGTATAATGCTTGTCTCATACTTTCCACTGCCCTCCACAAAAATCTGAAACACCACTCTTTTTCCTCCTGCAGAGTCTCTCATATATTTTGGACAAGTATTTAAATACCTATATAATAAATAATATAGATTTTTTTGCAGAAGTAGACGGCACTCACCTTGGAAGTATGCTACTAAGCTAATAAGTGAGTGGATTTTGAGTTCTCATTTTTATGCAGATTGTAGAGAATGCATAGTTAAGAAAGGCTCTGATTATTTGCTTAAAACTCAATAATGTGTATAATTAATATATATTTTTGCCACACAGTTTCTCAGTGTTCTCTAGTATTTTCTGTAACAACAGCTGAACTGTGTGATGAATTCTAAGTTATGGCACAATGAGAATTAAAGATGGCGCCAACTCCAGATCTGAACACCTTTGAATTTTGGGAAATTTCAGGTCCATGTCAAAACTTCGAAGCTTAGATTCCTTTTAAGAACCACAGGCCCATTCAGGTAAAGTTTACCTGAATAGGCCTGTGGTTCTTAAAAATTCCAGTTAAAGAGGAATCTAAGCTTCAAAGTTTTGACATGGATCTGAAATTTCCCAAAATTCAAAGATGTTCAGATATGGAGTTTGGAGCCATCTTTACTTCTCATTGTGCCATAACTTAGAATTCATCACACAGTTCAGCTGTTGTTACAGAAAATACTAGAGAACACTGAGAAACTGTGTAGCAAAGGCTGAAGTAATAAGAGACTTTACACACTGAAGTCTCTCTCACAGAGCCATTCCATATAGTTTGCTTTTTTATTTTGTTAGTCCATGTGCACAGAGTACAAAAGGACAGTATTTATATCTCATGAATGGAGCCCATTTGCTATGATCTCCAAGTAACCACTTGTCTGCTCCTTTGCCATTATTTCTGCACCCTTGGGCAACATCAACCTGGTACTAATGGATATGTTTCTTAGCACGATTAACTGATAGGAGTGACCAACAAAAGTAAATGGTACATAGATAACGTGTTACATAACATTAGAAATCAGTATGAGAAGATTTTGGCATTTCTGCTCTGCCTTTCTAGCTCATGCAGCCACCCTAGTTCTCACTGTGATGTGGCATCAGATAGTTGATACAACAAATTTACATGGGTTGAAGGACACATTCCAACCACTACATTTATGTCCTTTTGATTGGTTAGGGGTTTTTCCCCCGGTCTTCTTTAATATGTTTTCAGAAATGTTTAAAAGAAAAGGAAGAACATGTGCTCTGTGCCACTCAGTTATGTAGTTGATGACTGGTCATTTTCGCTCTGCCAAGAAGTCTTGCTGTACTTCCAAGAGAAACAATGGCTTGTTTCGGACCTCTCCCATGAACTCCTAGTGTCAATTCATAAAAAATGAAAGCTTATATTGTTTTTTTAATTAAGTTCCTAGCACTTCTGGCAAAGAACAAAACCTTCCAAATGTTAAGTGAGTGTGAACCAATGCCGTGCTTTTTTCCAGAATCTGCACATAGACTGCAGCAGTGAGAAAGACCTCTGGCAGGTTCTGTGCCTATCCAGAACTTAGAACCAGTCAGAACATTGTCACTTCAGCAAAATAGGTTTTCACTGAAACCAAAATGTTTTGTGCAGATGTATCAGTTTAATCTCCATATATCAGTTTCCAAAAAATGTTTGTCAGGATTCAGGAAGGTCTTTAGGTCTGGGGCACGGGAAGGATAGGAGAGATGTGAATAACACCTTTATTCACTGTAAAGAAACTTTTAAATATATTCAAAATGTCATTAAATACATTAAATATACATAAAGAAAGGAATAAATAGCAATAAACCCACCGCGAACAAACATTACACATGGATCACTATAGCAATACCAGAATCAAGTTTGCTCAAGACATTGTTAATACATCTGGTCAATCAAAACATATCCAGACTTCAAAGTGAGCGTATAAAAAGGTAACAAACCCAGAGGCAGGCAACGATCAGCATGCAGAACAACTCCAGTACATCACATCCCTTTATCCCTGTCACTTTGTCCTTGGGAAAGTTCAGAATGACCAGTTTGACCTGATACAGTAACACCACCACACACCAAAAAAACCCAGGCTGGGTATTGCACTCCCAGAATAAACTCAAGTCTGGAGAAAAGCAGTTCCCAGCCATTGAAAAGCTATCACACAAACCCAAAGAGACTAATCAAATGGGAACAATTGAGGAAAAAAATGAAACACTGCATCCAAATAGGATAGAATAGGATCTTGTAATTGGGACAGAGAAGAAAAATAGGTCTCCAGTTCCACACATCATAAAGGTCCCATTTCTTGGGCAGCAGGGTAATTATTGCCCTGTGACAACTGAGGGACAGCTCCATCCCCAGGCAGCACTCCAGAAACCACCCAGGAAAATATCAGGACCAATAAGATCCTAGAAATATTTATAAAATTTAGACGACAGCTTTTCTTTTCCCGAGGCTCTGCCTGTAGAGAGCTGCTGGACCACAACAGAGCTCCTGCAAGGACAGAAGGGCTCCAGACATTGTTGTTCCTCACTAGCGAGACAGGGCAACCTGTGGTACAGCTCCACCATTGCCAACATGTCACAGGACTCAAGCGAGTACAAAGCACCACAGAAAGACACAGATACTTTCTGGATTTCCACAGAATCAGATGTCAGATATGCCTGGGCAGCTGGAGACAGTGAATCTGCTGACAGTCCACACTCTTCCTCTCCAAACCAAAGAAATGAGGGAAATAGGCCCAAACCAGAGCTCCCTGAAATGTTCTCCTCCAGGAAGTGCTCTGAAGGCTCAAATTTTGGTCCTTTTGATTGGTTAGGGGTTTTCTCCCTGGTCTTCTTTAATATATTTTCAGAAATGGTAAACAGAAAAGGAAGAAAATGTGCCCTGTGCCACTCAGTTATGTAGTTGATGACTGGTCCTTTTCACTCTGCCAAGAAGTCTTGCTGTACTTCCAAGAGAAACAATGGCTTGTTTCGGACCTCTCCCATGAACTCCTAGTGTCAATTCATAAAAAATGAAAGCCTCAAGGCTGTCACGAAGATCCACAGTGTCCCATCCCAGGGCACTCATCATGACGCAAGGCCCTCACAGCAGCCTGAGTGTAGCATTGGCAAAACAATTGAATTTGGACCTCTCATGTTCTGCCACTGTCTTAAGGACTTCTGCTGCTGCCAATGTTCCCAAAAAAACAGTTAACGCCTGGGTGAAATTCAGGTTCTGAAACAAGTTGGTGATAAAAACACCAGCGGGAAGCATAGGCAGGACAGGGCAGAGAAACACTGACAGAGACAATGATGATCAGCCAAGTGAGTGGGAGACAAGCAGAACTGAACAAACAATCATACTGGACTTTACAGCATAAAAGCAATCCAGTCTAGCCCCAGAGATTTGGTTGGGGTGGCCTTTGAGCCAAAATACTGCCTAACAGTGGTGTGAGAGAACCTCCAGTCATCCACTAACCCAAAGTTCTACAAGAGACAATACAGCTCCTTGGCCAGCAAAGGGTGTGGCTCCAGACGGCTCCTGTCTAAAACAATATACAGTACAAATGAAGTCATCATCCCCGCCCCTGCAGACAATAATAGCATCCAGGACCAGAGCCAAGCAGGAACTGGGTATCTGCAAAAAGGAAACGTGGTCCTGCCCAAGAGTAGGGCCACAGACAGTAAAAAACTAACCAACACAGCACCAATACACACCTCCATCTGGAGGATCTGACTTTACATAATCTCTTTCACAAAGGAAAGCTGCTCTCTGGGAGAAAAGTACAGCCACCCTAGCACTAACATCACCCTAGCACTGACATGGCTCATACAAGCTTCCCCTTCCTCTTCATTCAGACAGCTTCCTGGTCAACAGGATCCAAACAAATCTCTTGCAAAAAAGACTGTCCAGGTTTTATCAGAGAAGCTCAAGAACTTGTGCCCTTCAACAACCACCCTGGTACCCATTAATATTTCAGAGAGCCAGGGCTGAGCAGCACCATAGAAGTTAGAAGGATAAAGATAGAGCGCAGAGGGAAACAAGTCAGAGTGGGACGACCTAGAGATACATGAGCCATAGGGGAGCTTTAAGGTCCTGAACAGTCCCCAGCATGCTTTCTGACTTTGCCTACCAACTTCTTGAAATGGAAACGTTTCCTGCTATCAAATAAGGTATCCCTCAAAACAAGAGAGGCCAAATGAACAAAGCACTGCAGATCAGGGAAACAGGCCTCAACTTCAATTCCCCTTTTGCCTTTAGTGTCATCTCAAAAGTCATTCACCTCCTGCATGCTGTACCACCCTTCCTGTCCAGCTGACTTGTGAGGACATCAGGGACCAGCAAGAAGTCAGAGACATCATCATCTTCTTCATCTCCTTTGGACTCCACTAACACAGAAGAATATCAGGCTTCTGCAATAGCATCCCCATTGTTCAAAAGGGAACCAGGCATAGGAGAAGTAGTGGGCACATCAATCAGATCCATCCTCAGAGGAGCAGGCAGTGGAGCAGCCTGAGGCTGAGACTCAGTATCACCACCATGGAATGCAGGATCTGAAGCCAGTGGACTCACCACACTTGGGAGAAGCAGGGCACCACTGGGAACCCCAGGCATGGAGCTTCTACCTGACACTGCACAAACCTGATCCCCAGGAGCCTGCATGGCTCCATCAGCTGTCACAGCCAGCAACTCAGGGACCTCCCAAAAGCTTAGCCATTTTAAAAACTGTCCCAGACGGATCCACCTCTCCAGAATTTGTAGCTGTTTGCTTCACAAAAAGGCACTCCAGTGTCTAGGACTTGTTTCCAATCAAGTAAAAACTATCAGGTCACAACAGGGGGCTGACCCCTGAACAGCACATCATCTAGGGCAACTTCTAGGGAAATGAGGCAATGCAGATCCCAGAGGGCAGGCATGGACTTCTGTTGGCCCCTGTAATGTCCCAGCCTCCTCCCTTCTATTTTTGGGCCCCACAGTCTTACCGTGTCCCCAGATTTAGTGGTACATGGGCAAGATACCCTCAGGTGACCTGGCTCACCACACAGACATTTAATACTGTAAGTGGTGGCAAACATCATATAATCCAGTATTTATCTTGTTCTGTTACTTGCATGTCTATATTAGTCAAATTGCTGCCACACATCCCATCAATATGGTACTTCAGAATCAGGTTTAAAGGGCTGGTTGGGGTTATTTTAAACCACATTAACTTGGCATCAGAATGACATGCCTCATACCCAGACTGACAGCCAACTGGATCATCCTAATGGCAGAAACCACCTTCCCATAACAAGAGACACCAGACTTCAGGGTCTCAATGCAAATAAATGGAGGGGGCACTGGTTTAAAACAAAAACAAAAACTTAGAAGGAGGAAAGGAAAATGGGAACAAAAGACTCCTTCACCCAGAGCAGTGAATTTCATGCTGCTGCTTCTTAAGAAGGCTATGAGCAATAGCAGAGACAGACACTGGATCTATTCACTGGCAAGGAGGACTTAAAAATGGAGTCAGAGAGGAAGAAGAGATTTCTCTTTATTTCCCTCCACCCATGTTGTACCCAGGAACTTCTGGAGTAAGTGGAAGGGAGGAAAATAGGAATATAAGCATCTTCTCTTTTTTCAGCAGCCAGGTTTGCACATAGGGAAGGGTTTCGAATCAATTTATTCAACACCTGCTAGTCAGAAGCTACAAAACAGGACTCTGTTCAGAGGACTCAGGGAGAGCACCTTGGTAGGAGTCCAACTACCCTTGGCTGCTCACCTGAGCTTTGTCCCTGGACAATAGCCCCCCACCCCTCAGTTTAGTTCTCATGCTGTTAGGTGTTCTGCTAAATTTTGCTCATCACACAGTCCCAGGAATGTGGCTTTCCTCATCTGAAAGTTCTGCAGCCACTGCTCGTCATCACAGACGTGTATCACGATGTGATCCCACCACTCAGTGCTTGTTTCCAGAGCCCAAAAGCGGCGTTCCACTGTGATCAGCTCCTCCATGAATGCCACAAGCAATCTCGTGTCATAGCTACTACATGTGGAGAGATCAATGTTGAACTCCTCTTACCTTTGTAGTTTAAGGAATAACTCCACTGCCACTCATGATGTGTTAGTGAGAGCGAGCAGCATTATTGGGATCCATTCCTGCAGACCAAAGAGACAGAGCGCGCAGTACACAAACCGTTGAAGGATGGTACCAAATGTGGACGGAAGCACAGGGATTGCTGGGATGCAAAGCAATGCATCACAGGGCACTGGGACAGGGCCCAGGATGCCCCGCGACACCCTCCGCCTTCCCACAACTTTTAGCGGCAGAAGAGGAAGAGATGCTCTGTGGGATAGCTGCCCAAAGTACACTGCTCCAAATACCACTACAAGTGCCGCAAGTGTGAACACGCTATTGCGCAGGCAGCTGACAGTGTGAACACACAAGAGCGGTTTCCCTTCAGCGCTCCCTGAGCAGCGCTGTAACTGCCAGCGATGTAACTCTGCCAGTGTAGACATACCCTTAGTTGAAGCAGCTGTAGCTTTAAGAAAAACACTAAATATCACAAGACTCAGATAAAGTCAGTAGAGCAGGCAACACTGCAATGGTAAACTTAACTTTGCATTCATTCATGATGGGGGCAAACAATGCTTAAAATTGTCTCTTGATTGTGAGTCAGGTGTTAAACACTACTTGTCCTCATCTACACTGACAGCAAAATCAGTTGTACATTGTATCCTGGTACAGCCAAATTTTCTAGCGAAGACAAGCTCATGTCAACCTTGTTGACCGTTTTAAGGAAGAGGCCAACTTAAAGAAAAAAAAAAGTGCCATCAAGACAGGAAAGGAAAGCAGGCATAACAAAAGCAAGAGGGACAGAGCAAGTGTTTTCTTTTTTAATGTTTTAAGTAGAGAGTTGACTGATATATTTGTTCCAGGGTGTATAGCAGCGTAAGTATTTTTCACCCTGGCTAGACTTACTAATGTGTACTGGCCTGAAGGTTAAATTTTCAAGCCCTATAATAAAGAGGTTAAGTGAATTCTTATTTTGCTAAATCTTTATTCTCTTTAAGACTATCCTGCACTACCATTTAAAAATGGCATGCTAGATGTAGTCTATGCTGCAAAAATATCTGTAGCGTCAAGTCTCAGGATAGGTCCACACTGCAATTAAAAACCCGCAGCTGGCCCAGGCCAGCTGCTTCGGCTCATGGGGCTCAGGCTAACAAGCTGTTTAGTTGTGGTGTAGACATTCAGGCTCAGGCTCAGGGGCTCTTGAATTGTGGTGTAGATGTTCAGGCTGGGCTCTAGGACTTAATTAAACAGCCCCTGAGCCCGAGCCTCACAAGCATGAGCCAGCTGGCACAGGCCAGCCGCAGGTGTCTAGCTGCAGTCAGAACTACCCCTCAGAGTTCACATCAACTGACTCAGGGTCACAGGGCTAAAAATAGCAGTGTAGATATTTATGCTAGGGCTCTGAGACTTGCTGCAGTGTTTTATTTATTTTTCTGTGTAGATGTACCCTAAAGCAGTGGTTCTCAAACTAGGGCTGCTGCTTGTTCAGGGAAAGCCCCTGGCAGGCCGGGCTGTTTACCAGCCGCGTCCGCAGGTTCAGCCGATCGCGGCTCCCACTGGCCGCGGTTCGCCTCTCCAGGGCAATGGGGGCTGCAGGAAGGGCAGCCAGCACATCCCTTGGCCCTCGCCATTCCCCGCAGTCACCATGGGCCTGGAGCGGCGAACCGCGGCCAGTGGGAGCCGCGATGAGCCGAACCTGCAGACGCGGCAGGTAAACAAACCGGCCCAGCCCACCAGGGGCTTTCCCTGAACAAGTGGCGGCCCTAGTTTGAGAACCACTGCCCTAAAGTATTATAAATAACTATAATTGTCAAAATAAATGAATAAAGCACATTGTGTCTTCAGCATTAGCCTTCCTTTATATCATTTGTTCCTTTACTGATTTCATAAAATTCAGTGCAGTATTTGCACTGTAAAAATGATCAACAAAAGATATGAGGTGAATTGAAAATACTATCTTTTATTTTTTACAGTGCAAATATTTGTAATAAAAAATATATAAAGTGAGCACTATACACTTGTATTCTGTGTTGTAACTGACAGGTTTCAGAGTAACAGCCGTGTTAGTCTGTATTCGCAAAAAGAAAAGGAGTACTTGTGGCACCTTAGAGACTGTAGCTCATGAAAGCTTATGCTCAAATAAACTGGTTAGTCTCTAAGGTGCCACAAGTACTCCTTTTCTTTTTGTGTTGTAACTGAAATCAATATATTTAAAAAAGTAGAAAACACCCAAAAATATTTAAATAAATGGCATTCCATTAACATCGCACGCTTAATCTTTTTCATTGCAATCGCTTCACAGCCCTAATATTTATGTTTTAAAATTACATACTTACTAAAACCCATTTAAGTATTTTTGCTAGTTTATACAAGTGCAATACTTTAAATATGAAAGCAGAGTTATTTTGTGAAAGACAAGTCAAAGATTCTTGAAAAATTCTGCATCCAAAGTTTTCCAATTTATGCTAAACTACTGCCACATCAATCTATTTTAACTATGCCTCTGTAAACTCAATAGTCCATTATCTCAGTCATTTTTTTTTTTAGGTAGATAAATCCAGCTCAGCAGGCTTATACTATTAACACGGCATATGCCACTCTGGGCAGATCCCTCTATAGTCTTCCCTTTTCTTAAGAGAAAAAGGAGAACAAAGCAGCTGCAATGCAACACAAATTATTTACTCTTCTGCACCATTTACATAAGAGAGTAGGCCAAGTGAGGCCAACGGGACTGCTCATGTAAGGCTTATTAACTTGAGTAAAGGTTGCAGGACTGCACCATTATTTCTGTTGTGTTTTAGTAAACTCAAAGCAGAAATGAACTATGGCAGCCACAGATGAATTGCCATATCTTTTCTAGACTTACTATACATTCCAGATGAAATAATATGGTCAACATTTCCATCTATGAACTGATATGGACTGCTCTACAACAGAATTTCATTTATTCCACTGAGACACTGAAGTCTAACAAATTGTGAATTCCTGTTTATGTAAACTTGACTTAAAAAAAAAAAAAAAAAAAGAATGGAAATTTTCTTCCTGAAAAGCTTCATTACTTATTGAAATGATTAATGATTTAAAGCAATGAGCCAGTTTTAAGGATTTAAATTCATAAACACAGACAGTTCAAATAGCATGTAACTGTATATTCAACCAACTGTTAAGAAAATTTAAGCATGAAAACGTAACTACACAGAACAGAAATCTAAACATATCCTATTAGGGATAGGCAGTTTACAGAAAACTTTTCTGGAGGCTTCCTACAGAGCATTTAATTTATAAATAAAAAAATTTACAATTGATTAAAATGACTGAATTCCTGTCTGCTATGTACAAACAATTTAAAAACAAATAGGCATTTGGCAAAAAAGAAAAAAGAGAAAATTTCTAACATCTAATTCGATTGATGGTCTCCTGCCTAGGATTGCAAAGCAAGATGCCATGAACGGGAAATAAATAAATGATAGTTTGTTCCACCTTAGGATAAGATCCTGTAAACACTAAGTGCCAAGTAATAGTGCCTCCACTTAACTTGTTCACACCAGTGCCTACCAACTATCCACCAAGTCACGTTCTCCCCCTGACTCAGCTATTAGCTACGATACACAGTACTTTGGAAACCAATCCCTGCACCATTGCTCACCTCCCACCTACTATTTATCTAGATGTTGCAGGCCAACCACCATTTTTAAATGATCCAACCCTATAAATCTACATATGTAGTAGTGGCGTGCTGTGTAGGAAGGGAGCATCGCCTATTTTGGCAAAGAACAGAGTAGTTTTGGATTCTAACCTTGGCTTTGCAACTGACTCACTGGGTGACCTTGTGGTCAAATCCAAACTTCTCCACCTCTCAGCTTCTCCACCTTCAAACTGGACAAAATAAAACGTATACACCTCACAGATTTAGTGCACGTTGAGATCTTTTGATGAAAGATAACATAAGCCTTCTATTTTTTCATGCAGGGAACACTGGGCACAACATTGAGGCTCTGTTGGTTGCTGTAGACCCAAAGAATTTTTAAACTTTTTAAAAGAAATACAATTATATGTAAGACATCAGGAGGTTCTGATTGGAGTGAATGTTTTTAAATTGCTACATCTTTAAGTCTATAGATATTGACAGTGTTACTTTAAAAAAAGGGGAAAAAATTACCTCCAGGAAGAAATAGAGAGGATACTTTACACTTTCAGAGAGACTTCCACTCAGGAATCTCAATGCACTATGAATATCAGCAAACCAAGCCGCACTACGCTCCTTTGAGTTAGGGAGGTCTCATTTGCAGGAAAGGAAATGGAGATACAAAGAGGTGTACAGTTCTGGGCCTTAACCACACTGTCATAAATATAAAGGGAAGGGTAAACCCCTTTGAAATCCCTCCTGGCCAGGGGAAAGCTCCTCTCACCTGTAAAGGGTTAAGAAGCTAAAGGTAACCTCGCTGGCACCTGACCAAAATGACCAATGAGGAGACAAGATACTTTCAAAAGCTGGGAGGAGGGAGAGAAACAAGGGGTCTGTGTCTGTCTGTGTGATGCTTTTGCCAGGGACAGAACAGGAATGTCAGACATAAAGTCTGCTGCAGTTTCCACGGTATGTATCTGATGAAGTGAGCTGTAGCTCACGAAAGCTCATGCTCAAATAAATTGGTTAGTCTCTAAGGTGCCACAAGTACTCCTTTTCTTTTTGAGAACAGGAATGGAGTCTTAGAACTTTTAGTAAGTAATCTAGCTAGGTATGTGTTAGATTATGATTTCTTTAAATGGCTGAGAAAAGAATTGTGCTGAATAGAATAACTATTTCTGTCTGTGTATCTTTTTTGTAACTTAAGGTTTTGCCTAGAGGGGTTCTCTATGTTTTTTAATCTAATTACCCTGTAAGATATCTACCATCCTGATTTTACAGGGGGGATTTCTTTATTTCTATTTACTTCTATTTTCTATTAAAAGTTTTCTTGTAAAAAACTGAATGCTTTTTCATTGTTCTCAGATCCAAGGGTTTGGGTCTGTGGTCACCTATGCAAATTGGTGAGGCTTTTTATCCAACATTTCCCAGGAAAGGGGGGGTGCAAGTGTTGGGAGGATTGTTCATTGTTCTTAAGATCCAAGGGTCTGGGTCTGTAGTCACCTAGGCAAATTGGTGAGGCTTTTTACCAAACCTTGTCCAGGAAGTGGGGTGCAGGGTTTTGGGAAGTATTTTGGGGGGAAAGACGCGTCCAAACAGCTCTTCCCCAGTAACCAGTATTAGTTTGGTGGTGGTAGCGGCCATTCCAAGGACCACGGGTGGAATACTTTGTACCTTGGGGAAGTTTTGACCTAAGCTGGTAAAGATAAGCTTAGGAGGTTTTTCATGCAGGTCCCCACATCTGTACCCTAGAGTTCAGAGTGGGGGAGGAACCTTGACACACACACAAAAAATACTCATAATATAAGATACCCTACCAGAAAAGCAGTTCTGGCTTCTCAGATGAATATGTAATTGACGTAATTGATGGAGGATGGTGGAAGTGCACTAGTGTTCATTTATAAGCAATTAGCTCCAGCCATTTTATTAAAGCACAAAGATGAATGCCAACCTGGATCAAACAGAAAGAGTCATTGAGTAAGACTAGATGATATAACTTTTATACTTCCCCACGGGAACACTTATGCATTGTACAATACATTTTCTTCTGGTTTTGTTCAATTTAATTGTAAAAGCAGGATTTCTACCACTTCCGCTGGATGACTATTCTACATAGCAACAAGTCTCATGGTCATAAAATTCCACCTGATATTCAGCCTACAATTTCCCTTTTTACTGTTACCCAATTTTTCCTAATTATAGCCCCTTGAATCATAATCAACAATTCTTTTCCCTCCTTGGTATTGACATACTTCAAATACTTGCAGACAGTTACGACTCCACATCCCCTAAGCTGCCACTTAGCCAAGACCTACAGTATGTTTAACATTTCCTCATTCACACCCGATTTGAACACCCTCACTCATGTTGAGTAGTAATTTACTCTGCAAGCAGTCCCATTCAATTCAATCAGACTACTTGCAGAGCAAGGTGCTACTCAGCAGGAGTGAAGGTATCAGAATCTGGCTCGGAGGAAATCAATCCCTCTAGAACCATAATAATTGTGGCTCCCCCCGCACCTCCCTACAGTTTCTAGCAGTGAAAGGCTAATTAAGGTTTATTGTTTGTATCCTATATCAACACTAGGAATAGCATCTGATGAAGTGAGCTGTAGCTCACGAAAGCTCATGCTCAAATAAATTCGTTAGTCTCTAAGGTGCCACAAGTACTCCTTTTCTTTCTGCGAATACAGACTAACACGGCTGTTACTCTGTCACCTTTGTTATTTTGCCTTACATGTGAGTATTTAATCTCAAATAGTTAAATGAAATTTACAGTTACCTTTGAGCCTCAATACAAACTGCCCAATCTCCACCCATGCAAGTGAGAAAAGTTGTTCCAGACACTGTGTTTTCCTAAGAACACCTACCTGCATGAGCATTCACAGATAACTATCTATTAAGAATGCAAGATCCAGCAGGACTTCATTTAACGTGTTACAACTCCCTATTTAACAAGGGTGGGTCACAAAATGCAAGACGACGATTGGGCAGGGAACTGAAAATACCAGTCTCTGCAGCTGTAAAGTCAACGTTTAAATACCAGCCCATATGAAAGAATGGGTTTTCTATATACATTACCCACCAAGATAAAATTCAGTTTTACATTCTCCAAACATCCAAGGATCTCACCCTTCACTTTAACTGTCAACTTTTACGAGATGTTGTATGATAGAACGGTTGTACATGAAGCAGAGTGAAAAAATAATGCTTAGAACAAGTTTATGACTAAACCTGAAACTAAATCATGTCAAACTGAAATGTTTGTACTGCAAGTTTTAAAAAAAATATGGAAAAGGGATGGAAAGAAAGATGGTATAAACAGAACAAGCCTAGCTGACATCTAAATAGCAGGGACAAAATTCTTGACCTACACATATATCTGATACTAGTATACACTACCAAAGTAGCACAATTGTGTTCTGACTAGCAGCAGCCCTCCACAGCCCCCTTTCTAAACTGATTTTTCCTGCCAGGAACATGCAGCAATATGTGGTTTTCTGTCCCATGGACACAGTATCATCACCTATTGATGTAATGTTACTAAGGCTATGTCTACACTGGCAACTGAGCAACAAAACTTGTGTCTTTCAGAAAGTTAAAACACAAACACCCCCACCCCCCTTCCCCAAAAAAGACAAAAGTTTTGCTGCGACAAGTGCTGGTGTGAACAGGGTGTTGTCGGCAGGAGCAATATCACCACATTGAGGGAAAAAAGCTGCCCGAGTCCAGCAGTGATAAAACTGGACCGAATCCAGAGAGATGCCAAACAATCTGCCGGTTTGGTACCACTGGGAATTGCAAGTCCTCAGCCCAACTCAGGATTTGAGAAAAGATCCTGCTCCTTGCTCTCACTGAAGTTAATAAATTTTATTACGGATTTCAATTTAAGCAGGTGCAGGCCATTGGTCCTTGCACCAAAGCAAGAGGGTTGATAGCCCTTGTCATTTTTATCCTTTATTTTATAAATGCAAATGCTAATTTCATTTCTAGATGGTTTCAATCCTTTAATGAATCTTGCCAAGTTACTTATTTCTGTGGCAGCAAGTTTCACAAGTTAATTTTATATTGCATAAAAAGTACGTTTTATTCATTTTAAAATTTGTCAATTTCATTTAGTCTGTCTTTGTTCTTGTATTATGGGATAGGGTAGGTCAGTTCATTAGAACCAGGCTGCTGGAATAATTCCTATTGGTTTGCTTCTGCTGCAGGGCCTAACCAACAGACCAAGAATCAGGAGCTGGGGAGCTTTGTCTGTACAGCAACTGAGCTACTACCTTCTGTAAAACTTATGATGTTCAATATCTTCCAAGACAGACCCAATATCCCAAGAACACGTAAGCCTGCTGTGAAGCCAGCATTTAAGATATTCCACAGGTTGTATTCTTAGAGCCACAGACACATTGTTTATGAGTTAGGCTCCAAGGTCCTGAGCTTTTGCAGGATCAGGGCCCAAGAATTCAGACCTTTAGTAGCCACAGAATTAGTTACTACATAATTACAGATCTGAATTATACATATTATTTAAAATGAAACAAGTAGCTGAAAATGTATGTTTATTATAACTCAGTATCTGTGCTAAAAGATTAAAAATAGAAT
Organism: Eretmochelys imbricata; assembly: GCF_965152235.1. Classification (NCBI taxonomy): domain Eukaryota; kingdom Metazoa; phylum Chordata; order Testudines; family Cheloniidae; genus Eretmochelys; species Eretmochelys imbricata. Next base: position 88,495,706 of record NC_135579.1, on the reverse strand, counting down.
TAAAGTGTGTATACTTCTGAGACAGCAATATATCCAAAAAAGAGATGAAGTTAAAAGTCTCAGAACAATTTCAAAGTGTTTCATTACTAAATGTATGTAACTTGATTAGCTTTACAATTATGCAGATAAGATTGCTTTATTGCACTAAATTTCTAAGGGAAAGCAATTCATGAAATGTATTCTGACATTTAGCACTTGATTAAAAAGCTCCCAAATTACTCTAAAATATACAATGGCGAGATGAAATAGGAGATTTAGAAGTCATTAACTGTATACTAATCCTTTAACCTCATTTAGTTTGTGTTGGACCAGCAGACAATACTACTACTATACAGTACTGGTCACTTACTCATGGAGTTTTATTTTCAAGCTAATCTACAATTAACGTAAATACAAACTAATAACCTATTATGATTAGCTCTAAATTAATTGCAATATTGGGGAAAATGTAACAAATCACTTTAAATATTATTTTATACATAATGCTAAAAAATACAATAAAAACATCATTTAGATGGATCTTAAAGACTTCCTCTCATTAAAAACATCATGAATATTAGCCTGGCATAAGATATTGCAGTTTAAGAATGACTAAAGTCAATTTATATATAAGACAAATCACAAGTGTTGGTGAGGCACATTTTGATTAATAATATAACATGTTTCTACCTAAATGCACTAATTAGACCCAATCTGCAACTTGTCGCATGAAGACAGACTACTAGACCAGCACAGTGCCCCAATGAAGTTCTTGTCTGCCCACACAAATAGCTGCAGGACTGGGGCCTTAATCAACACAACTTTCCTTTGTGGAATTTTGTGATTCCCACTTTACAGATGTGGAAAATGAGACACAGCTGTAAGTGATTTGTCCATGGCCATACAGCAAATCAGCGTCAATGCTAGGATTAGAGCACAACAATTTCTGACTCCAGCCTTATGCTCAGATCACTAACATACACTATAAAGACATACTGAATAAAAATTAATCAGTATTCACAATGGATGGACAAGATACTTATTCCAAATATGTTTTTGTTTAAGCAGAACTTTTATAGCTACATACTCAGTGTATTTTTTAATAAATGAGTGGGGGTTTTAGTAGGAATATGTAACTAACTGAAATTAAATAAAATCAGTCTAAATATATGTTGGCTTTAATGCAAAATTGAAATTTGTGGGGGAAGTTAAAAAAAGCACAAACTTGCTAACTAAAATGTTTGCTGATTTAGATTGGTCATTATCTGATTTATCCATTCACTTCTGCAGCTGAAACACCAGAGATTGCCACACACAAGCATAAGAGGATGTGCAATATTTTGAAGGTTTAATACACTTTAAAAGCAGAGCCAAACTCTTTCTTAAAACAAATACACTTTTTGACATCAGCTAAAAGATTATCTGTAGACAGTATACCAGCCTCTGAAACAACTGTCATTACACTAGTGAATGTAAATATTCTGTCCCCAAAAGCAGCTTGGGGAGTAGGGGATAAACAGGTAATAAGGATGAGAAGATAGATAACAGAGTTTAGATCCAGATGGAATTTTCAACAAGTTGCATATTTCTTCCCAGCAGCAAACAGGCCATACATGGCAAACAGACAAACACTAAACATGACAGGACACCTTAATTAACTCCCTTCTTTCTTTCTGTTACCACATTTTCCTTAAGACTAGTTTTGCCACTAGTTTTGGGGGGAAATATAGTAAATATTCAGTAATAAAGTGACAACTATCACCAGACAATCCCCAGACCATGTGTTCTACCATAGGTTTAAGTTCTGTCATAATTGTTCCCATCGAGGATCAAGGTATTTCCTTTTCCTGCCTGTAACAGTATCAAGGACTATTACCCCATAAATTTAGCAGTATCACAAAGATGGGGCAGAAGGTGTTTGCGTGGGGGTTGATTCAACTCTAAGGAAGTGGCTGAAGGGACAGCAGCAAGTGGAAAACTAGGCTAGCCAGCCAGGGTAGGCGCTATTTCCACACCTGCTGGGAAGTTCCTGTAATAAGTCACTCCCAATACCCTGCCATCACTTCCAACTCTGGCACTCATATAAGCAGGCACACTCTCCATGCAGGGAGAGAAGTTCAATAACCATTTGTCCTGAGTGCTAACCACACTGGAGGAGCATGTGAATATCACCCCCCCACTCTCCCACCGCCAGCCACGCCACGGCGCGCAGGCGTGGGGGAGGACGGGGGTGTTTCAGGAGGCACGTTCCTCCAGAGCCAGCCTCAGCAGGGGCGGGGCAGGGAGGGAGATGGGGGTCTCGGGCACCACACCTGCAGAGCTAGGTATGCCGGGGCGGTGGAGGGAACTGGGGGTGTCTCGGGCACCACACCCGCAGAGCCAGGCATGCCGGGGGGGGGGGTGTCTCGGGCACCACACCCGCAGAGCCAGGCATGCCGGGGCGGTGGGGGGAACTGAGGGGGGGGGGTCTCGGGCACCACACCCGCAGAGCCAGGTATGCCGGGGGGGGGTGTCTCGGGCACCACACCCGCAGAGCCAGGCATGCCGGGGCGGTGGGGGGAACTGAGGGGGCGGGTCTCGGGCACCACACCCGCAGAGCCAGGCATGCCGGGGCGGTGGGGGGAACTGAGAGGGGGGGGTCTCGGGCACCACACCCGCAGAGCCAGGTATGCCGGGGCGGTGGAGGGAACTGGGGGGTCTCGAGCACCACACCCGCAGAGCCAGGCATGCCGGGGCGGTGGGGGGAACTGGGGGGGGGGGCTCGGGCACCACACCCGCAGAGCCAGGCATGCCGGGGCGGTGGGGTCTCAGGAGTCACCTCACCCGCCGAGCCAGATACGCCGGGGAGGGCCGGCGCTGAGAGCGGCCGCACGGGCACGGCGCTGGCCACTGCTCTGCGGGTCGCCGCCAGCCGCGATTTCCCCCCAGCGCCTGCGGGGCTTACCCGAGCCGAGCCGAGCCCTTTCCCTGCCACCCCCTGCTGGGCCGCCGCACTCACCGCCGCCCTCTCCGCCCGGGACTCAGCCTCTGTGGGCGACCGGAGCTGGCCGACCTCTCACCCGCTCCTCCTCCCGCGGCTGGCTCCGCCTGGCCCCGGGCGGGGGAGGCGGCGGGGCTGGCCGGGCCCGGAGCTCTCCCGCCCGCCACAGGACGCAGGGTTTGCCGGCGGCGCCCGAGGCAGGCGGGGAGACGCCCTCTCTGTGCCCCTCGCCCAAGCGGGCGGGGCTCTGCCTGCTGCTCCCCTCGGGCCGCTTCTCCGGGTGACGCTGCGCTGCCCCCCGCCTCACGCCGCCCCAGTACCAGGGATCCCATCGCTTCCCATCATAGCGCACCCCCGGCCTCACACCGCCCCCGTGCCAGGGAATCCCCCACCCACCACGGCGTCATACCCCCCGGCCTCACACGGCCCCTTCCCCTGCTCCTTCTTCCCCCACTCCTTCACATCGCCTCAGTGACAGGGCTCGCCCCATGGCGTCATCCCTTCCCCGCCCCCCCATAGTCTTGTACCCCCCTGTCAGGGCATACCCACACTGCCCCCCTGACAGGGTGTCACACTGCACCCTCACACTGCCCCCCATCACACCCCCATACTGCCCCAGTGCTGTAGCATCACTCCACTCCCACCCACAACATGCACTCACACCACCCCAGTGTCAGGGCAGCACATTGCGTCTCGCCCCTCCCACGTGCTGCCCCAGTGCCAGTGCGTCACACTGCCCCCACCAATGCTCTCACACCACCCCAATGCCAGGGCATCCCACCACGCTCCACTATGCCCTCCCACCACCCCCACTGCACCCTCACACTGCCTCAGTGCCAGGATTCATGCCACTTCCCCACACCCTCAGACCACTCTTGTGCCAGGGCATCCCACCGCTCCCACAACACCCCGCACCTGCCCCAGTGCCAGGGGGTCATACCACCCCCACCACCATGCTCTCACACTGCCCCAATGCCAAGGCATAAAAGCATCCCACCCGACGCCATCATACCACCCCACTGCCAGCACTCATCCCACCCCCCCATACCCTCACACTGCCCCAGTGCCAGGGGCATGACTCCTCTACCATGGTCACCAGGTCTCTGCAATATTGCTCCACCCAGTGTTCACAAAGAGGAAAGCATAGCAAAGCTCGTGACAAAATTGCATGATATGCCACATCTACTGTTAAATAAAGACTTGTTTAATCAACCAAATGGTCATCTGCCCTGATGTTGCCCATTGTGGATAAGTTTACCGGACAAGGGATTTCCAATAGAGGACGAGTGGCGAGCTTCGTGGTCCATAGAGAAAATGACAATTATCTTTTCTGAGACCCCACTCAACGTCAACCCAGATTTGATTTACCACTAAGGCAATGGAGCCTTCTGAGCCAGTTTCATACTGGACATGGAATTTGTGCTGCAGCGGAATTTCAGCAACGTTTCAGAGACAGTCCACTATGTCAATGTGGGCAGCCCCAAACCATGACACACATTGCTGAGGACTGCTAAATGACAACTTCCTGGAGGTCTTTGTGCCTTGAACATTGTTGATATGAATGCTGTGGCCAAAGTGTCACTCCACACACCCCCACACTCCACCCCTATGCCAGGGTGTCACTCTACCCCCCTCCATGCCATCACACCACCCTGGTGCCAGGGTGTCACACTGCCCACCAGTGTGTGTGTGTGTGTGTGTGTCAGAGAGAGAGCAAGAGCGCGCACACTTTTCCTAAATTCTGTCACTCAATGAGCCAAATTAAGTGGAGCTGTAACTCAATTGTTTTCAAAGAAGTTAGAACAAGGATTATTTTTCCCCATATGTTCAAACAAATTTAGGGTTGAGCAATACAGAAGGGAAAATATCCAGTTGCTGCTTTTAATTTAGCTTTCGACCAAATCACTAACCACAGCCCAAATTAAGCTTTGTTTCTGCCCTGAGGGTCCTAATTCTGAGGAGATGCTCAGCTTTCCTGACTCCCACTAATTTAAAGGAAAGTTGATGGAATTCAGCACCCTACAGGAAGTGCTCAGCACCTTAAAGATTAGGCCTAAAATGTGCAAGGACTTGTCTATGCCCAAACTGGTAAAACTTGCCTTTACTCGTGATTAGCTACTTTGATGCTATGAGTTACTCAAAAATACATTTGTTTCCAGAAGCAAAGTAGAGCGTCTGATTAAAGTTTTACAAAAAGTTATCACTTGCAAGCCAGAAGCAGGCACATGTTATAACACATCACATTCAACTTTGTATTTAAAGGTGGACCTTCCTTAATACTATATCAAAATTGAAAAAAAGTTTGAAAGAACACCCAAACATGTATAGTTTGATTTTCCTGTTTACACTTTGCTATTAGTAAAGATATTTATGTTTTAAAAGAGGGCTTTTCTCTCTCATAGCCTAACTAAGCCTTTTGCTAGATCCTGCAGGGATGTCACCGTCCCTAATGTTAAAGTTGAAATTGCCACATACAGAATGTATTGTGATGTCACAAATTCAGCATAATAGGCCAAATTCTGCCCTGATTTGCACCCATGCAGCTTCACTGAGAGGAATTTGGCAGTATGGGTAAGATGAAAGAGCAGACAAGCTGTGAAGGAGAAAAAGCTTCTCAAATGGCTCCTGTAGTTACTAAACAACATCATGTGCAGGACAGATTCTACCACTAGAGAACATATCAGTTGTCAAACAGATATTTTAGCCAAAAGGCTAATATGAAATTAATGCAGAATGTGTCCCTAACCTGCCTGAGAATGAATCCATCAATAGTCTCCTCAGTTGTGGTGGGCAGAAGAAAGCACTTTGAGGAGTTTGCAGCGATGGTGCAGTACACTTAGGTTGAAGGTACACACCCTACAATTTGTCAGTTCAGTTTGTAATTTAGGAGTGTTCTTGGATTCCTCACTGATGCTAAGCTCTCATGTAATAGAAAGCATTACTCATAGATGCTATCATTTTCAGCTAGGTAGGAGACACCATCTCATCCTGACCTTGGTTATACATACTTTTGTCATGTCCAGTCTGGACTACAGCAGTATCACAGAATTCGGGGTGCAGTCCAGACCAGTGAGAAGTTGTGTTACTTTTTACCCTGTAACCCTGAGTGTCCCACAATGCTTTGCCACTGTAGCTCCCAGCCTGGGAGCCATCCGCTGACTTGGAGGCAGTAGGTCAGAACCCTCTTTCCTAGACAGGGTATCTGCCACCATACTTTCTTTCCCCTTTATATAGAAGAAACCTGTTTGTCACCTTTGTCTGTTTATAGTCGCCTGGACATATCATCAGAGAGTATCCATGATTTCACCTACGGAGGTGATACAAACATTTTACAGTGACATTAAGGGCCAGTGTGTTATTAGATTTCATTAGATAGACATATTATATTACATGTCACCTTTTAACTAAATATCATGACACCAGTGCGTGAGCTGTAATGAGAATGTCAGGCCTGACAAGAGTTGCTAACATGGAGTAGTGAACCACAAGTGGGCCCGTGTGTCACAAGCAGTGCAGTGCATTTGGGCATGAAGTCATCAGCTCTTAGGAAACTCCAGCTAGAATGCTGCAGCATGTTTCCTCAGCCACTACATCAAACCCTCTCCTTTCCACACTTCCCATAGAACAGTGAATCAAATTCAAGATCTTGGGCTTTATCTTCAAGGTGCTGAATGCCTAGGCCCAATATAACTAAAAGATTGCCTAAAGCTCTGGGATGAAGACTGTGGCTGACAACTCCACTTTTCAGGCACAATCGAAATTTCTATCATAAGGTAGGTGCCAAATTCCCCTCTGCCCCGTGGGTGCTTGACCCCCACCCCTCCGGTCCCACCCCTGGCCCCGCCCTCACCCTGCCCCAATTCCACCCCCTTCTCCCAAGTCCCCACCCCATCTCTTTACTGCCTCCTCCCCCTCCCTCCTGGAAAGTCCTAAGCGCTGCCAAACAGCTGTTAGGCAGCAGGTGGGAAGCACTGGAAGGGGGAAGAGCGGGGACATGGTGTGCTCAGGGAAGGAGGAGGGGGTGGGGGTGGGGGGAGCTTGGCTGCCAGTGGGTGCGGAGCACCCACTAATTTTTCCCCATGGGAGCTCCAGCCTCGCAGCACCCACGGAATTAGCACCTAAAAGCTCAACTGTGCGAGGGACAGTTTTCTTGGGGACTGGTCCACAACTGTGGAGTCAACTCCCACAGGAAGTAAGGACCATCATAAACTTCACCACTTTCAGCTCCAAATGCAAGGCAAGCTTCATTGACTTGCCTTGTCTAACAAACACACAGCACTGTGTACATTGAAAAAACAAAACAAAAGAAAGCCCTATCAAAACAAAACCCACAATTCTCCTTCCGGGGAGAATTTGAGAGGGAGAGAATGAACCACATGTAGCAGATGCTAGACATGTTGCACTCCTGGAAGGCACTCCAATATTATTCTGTTCTGAAAAGAATAGAACCCCAGAGGCCCCAGATTTCTCTCTGGATTAGGGCTATCAGGAATAAACACATCTGGCCACCAGACGGCACTGTCTTCATGAAAAATCACTCTTGGGAATATTTGTTTTGAAACAACATAGGATCAAGTGTCAAAGTGCAGTGACGGCCTTTGATGGAATGACTCAGCCGACACTGAAAATTGATGATTTGGAGAGTTAGGGCTAGTCTTCATTGGCAACACTGAAGCGCTGCCATGCTTTAACGTGGCTTGTGTGGTTGCGATGCAGCACTGGGAGAGAGCTCTTCCAGCGCTCTAAAGAAAACCCACCTCCACGAGGGGCGTAGCTCCCAGCACTGGAGCACTGTCTACACTGGCGCTTTACAGCACTGAAACTTGCTGTGCTCAGGGGGGTGTTTTTTCACACCCCATAGCGAGAAAGTTGCAGCGCTGTAAATTGCCTGTGTAGACAAGCCCTTAGATTAGGAGACTACCTCAAACCTGAATGCTGAATCTTGGCCTGAGGTGATCTTTTCTTCTGAGCCTCTTGACCAAGATCAGTTATCAGTAATATCAGTTTAACAGCTGTCACCAGGTAATTGTGGCAATTTCCTGCTTAGAGCCCGGTCCTGCTCTTTGCCCAGAACTCCAGTTAAAGCCACAGGGAGTTCTACGCATGAAGGATTTGCAGGATCAAGCCCTTAATGCTATGTCTACATAAGCATTTCTCAGGAAATCTCTCACCATTGCACTACCACTAGTGCAGCTCCGTGGATAATATTGCCAGCATAGAGAGAACACAAGCATTTTTACTATCATGCCATCTAACCCTGCTCAGAGCAGATCTGTATGTCAGGATGGTAAAATTGCCTGTGCTTTCAACACTAACATTCCTACTGTTACCTCCACCCTGAAAACTGCACCAATGGGAGATTTAAAAACAAAGATCAAAACCAAAACCCTAGTGGAGACAAGGCTTTATTGTCTATGTGTCAAATATTTGTCAAGTTTGGTCTGCACTGTCTTAACTTGTGCTTTTAGATACACTGACAGCAAATATTGAAGCAATTCAGTAGGCAGTTGCATTCTATAAGACAAAATGTACAGTACGAATACAATGTAGACTTAATTGGATAAAAAAAATATCAGCCCAAGTTACTAGTTATAGTTACTGCTGTTTTCTTTTGGTTACTCTGCCATCACATTCATTTCTAATTCAGTGTCCAGGACATATTCTTTAAATAATTAAAATTAAAAAAAACAACCACCACCACCTTCCGGTCCCACCCCCCACAACCCCCCGCAATTACATTTGACATCTCCATGACACTAATTCAGCTGAATTATAACTCTTCTCAGCATAGTCAGCTCTTTATAACTTATGTTGATTCATCCATCAGGGAATATTTATAGTAGGTTTGCTGGTTAGGTTTCTACATTTTATTTATTGCCATCTCTATTATATGTTATAGTTTACTAATTTATACGCCAGAACACTTGAGTTCTATAAAAGAAAGTAAAAAGAAAAGGAGTACTTGTGGCACCTTAGAGACTAACCAATTTATTTGAGCATGAGCTTTCGTGAGCTACAGCTCACTTCATCAGATGCATACCGTGGAAACTGCAGCAGACTTTATATATACACAGAGAATATGAAACAATACCTCCTCCCACCCCACTGTCCTGCTGGTAATAGCTTATCTAAAGTAATCTTCAGGTTAGGCCATTTCCAGCACAAATCCAGGTTTTCTCACCCTCCACCCCCCCACACAAATTCACTCTCCTGCTGGTGATAGCCCATCCAAAGTGACAACTCTTTACACAATGTGCATGATAATGAAGTTAGGCCATTTCCTGCACAAATCCAGGTTCTCTCACTCCCTCACCCCCCTCCAAAAACCCACCCCCATACACACACAAACTCACTCTCCTGCTGGTAATAGCTCATCCAAACTGACCACTCTCCAAGTTTAAATCCAAGTTAAACCAGAACATCTGGGGGGGGGGGGGGTAGGAAAAAACAAGAGGAAATAGGCTACCTTGCATAATGACTTAGCCACTCCCAGTCTCTATTTAAGCCTAAATTAATAGTATCCAATTTGCAAATGAATTCCAATTCAGCAGTTTCTCGTTGGAGTCTGGATTTGAAGTTTTTTTGTTTTAAGATAGCGACCTTCATGTCTGTGATTGCATGACCAGAGAGATTGAAGTGTTCTCCGACTGGTTTATGAATGTTATAATTCTTGACATCTGATTTGTGTCCATTTATTCTTTTACGTAGAGACTGTCCAGTTTGACCAATGTACATGGCAGAGGGGCATTGCTGGCACATGATGGCATAAATCACATTGGTGGATGTGCAGGTGAACGAGCCTCTGATAGTGTGGCTGATGTTATTAGGCCCTGTGATGGTGTCCCCTGAATAGATATGTGGGCACAATTGGCAACGGGCTTTGTTGCAAGGATAAGTTCCTGGGTTAGTGGTTCTGTTGTGTGGTATGTGGTTGTTGGTGAGTATTTGCTTCAGGTTGCGGGGCTGTCTGTAGGCAAGGACTGGCCTGTCTCCCAAGATTTGTGAGAGTGTTGGGTCATCCTTTAGGATAGGTTGTAGATCCTTAATAATGCGTTGGAGGGGTTTTAGTTGGGGGCTGAAGGTGACGGCTAGTGGCGTTCTGTTATTTTCTTTGTTAGGCCTGTCCTGTAGTAGGTAACTTCTGGGAACTCTTCTGGCTCTATCAATCTGTTTCTTTACTTCCGCAGGTGGGTATTGTAGTTGTAAGAAAGCTTGACAGAGATCTTGTAGGTGTTTGTCTCTGTCTGAGGGGTTGGAGCAAATGCGGTTGTATCGCAGAGCTTGGCTGTAGACGATGGATCGTGTGGTGTGGTCAGGGTGAAAGCTGGAGGCATGCAGGTAGGAATAGCGGTCAGTAGGCTGTTACTCTGAAACCTGTCATAAAAGAAAGTGTTTTACTGGCCATTCATAAGATTGTCTACAGCAGGGTTTCTTAAACTTCATTGCGTCGTGACCCCCTTCTGACAACAAAAATGACTACACAACCCCGGAAAGGGGGACGAAGCCTGACCCCCACCATCTAGGGCAGGGTGGCCAAAACCAAAGCCCAACCCCTGCCACCATGGTGGGGTGCCAAAGCTTGAGGGCTTTAGCCCTGGGTGGCAGGGCTCGTACCTTGGCTTCAGCCCTGAGCCCCAGCAAGTCTAATGCCAGCCCTGGCGACCCCATTAAAATAGAGTTGCGACCCACTTTGGGGTCCCGACCCACAGTTTGAAAACCACTGACCTACAGTAATGCATTGGGAAAATCATTTTCACTAGTTCATTGTTTAAACAAATCAGGGCACAGATTCTGCTTGCCTTGAGGCCTGTGGGACTACTCACATAAGTAAGGCAAGCAGGATTTAACTTGAAGTCAGTAGTGGATGTTGCTTGTTTCAGTCCAGTCCATTTTCTAGTAATGAGGTGTCACTACAGCTGGAAGCTTGTTAACAGTCTCTTTAGAGAGGACAAAAATTGGCTGGACATGGAGACTGACCTTTTATTACCCTTAGGATGATTCCACCAAGCCCAAGTTGAAGCACACTACATAGTTCATATGGCCCATGCTGAGATTCTTCCAGGGACAGAGAACTTCATTCTGTAGGGCTGCCAACCTAGCACTTTCACAAGCACCAAGCTCACATAAAAATGTTATAAGTCATTGAGAAAAAGTCTAGGTAAGCAACCATATTTGATAATACTAATACCAGGCACTTAGAGATTTTTATCCAAGAAAATCAAAGCACTTTAGAAATGTGAATATTATCCCCATTTTGTAGATGGGTACACTGAGGCCCAGAGCAATGAGGTTTCTTGCCCAAGGTCACACTGGAGATCTGTGACAGCTATGAGTAGAAACCAGATCTCTTGCCTACCAGTCCCTTTCTCTAGCCCCGAGGTGACATTGCCATTTTATAAGGGTGGCATTCTATTTATTCTGTGATGGACACTCCAGCCATCCATTGGGTGGAGCCCTAGAGCAGACCTTAGCATGTAACCACGTATGTGCAAAGTCTCTCTTTTGACATTTCAACTACTAGACCCTAGGGCTCTGGAAGCTGGTGGATTCCCAATGAACACTCCTACACACCTCCCAAATGAAAGGATTTGCTAGGGCTAGCAGAAAAGACAGGATACCAGTACGCTTGGTAGTGTCTCAGCCAGTAACAAGTAAAGACAAACCCTGTAATTTCTAACTCAACCCCCTACTGAGCAGTCCCATAGTGGGGTACTACGGTAAACTTACCTTATGGGGGTTCTTAGGCCTAGTACTCTGATGCCTCTTCTAGTTCATCCTTGTGATAGCAATTAAGTCTAGGTTAGGGTTGCCAACCCTCCATGATTGGCCTGGAGTCTCCAGGAATTAAAGATTCATCTTTAATTAAAGATTATGTCATGTGACAAAATCTCCAGGAATACATCCAACCAAAATTGGCAACCCTAGTTGCCACTTTAAGATGTTTTGAGTGCTGCTATTCTATGCTCCAGACAATCCCTTTCAGGGCCCTCTCTACTTAGGTTTTAGCTTTTGGGCCCTCTACCCCCAGCCTGTTTGCCTAGTCTAGACAGGGCCCTTGGAAGGTTAATGCCAGATACTGTTGGCCTAACTTTCACAGGTTGTGAGCACCCACAGCTCGACCAACATCAGTGCATTTCAGTCCCCATATCTTTAAGGTCTTGTTCCACCAATGGGAGGTTAGTTTAGCAAATGTACAAACAAGGATCTTTTGAACAGTTAAAAGTAGTTATTGCTAAATGCCAGCCATATTACTTTTTACTCCTTTAAAATACAGGAGGCAATGTTTATCATATGGAAAGTACCAAGATGCGGGGGGAGGGGGGACAGGAAGGGGAGGAGAGAAAGATAGATGTGTGCGTGGAAATAGTTTCAATTTTAAGTGATTATTATAAACTATGGAAAGAGGGCAGTGGGGAGGAATGTAAAGATTTGATTGTCTCTTTGCATTAATAGCTTGAGTCACATTTAAATGGCCATAACATTAGTCCTGCCTTCTGAGGGATGATTCCCCATGCTTAAAATTAAGCAGATTTCAAGTATTGTGAAATCAGAGCCTGACTGGGTATCTAGTGGAGCTGGTTGAAGTTTTTTCATCAAAAACAAAAAACAAACAAAAAATAGCTTTTCAACTTCCATGAAAATTTCAATACAAATTTTCATTTGGGTCAGAATTATCAGATTTTAATGAAAAAACAGAAAGTGAAATATTTTCAGTAACATTTTTCAGGGTTTGGTTTTATACAAACTGAACTTTTTTTTAAGCCAAAAAATAGTTTTCAAACATTGACACACTTGTTTTTAACTGAGGAGTTCCATCAAAAATCTGAAAAACATTCTGAAGAATTCTCACCCACCCCCCCAAATTTCCCACAAAAACTGCTCAAGCAACTAGTCACTTGGGTTGAAAGGAGCATTGCCCTCTAGTGTACAAAACAGATACCCAATTATCCATTTATATTTATGGACTGATTTATTAGGACATGCATTCTGCATCACTAAGTCTCTCAACATAATATAATTTGAAGAGAATATCTGAAAATAAAGTGACGGTGAGGCCAATGGGAATTTTGCTGTTGACACGAGTGAGTCAGGATGTCACATACTCAGTCAGTTCAGGGTCAGCACACAGCCCCTAATCCTGCAAACATGAACATTGGTAATTACATTTGTTAGCAATCCCATTGCAAAAGGTTGAGAGAGGAGGGTGGTCACTTCATCTCTGTACCTCAGCTCTCTATCTGCAAAATGGGGATATTAATCTTTCCTTTCACCCATCCTTACTCATCTTTTTACACTGTAAATTCTTACAATGTGTTTTTACAGCACCTAGCACATTGGGGGCAGATTATGGCTTTATTATGTAATACAAATACATAAGCCCGAATATGAGGGAGTCTCAGTACAAGATCTTACATTAAATCTGTTATTCTGTCCATAAGCAGACAAACCTTTGCTTAGAGTGTGATTCTGTACTGTGTAGGTCTGTTTCTCTCCTTCAGGGATATCATAGAGTCTCTCTACATTTGTGGTTATATGTAAGCCAAATTACACTCCTATTTTACATTCTGCATAAAATGTTTCCATTTCGTATCCTTGCATCATAAATGTTGCCATGGAAGTTTTTATGGGAAACGTGAAAGGTAAAATGTAGTTTCGTCATGTCTTCATGTTCATGTAAAAATAATGAAACTGATCAATTGTTTTACTTATGTCCGGTTTAGACTGTGGTTAATAGTTTTTATTGGTAGACTGTGAATGTCTTTTTGTCTTCCCTGAATGTTTTTCAAAGCTAATAAATACAATTTCCAGAAAATGGCAGTCTTGAATTTTTTTAATCAAAACTAAATTGTGCTATTTAAATAATAATGCATTTTTATTCTGAGACTGAAAACATATTTACATTCTAAAAACATGCCAGATGCAAGTTGGGGCCAAATCCTCAAATCTAGAGGACTTTGGGTACAGAAGACATTGTACAGTTCCACTGTGCATGAGAAAGAAGGGGAGAGTAGAATTCCAGGTCTGTGCTGTACCTTGTGAATCACAGGCATTTGGTCTGACAAAAGATCTAAATAGGTAGTTAATGGTTTTTGGAAAGGTAAAATGAAATCAAAATCAGATGTTTGAAAAGAAGACTAAGACAGCAACTAACTATTTGTACAGTACATAGCTCAATAGGATCCTAATCATGGTCTTTGGGCACCACTGTAATATTAATAAAGACTAAGGCTTTAGCATTAACTCCTAAAAAGTACTGTAATAGCATCAATTCTATCTCTGGGTGATTCTTTCTATTTACCACTTGTGCAAATATCAAAACCTCATCAAAATATAATCCCAACTATACTTATAAAATGATGGGGTCTAAATTAGCTGTTACCACTCAAGAAAGATCTTGGAGTCATTGTGGATAATTCTCTGAAAACATCAACTCAGTGTGCAGCGGCAGTCAAAAAAGCGAACAGAATGTTGGGAATCATAAAGAAAGGGATAGATAAGACAGAAAATATTATATTGCCTCTATATAAATCCATGGTATGCCCACATCTTGAATACTACATGCAGATGTGGTTGCCTGATCTCAAAAAAATATATTGAAATTGGAAAAGGTCCAGAAAAGGGCAACAAAAATTATTAGGGGTACGGAACTGCTTCCATACGAGGAGAGATTAATAAGACTGGGACTTTTCAGCTTGGGAAAGAGACTACTATAGGGGGATATGATTGAGGTCTATAAAATCTAGGGTGACCAGATGTCCCAATTTTATAGGGACAGTCCCAATATTTGGGGCTTTGTCTTATATAGATGCCTATTACCCCTCATCCCCGTCCCCATTTTTCACCCTTGCTATTTGGTCACCCTAATAAAATCATGACTGGTGTGGAGAAAGTAAATAAGGAAGCATTATTTACTCCTCATAACACAAGAACTTAGGGGTCACCAAATGAAATTAATAGGCAGCAGGTTTAAAACAAACAAAAGGAAGTATTTCTACACAGAAAGCACTGTCAATCTGTGGAACTCTTTGCCAGAGGATGTCGTGAAGACCCAGACTATAACAGGGTTCAAAAAAGAACTAGATGAATTCATGGAGGAAAGGTCCATCAATGGCTATTAGCCAGGATGGGCAGGGATGGTGTCCCTAGCCTTCTGTTTGCCAGAAGCTGGGAATGAGTGACAGGGAATGGATCACTTGATGATTACCTGTTCTGTTCATTCCCTCTAGGGAACCTGGCATTGGAAGACAGGATACTGGGCTAGATGGAGCTTTGGTCTGACCCAGTATGGCCATTCTTATGTTTTTATTTAATAAGTGTATTCTCAGCCTGAAAAATAGAAATACAAAGATCACACAATTCTAATATGATGCTAAGAGTTGATTTTTTTTATTATTATTATTATTTTTTTAGTTCTCTGTCAATTCCAAAGAAATAAAAAAAATCACTTTGGGTCAACCTGAAAATAATTTTTTGGGGGGTGGGTGTAGGAGAATATTCCAGCAACTGAAAAGTTACTTTATGTCTGAAAAGGTTATTTTGTAATCAGGTCAAACAAGGTGTTTCATTCTACTCAATATAAGATTCTTTGTTTCAGCTTTGGGCATCTTTAACTTGAAAAATAAATAAATAAAAGCAAAAGGAAATTTGGAAGTGAAAGGCTAGATTCACAAAGAAATGGTGGTGCCCTGCCCAAAAGCTGGTGGTTAGGGCACTCACCTGGAAGGGGAGTAAAGTCCATGCTCCAGATTGGGGATTCACATGTAGGTCCCACAGATGAGTGCCTAACCACCAGACTAGTGACTATTCTGGGGCAGAGTTCTCTCAGTCTCTTCTGTTGAAGCTGTTCCACTACACTTGAGATACTCCACTAGAACTAGACTAGCTTGAGTGAGAATGACCACACTGCAAAACACTATGTACACTATGTCCTTTGATTAGCAGAACAGAGTGATTGGATTAGCAGAGTAATGGGGACACTACTATACCTTTCTCCCACCTGTCATCAGTCTTGTCTATTTAGATGGTAAGCACTTTGGGGCAGGCAGTCTCCTGTTGGTACAGTCTCCTGTTGGTACAGTGCTCAGCACAATGGAGCAAAGATCTCAGCTAGGACTGGGACCAGGAGCTACTGTGATACAAATAGGTTTTATTTTTAAAAAAACGTTATTTTGAAAGCAGCCTTACAGGTTGGAGGGGCACCAGACAAAACAATATGACACCCCTTCCTTTCCCTTTAAGTCACCTTTCATAGTCATTACAATGAATTCCAATGCAACAGTGCATTCAGTGAGTGAGCCTGAAAAGATTTGCTGGTTCAATTTAGTTAGGACAGTCCCAGGTTAAGATCCTTATTTGAACATATCTGAACTGCATTCGGACCCAATTCCGTGGGATGTGAAGTGCCCTTAGTCTCCCACTGAATTCAAGTGGAGTTGAGAAGGCTGCATCAGACTCTTAGTTACCAATGTAAAAATCAGCCCCATTGAGGAGAGTCCCAGAAGGTCATGGTTTTAACAGGTTCAGAACTAATGCAAGAAAAAGACCTCTCAGCTGTACAATTATTATTTTAAAACTAATCGAACTCTTTTGAACCAAAAATAGGATTCAGATTGTGTACGAGTTTCAGATCCAGCTACACACATCCCTAATTATGACGTCCCTCAGTGAGATCGCTAAAGTGTAGAAATGTTTGGTCAAGAGCAATCACTCATTTTTAAAAATGGATGACCTGACAGCAGAGACAACAGACCCTCAGCCTACAATGAGGTCCATTTTAGTCCAAGCAGCCTGCTCCTTATTAAAAAGGTGAGGACGGCCACAATCTACTCCATTTTAAGTTCTGGAGAGCCCTTGGGCTCCTGCCAAGTTACCAAGGCTGCCATCAGTTGGGCAAATTGTGGATGCCCACACAGAATGAAAGTCCTTGTGTCCTTTCCTCTTCATAAGCACCACTGCCTCTTACTGGAGACTTGGGAAAGTTCTTTCCTGGATTGTACAGCTTGGCATGTTAATCAGATGGTTTGTTTTACTGCAGGAGGTTCCAAAGTCTTTAACATTCTCTGCAAGTCGGGAATGAAATAAAACTGGCGTAGGTGGAGTGTCTGGAAAAATGAGACTACTCCGGCACAAAGAATTCAGACAGGTCTGGAAGGAGAACTAGGAGGCTTCCTTCTGACATACCCAATAGCCATGAAAAAGTAATTGTTTTTAAAAATTAAAAATACACCACCTGTTGCTTTATTTAATTATGGGTTTGCTGCTGCTTCTGCATTGGAAATCCATGTCTGGTCTCCCATTCGGTTTAACCTGACAGTAACAGCTTTGCTTGTGTTATTCATGATCACAGTTACACCTATCATTTACAGTAGTTCAGTCAGTGAAACAGAGCAGTGCTCAGCAATTTAATCTGAATCTGGTCTATATAAAGGTTTCAGACAAGTTGAGGGCAAATGACCACTCCTGCTCCACCTCCTCAGTGGCGTTGGGGTTTGATTGTTGAACTGTTTTCGCAGCCCTGCTGAAGTATCCGAGGCACACAGTGCAGGAGGGTATGGGAGAGAGGAGTTTGGGGTTGGGGGAAATCACCTATGAAATAAGCAGGGCTCACTGGTTCCCCTACAGAAGACTTCTGGGGACAGTCAGTGCAGGAAACAAGTGCAAAGCAGGGGATTTCTGAATGTGGAGTTTTTCCACAGATTTGCTATTAATGAATAGTTAGAAATGCTTAACAGCACCTGGGCTTTGCCTACATTAACAATTAGTCACCCTTACAACATGCCTGGGGGAGTGGTATTTATCACCTCCATTGTACACATGGGGAAATGAAGGGAATAAGTAATTTGCTAAAGACCAAAGTCAGTGAGAGTGCAGGGATTCCTGGCCCCCAACCCCATATTCAAGGTATATCTTCACTGCAGAGTTAAAATGGGTGATTGGCACCTATGACACTTCCAGGGGTATCCAGGGTTGAGAGACACCTTGCTACCATTTGCCCTTAGCATGAGGAAGCCTTGTCTGTGCCTGCCAGGGGTCAGGTCCCTGACTCCACCTGCCCCGGGCAACACAAGCTCGCCCCTCTAAGCTTACACAGGCCCTACTCTCAATCTCTGCAGGTTAGCTATAGGCATGCTCCAACTCTTAAGCATCTCACTGAAGTGCCCACCTCCTGTTCCACTGGACACACACGGAATTCACAGATTCGCTGCTTCCAAAGAAGCAATACACCCGAGTTTACCAGTTCCACCTCAGATCACCGCTCTGCTTAACATGCAGCATGTAGATATGTTTATAGTGAAAAGTAAAAGAAAAGTTTTGAAACAAAGAATAGCAATTCAAATGACCTGATGTAGAAGTATTGGAAACAAATGGTTACATATAAAATAAAACCATAACATGCATTTTAGAACCTAGACTTACTTAACTAGACACTTTCATGTCTTATAAAGCAATGCTCACCCAGCCTTCTTCTAGTGTTTTACAGGACCTCCATTCATAAGACAAACACAATGTCAATGTGCCTCCTCAGTGAAGGATCCAGGGTACACCGCTGCACCCCCCCAATATTCCTCAGTCATTGTCTTTATTCATAAACCGGATCCCCTTCTGTGTTTATTTCTTCCTGTAAATATCCTCTTAAAGATTTCATAATCTCTTGATTAGCATTCGACTCAGTATGCAAACAGGCATCCATTGTGAGACATACACAATGCCCAATATGCACATGACCAAACACAGAGAAAAGCATCTGTTACCTCCTGAGTGAAAGGAACCTGTATGAGACGTGTCCCCTCCTGGTTACCTGCATTTAAGAACCTAATTTTCAATACAGATATAACTCCTTACACATTATCCAGACATACATTCACAATGGGCTTTTGGTAGAGACCTCACCTGACACCCTATAGTGCAGGGATCAGCAACCTTCAGCTCGCAGCCTGCCAGGGTAAGTCCCCTGGCGGGCCGGGCCGGTTTGTTTACCTGCTGCATCCACAGGTTCGGCCAATGGCAGCTCCCACTGGCCGCGATTCGCCATTCCAGGCCAATGGGGGCTGCGAGAAGCCGCGGCCAGCACAAGCTTCAGCCCACATCGTTTCCCACAGCCCCCATTGGCCTGGAACGGCGAACCGTGGCCAGTGGGAGCCACGATCGGCCAAACCTGCGAACGCTGCAGATAAACAAACTGGCCCGGCCCTCCAGGGGGCTTACCCTGGCGGGCCACAGGCCGAAGGTTGCTGATCCCTGCTATAGTGAATAATTATGCATATATTGACCCACGGGATCCCTGGTACACTTTATGCACCCCATGCCTAGTTGGTACCTAGAGATTCCTGGGTCACAGCACTCACGTTAGCCTAGCCACAGCATCCTCACTGGCGCTGCATTCCCGTGTGTGTGTCACCAAGACCTGTGGAGACATAGCTTATGGCTCTTTGTGCTGCAGTAAAGTGAGCCACTCCATGATTCCCTCCCAGTAAGTGGTGGGAGAACCTGTGTCTCCTTCTGGGCACACAGGGTGATTTGTGGGAAGGCATGGGAGGATGATCAGCACTTGAGTGGTTTAACCTGCATCCTCACTGCAAAGCGGGCAGGTTACCAGCCTGAATTAAAGCGGGCAGGTTACCAGCCTGAATTAAAGCTGGCTCTAGTCTGTAGCCCCAGGCAAGCCAGCTAGCTCAGGTTGAAAGCACCACTCAGCTCCACTCAGAGGTTTGTGTGTGTGGCTGGAAGCTGGGTTGGGGCAACCCAAACTCTTATTCAGGTGTTAACTCTGCAGTGAGGACATCGCCTCAGACACAAAACCACATAGGTTTCCACTGAAGGCTGGCTGGAGCTTCAGGAAGGAGAGTAGCAAACAGCCAGGGTGATCACTAGAATTCAGGATTTAAAAAAATAGAATCCTTATTTCTAAGACTATTTGTGGCCTCCGCAGTGAGAGGTACAGTTATGCATCCCTCGGTCCCACTTCTCCACAAAGTGGAAGCAGACAATTGACTGAAAGCTTGGTTGGTGGCCTTAGTGCAATCCCTACTGGACAGGTCCCCACAATTAAAGTCTTTGAAAGTGCCTAAGTGATTTAAGTCTTAAATACACATAAAAGTTGTACTGCTTTTAATTATACCAGTCTATTTAAAGGGATACAACTCTCCTAGTGTTGACAGTTCATACCAGTAGAACGGTGCTTACATCAATGTAGCTTATTCCCTTTGGGAAAGGAGAATAAGATATTGTAAGGAAGGCATTAAAATTTAGCCAGCAGAAAAGATAGAAACTGCTGAAAAGCAAGGACATAGCTTTTGTTAATACCTGATAACTTAGCTTAGCTTATATGGTCAATGCCCAGTAACTCAGTTCTTAGAACAGGACAAACCCTCCCTTCACAGCCCACTGGATATCTGTAAGCACTTATCCCTACCCTCTGCCCACCCCGCCTCCCTCCCCCGCAAGGTAGCCATAAATAATTAATGCAGTAGACTGACCTCTACACATATGCACTGTTCGTATTTTTATCTTTCTTTAGGGTTCTCTCTTGATTTATAACGATATCTGCCTCTGTATGTACAAATAAATGCAAATGAATTAATAAAAAATGTATATACCTGGCCACTATGGCACCATATCTTTGAAGCTGCTTGTCAGTCTTCCCGACTGAATAAACCCCCTTCAGTATTATCTGTGCTTGCCTGATTCTTGAGGAAAAGAACCTTTGTGCCTAACAGTTTTGGCGCAGCGAGCAGGGTGTGATGGGAATCCTCAAAAAGTTTCTCACAACCCGGAATAGAGGTAAGTACCCTTTTACTCACCACCTCTAGCGCACACCTTGGTTTGGAACTCCCCGAGGCACCCCTCCACACCCCTTTTTTAATCCGAACCTCATATAGGACGCACAGGCAAGAGGACTGAACGGAACTGTGTTTGTGGCCAAGATTGTTGGGGTGCAGGGATCGCTGGAGGTGAAGGCTGCACTGCCAAGTACTGAGCACCAGGGTGTGAGCTGCGGTAAACTGAGGACAAGGGTGTGCTCAGTCAGTCTCCCCTGAAGTGCCGCTGAAGTGGGTTTCAGGAAGTTGGGATACAATGTCTTATAAATTGCCCCAAAATGCGTCAACAATACCCTCCATGGCGGGGGGGGGCAGAGACTGGTTGGCATGCCCCAGGGTGCACCAATAATACCCTCTAAAAAAAAAAAGACTTATTGACTGGCCCCAGGGAACATCAATAATACCCTGCATGGGAGGAAGACTCATTAATTCTATTTAAAATAAATAAATAAATAAAAGGGTTCAATAAATAAATAAAATAAAGGTATGAGTACAATAAATAGCGTGTTATGGTGATCTAGTCAAACAAAAAAAAATTTTTAATCGTAATAATGTATTGCAAATACAAAAAAAATTACAAAAATTAAAAACACTCCAAAAAGCTCTTACATCAAAGCTAAATCAAAAGGCAAATAGCAGCCGCAAGCTGAGTGAGCTTAAAGCAAAAAACAAGGCTCTAAAAGAAAAACTAAAAAAAAAACAACTCCTCTGCACGTCGTATGGTTGCTAGCATATAACAGAAGGGTAATTTTACTAACCCTGACTCAAGCAGCACTACTAATAAAAACCAAAATAAAATTAATTGAAAACACCTTAAAAAACAAATTCAAAATTGGAACCTGGCACACGCAAAAAAAAAATCAAAATAATTGGCCCCCTTCACTTCCTCCCCCCACTTTAACCCAAAATTAGGTGCCAGTGCTCCCTTGGCCCCTCTCCAAGTGACCACTTGGTAGTCAGGAACAGGTAAAAACAAAGTGGCTCATAATACTTATAAGTACACTCCTCTCAGCACAGAGGAAATGAGGGGCTTACTAAAAAGTCTCCCTAATCTAAAGCCCAAAAACCTAAACTTAATATGCTTAAAAAAAAAAAAAAAAGCCAAATGGTTACCACCTATACATTACATCCCAGAAATCTTTATATCTTAACAAAAGCAAGCTGCCCCAATCTATCATGAATCAAGATCCCTACAAAAGGACACTGAAACGGCATTTGGGCCTCTGTTAAATTTAAATCTAAAAATAATATAACCCGTGCCTGCACTGAGTGTAAAGAAGCTGTCCAAAAAGCCTTGGAGAACAGAGCCAGTAATTGGGGACTGATCGTGAGCTGCGTATAAGGAAAGGACGAGCCTGCCTCTCAATATTATGGGGAAAAAATGGGAAATGTATTCCAGCAATGCAGGCATTGCAGACCTGCCCCCCCCAAAAAAAACCAAAAAACAAATCAGGCATTTTTAAAAATGTTAAAGAAAGGTTTTAACTCCCACCTGCAAACAGCCCTTAATTTGGGAGTAAACCCAGGCTCTAATTATAAATCCATCTGTATGTGGGCCTCTAAATGCAAAGCCAAACAGGCCAAAAAAATAAAAAGCAAGTCTATTCGAGTTGCCATAATAACAGCAAAAAATAATGTAAACTGTTATAACTGTAAATGTTTTAAACGTACCCCCAAAAAACTGCAAACACAAAAACCAGAAGCCTAGTCAGGGACAGAATCACGGCCAGTTAAATCCCTGCAGCACCTCACTGCCTTTCAATCTGGTCCTGGTCCCGTCCCCACCCTCCCCCCTACCTCACAGTGTTTTGTATGTGGGGAAACCAAACACTGAGCAGCTGGATGCCCAAGCCAAGTAGCCTTGGGCGAATGGCCCCAACCAGTGTCTCAGCTAGCTGCCAACCCTTACTCACACCTAAGTAAAAAAAAAAAATGGCCAGGCTTTTAAATTCCATGACCCGCTAGGATCCAGCAGCCCCCCCTTGCCTGTCAATACTGCTGATGCAGATATAAATCCTTCACAGCCACACTTACAAGCATAAATAAGGGGTTGGCCATGCACAATTCTCGTGGACACGAAAGCGCCTGTTTCCATTACTGAACTCCCCCTCCCCACTACTAAACAGTATATTATTATTTCAGGGGTAGGAGGTGCTCAACTCATAGCTTATAAAAGCTATCCTGTTCTTGTAAAATCTAATCTATTCTTCTGGATTCAGTCTTTTTTTAATGACAGGTTTCAGAGTAACAGCCGTGTTAGTCTGTATTCGCAAAAAGAAAAGGAGTACTTGTGGCACCTTAGAGACTAACCAATTTATTTTAGCATGAGCTTTCGTGAGCTACAGCTCACTTTTTAATGTAGCTCTAAATGCAAAGGGGACTATTCTGGGCATGGTCGCCCTCTGCGACCTTGCAGCAACTCTTAACCTCGCTCAAAGTACAGTTACTAATAAACTTATGCGTATTCATACCATCCCCCTCCACAACAATACATCCCTCTCTTCTGATGCAACTGCCAAATCTGTGGCTCTTACTTGGGATACATCTAACCCTTTTCAAAAGTTATGTTCCAGGTTCCCCTCTGATTGGGCAAAAAATACGCTGTCTTGCAGTTCAATGCCTACTCATCTTTGCCCACGCATCCAGGCTACCAGTCAATTCCCTCCACCTACCAAGCAATACCCTCTCAAACCTGGATGCAGTAGGTAACATTATTCACTCTTTACTTCAGCAAGGCATACTGGTTCCTTGTAAAAATGCACCTGCTTAAGCCCAAAACCCTCCAGAAACCCCCTCTTGGGCGAATGAACAGGAGGGAAATCAGGTCATGGTAAAAACATACAACCCCAGAGTACTTCAGCCAAAATACTCCGGCCTGCACATGGTATTGGCCCATACAAATACCTCTGTAAAAGTGCAAGAAATTCCAACATGGGTTCATAAAACCAAAATTAAAATGTATAAATAAATTCATTTTGTTTATATTGTATCCTTTTAGGTAACAAATGTTCTGCACTTAGGACGGAAGAATCCCATGCACCACTACAGACTAGGGACCGAATGGCTCGGCAGCAGTTCTGCAGAAAAGGACCTAAGGGTTACAGCAGACGAGAAGCTGGATATGAGTCAACAGTGTGCCATTTTTGCCAAGAAGGCCAATGGCATTTTGGGATGTATAAGTAGGGGCATTGCCAGCAGATCGAGGGACGTCTTTCCCCTCTATTCGACATTGGTGAGGCCTCATCTGGAGTACTGTGTCCAGTTTTGGGCCCCACACTACGAGAAGGATGTGGAAAAATTGGAAAATGTCCAGCGGAGGGCAAAAAAATGATTAGGGGCTGGAGCACATGACTTATGAGGAGAAGCTGAGGGAACTGGGATTATTTAGTCTGCAGAAGAGAAGAATGAGGGGGGTTTTGATAGTTGCTTTCAACTACCTGAAAGGGGGTTCCAAAGAGGATGGCTCTAGACTGTTCTCAGTGGTACCAGATGACAGAACAAGGAGTAATGGTCTCAAGTTGCTGTGGGGAAGGTTTAGGTTGGATAGTAGGAAAAACTTTTTCACTAGGAGGGCGGTGAAACACTGTAATACGTTACCTAGGGAGTTGGTGGAATCTCCTTCCTTAGAAGTTTTTAAGGTCAGGCTTGACAAAGCCCTGGCTGGGATGATTTAGTTGGGGATTGGTCCTGCTTTGAGCAGGGGGTTGGACTAGATGACCTCCTGAGGTCCCTTCCAACCCTGATATTCTATGATTCTATGAAATGTAACTCCCCACGTTAATCCTCCTAGCAAACAAACCTAATGCAGCCTCCTGGGATCTCCCCTTGGTACATGTTACACAAAATACCTGTTTCAAAGCTGGCCAGTTTGTGCAACTCCCTACAATAAACAGCAGCAAATAAATAAAAATCCAAACACTTGGCTTACCCCGAGACCAGACCACCTGGGACCTATCGTGATTACAGCTCGCCTCCAAAAACATCCAGGCTCTAAGGTCTCAATCTGACTACCACAGCCCGGGAGCAGTCTTCAGCTCCCTCCAAGCATTTCACTGGATCTGGACTGTAACTGGGTATTTAGCTTCAGGGGATGTGGGCACACACATATAGGACCCCCAATTTTGAAATACAAGGTCATACAATTCTTGGGTCAAAGGCTAAACCACCCAAGCCCTTAAGCATACTAACACTGGGTTATCTTATGCCCAAACTGCAATTAATACAGCCATAACATTTTTTTACAAAATCATTAAAAAAAACCCAAATGCTGTAGTCAACCTGGCCAAGTCACAAGCTAAAAGTCATGCTTGTGATATGCTGGCTCGTAATCTGTTTAACATTGCAAAAAAACCCATGTTAAATGTATGCCTGGGTTTTCCCCCATCCCATACCCTTTCCTCCCCCCACCCTTCCCCACATTGCAGGCATCTCTACACAATTAATAGTAGCCTCTCTATTTCCTCCAGACTCACCCTCATCCTTCAATTTCCTTCTTATGTATTCTCTGTCATTCCTACTCATGTGTTTAGTTCTTCTTTCCGTTTCAAGTCTATTAAATATGTAGCTAATAATATAGTGTATAAAGTAGGGCTATCTAAATACCTGACATCATCCCCTGACAATGCTACACTAATAATAACCTCAAACTGTTGCTGAGAAAAGAACAGTTACATCGTGTGCTCCTGTTCTACCCTTTGTCCTTTAACCTTGTCCTCTTCTGTTGTTATGAATGTCCTTCCTCTTGCAAATAATAAAATTGCTGTCCAAGTATCCCCTACCCAGTGGTGTTTCATCACCACTACATCTTATTACATGTACAGACCATTACAGTGCCAGGCAAACGCTTCCATGTGCCTGCAAATTACTGACTCATTTACCCTAGGTGATGTGCACCTCCTTGGCCGTGTGTTCACTGGAATGACAACAGCTCCTCAATACATCTGGACAATACACCAGTTCAACTGGCCAAAAAGCTACTTCTAAAAATGGTCCTGGCTGTTGCGTCTGCGTTTATCACCATTCATAACCACGTCACCAAAGGTCGCATTCAGGTCCAGCTCTTCAATCAAACCATCATCCAGCTAAAAAATCCTGTTTGTAATGCATCTTACAGCCCCATCTCCTAGTGGACAATTGTCCAAATAATAGCTGCCGCTTCTGTATTTGTGTTACTAACCTCTCTTGTCGTATATAAGTACTTTAAACACACACTTAAAAATCTTACTATGTTTCCTACCTTTACCCCCTTCCCCAATTCCCCTCTCCCTCCCCCCCACCTTCCTCAAGCAACCCTAAAACAAATCATGTATATCAAAGTATTTAAAGTACTGTATTGACTTTATCTCACTTAAAAGTTCGATTTGTCAAAAGGAGGGAATTGTCAGGAAGGAGTTAAAATTCAGCCAGCAGAAAAGACAGAAACGGCTGAAAAGCAAGGACATAGTTTCTGTCAAAACCTGATAACTTAGCTGAGCTTATATGGTCAATGCCCATCTGGTAACTCAGTTCTTAGAACAAGACAAACCCTTCCTTCACAGCCCACTGGATATCTGTAGGCACTCATCCCTACCTCCCCCGCCCTCAGCCCTGCCTTCTTCCCCCGCAAGGTAGCCATGGAGGCTTAATGCAATAGAATGACCTCTATACATATATACTGTTCTTATTTTTATCTTTGTTTAGGGTTCTCTCTTGATTTGTAACAATATCTGCCTCTGTATGTACAAATAAACGCAAATGAATTAATAAAAAAAGTATATAACTGGCCACTATGGCACCATATCTTTGAAGCTGCTTGTCAGTCTTCCCGGTACCGTAAATAAACCCCTTCAGTATTGTCTGTGCTTGCCTGATTCTTGGGGAAAAGCACCTTTTTGCCTAACTATATACTGGTATGAGGCATTTTTATACCAGTACAAATGCATTTGTGGTATGGATTGTACAGGTCTGTCAATAAAATTTTTGTTTAAAAAAAACCCATACATCGAAACTAAATAGTTAAATCTGTACAAAAACTGCCTAGCCCAGGCCTTAGAAACATAAGTTCCATTCACCTCAATGACTATGACAATCATAATAACCGTTAGCACTATTTTGCAATCTCAGAAGAGGCCAGAGATTCAGCCATCTAAGGAGTTCCCTTCTCACAAAACAGGATGGGTCCCTTCACATCAGGACTAAAGCACAGGGAAGTATGGGAAAGCTTGTCCTGCTGCCTTACCTTTTCTACAGCAAAATCGAGGATACCCTTTTCCAAGGATGCCAAACGCTAAATCTAGGTTTGTTTGGTTTTATAGATCTTAGTTATAGGACAGTCAACAGTGGCTCCAGAAGATTAAATTCCTCTGGGGTAGTAAATAAATGTGATGTAACTACCTGAGACTTATATGTTTATATGAAAGGCTATAATGTCTGAAAAGGGTTCTTATAGATTTAAATACCTTTTGAAAACAAAAAACAAGAAAACTGCATAAAACTACAATGCATAGTCAATAACTTTATAGTTCTGACTCCAGGCAACAGAAGTGAGGAAAGTTAACTATAAGGCTGATGCTCCATTTTATACTCCTACTGTTGGGCTTTTCTTTTCACAAGGATCCAGTCAAGATTCAATGTGAGACATCAGTCTTAGTTTTGCATTTCTTGGTTTTTGATAGGCTTCTTGTATCACAATCTTGTTACTTCAACATAGTACATTGTGACTTTGCCAGCTATCCTAGAGAGAGACACACACACGGCCCAACTCTTCCTAGAGTTACGTGACTGCAACTTCCCTTTTTCCTCCAAAAACAAATGTTAACATTTATTATTTATTTGCATAAACAATAGCACCAGTCAAGTTCAACATTGTGCTAAGCAATACACACACATACACACACACACAGTGAGAGAGTCCCTGTTCCAAAGATCCTGGAGTCTAAATAGGTACAGGATGGGAGGAGAAACAGAGGTGAAGTGATTCCCTGCTCAAGTCACACAACACGTCAGTAGCAGAGCTGTAAATAGAACCCAGGCCTCCTGACTCCTATCACAGTGCCTTATCCACTAGCCCAGTGGTTCCCAAACTTGTTCCTCTGCTTGTGCAGGGAAAGCCCCTGCCGGGCCGGGCCAGTTTGTTTACCTGCCGCATCCACAGGTTCAGCTGATCGCAACTCCCAGTGGCCGCAGTTCACTGCTCCAGGCCAATGGGAGCTGCTGGAAGCAGCGCAAGCCCAGGGGCGAACTGGCCGCCGCTTCCAGCAGCTCCCATTGGCCTGGAGCAGCAAACCGCGGCCAGTGGGAGCCGCGACCGGCCGAACCTGCGGACGCGGCAGGTAAACAAACTGGCCCGGCCTGCCAGGGGCTTTCCCTGCACAAGCGGCGGAACAACTTTGGGAACCACTGCACTAGCCTATACTGTCTCCTGATAGTTTAACATTAAGTACATTTCTCCAACAGGGACAAATTCAGGTGAAAAACAAACAAGTGACAAGAGATTCATTCTCATAGAACCATGGTCCATTACATGACATTTCCTTAATATAGAAAAATATCCTAACTTCATTCTTCTGCTTTTCTTGAGTGAAATTTCTAAATACTTGCTTATGACTTAAACCTGTTTAAGGAAAAGGAAAGAAAGCAAAAAATCCTTTGTTCTCCCAACTTGCCTCTAACAAGTGGCTGTATTTTAACTTAGGCAATTGTAAGGCCTTTTTATTACTACAGTATTTGATTTTTCTCCCACTTTGCCCTCTTTAGCCCATAGTGAAATGCACAAAATCCATTTTGAATATGAATCATTAGCACCAGCAGCGCCTCTGGGATTCTGTGCTCATCCATAATTTGATCTTTTCCTCTTTAGTGTGTTCAGTCACATTTGCTGAGTCCTTATTATTTCACATGTAACAAAGTTTAGAGTTCAGCCAAGGGACATGCTACAGCAACAAACCATGAAAATAAAAATATCTAGTCTCAGCAATGCAGTTTGGTCATGCTAATGCTATGGGGGTTTTGTTTTATTTTACATATCAACTTTTACTCTCCTGATGCATTGTATCTGATTCAATCAATAATCTGTTGTAAAGTGTAGACGATCTAATTCATAAACAGTTAGATATCTCTGCAATGCTCTAATAAAGAGATTAAATAAATTTAATTAAAGGAGCTACAGTAAGAGCCTTTTAAATCTTTCTTACTCAGATCTCAGATATTAGAGACAAATTTCTTCAAGAGATTATGCTGTTGGACTGAAAACTAATTAAGATCAGGCCTTGTAAGCTACCTGGGGCATCTGTATAACCAGGCCAATTGTTTACTTTCTGAAATGGCTAGAGAAATGAAATTCACCACTCTGGGTACATGAGAAAATGTAAGAGTATTGAGCATGGAGACCATATCCTTTCAGCTTCCTGACCAGCCTCCCTTCCTCTCCTTCCAAGGAAAATGTATTTCCAGGAAAGTACTGGAAACAAAGATAGGTTTGTGTGGCTGCTGGGAAGGCCATCAAAGCATCAACCATTCTGATAAGAAGGCTCTTCCCAGAATGAGGTTCAATTGCACAGTTCAGAGTACCATTGCTAAGGAAAAGGGATACTTGCCAGCCGTCTTCTCCGTCAGAGGGCCCCAGTGTTAAGAGGTGCTAAGCAGCTACCACTACCATGCAGGCACCCAGCAGGCCTGAGTCTAAGCAAAAAATAAAATAAAAATTGGCTTTTAGAGCAAGCCATCTGCAACTATCTAAATCAGAGAAATATGAATGATTGCTTAAATCTCCCATTAACTCTGTTAAGAGAACTACAGTTAGATGAGCAGCAGCCGAAATTTGTGGCGGCCAATGAGGGCGTGACTTTCAAATAATTACATTTCCCGGATGAGCATATTGCTTGTTCTCTGCCAGAGAATGAGGCAGCACTTTATATATAAAGAAGCAATAGACCTTGAAATGAAAAGTGGAGTATGGTAGCTCTAGCTAATAAGTTCTATAGCACTGGAAAGCGCTGCCAGGATTGCTGCAGTCAGGTGGGAAAATCACAACCACAATAACATTACCCCTGACTAAATTAACATTAGCATCGTCCTCGTGGTTCTCAATGAGCCACGAAAGAAGGTCACTGCTTGAATGTGCTGTCCTAGAAGAAAGGACTGCACGGAGGGAATTTAAGTGACCTTCCACTGTCTCTCTGACAAGAACACAACCTTAAAATCAAAGGCTACCACCAGCAGAGCTCTGCTATCTGGACAGTCAACGACAATTCTGCACTCTCTCCAAGTCCCTCCACAGAGCCCCTTGTGGCATTTTGAAAGCTACCATGCAGCTGAGGACAGTTTAGTCTCTACTTGAGCCACACACAGCTGTTGCAGGTCAGAATTCAAGTAGAACTGCGTGTGGAAGCTTACACAGTACTCACCTGACCTATACCTGGCTCTCGCCTATCCCCTTATCCCATGCCCCTCTTCACATGCACCAGTGACATACTTCCAGGAAGGTACATTAAGAAAGAGTTCTAGTCTTGCTAGGGTGGCCAGATAGCAAGTGTGAAAACTTGGGATGGGGGTGTGGGGTAATAGGCACCTATATAAGACAAAGCTCCGAATATCGGGATTGTCCCTATAAAATCGGGACATCTAGTCACCCTAAGTCTTGCTGACAGATTAACATATCTAAGCACTAATTTTCCCAAGGAGTCTCATTCATTTTGAGGGGGCTTTGCTTTATTACTCATCCCTGATCATTTCCCTCTGAGAGGAGGTGAGAAGTGAAGCAACCATTTTGGCACCTTAGCCCTGGGGTTGGAAATACTGTTCCGGTTCCTGTTCTCCAGCTCCCTCATAAGGACAGCAAAGCAGTACAGATGTTATCTCCCCAGAGACAAACTAGGATACTTACGAGAGCCACAGGCTGAAATCTTGACTTCAATTCCAGCAAAGCATAGTTTGCACTTTCCTAAATTGTTACTCCAGAACAATTATTAGAGATGGACCTGAACCAAACACAGTCTTTATTGGAGTTTGGATCCAGATTCAACATTTGCAGCTGGGGCCCGTCTGCAATAGTGATCTATTTAATATCTATTTCAGCATCATTTTATCATAGACAATGCTGCCATCTTACAAGTGGTGAATTCATGTAGTATATTTGCATTGTGACCTCTGCTGAGTGTCTATAGCATGTGCAATACACTTCGGAGGCCCTGATTTAGGAAAGCATCCCTATCCAGGACAGCACCTGAACATCTGCTTAATTCTAAGTACTTGTTAAAAGTACGTGCCATTGAAGTCAATAAGATTTAAGCACACAGACTAAGCATGTTCTTAAGAGCTATTCTACACAGGTATGGATATAAGCATGTGCTTAGGTGCTTCCCTGAATCAGAGCTAAATATGGAGATCTGTATTATTTTAACTGGTTGCATGGGAGTAAAGTGAAAGGTGTCAGCTCTGTTCACAATGTGCATCAAATGTTATCCAGCTCAGGGAGTTCCTAATGCAGGCCACAAAGTCTATTACCCATAATTTCCTGGTGACAAAAAAACGAGAGATATTTTAACTTACCTGTTAAATAAGTTACTCATCACAGGTGGGTGGCTGAGGAAAATTCTGCAAAGCTACTGTCTATATAATCACATCGTATGTTGTCTCCTACATCACAAATCATTCAAAGCTATTGCTTCTTGTACACAATGTACATAATAGCGCTACCCTGTGACGTGTGTGTGAGATGGGTTCAGTCACAGAGACCCCCTTGGGACTGTCATCTGATGTGCTGAAATTACCTCTGAGACCATTTTCCCTGTCAGCTTAGGACTTCCAGAACCTGTCTTGTTCAGCCAGACACTCTAGCCTGCTGCAACACAGACCCAGGGTCTGGTCCACGCCCCCAAAGCTGCAGACTTAACTGAAAACAGCTCAGCAGGTTACCTGTCTCCAGCACCCAGACACCCAGTTCCCAATGGGATCCAAACCCCAAATAAATCCGTTTTACTCTGTATAAAGCTTATACAGGGTAAATTCATAAATTGTCCTCTCTCTATAACACTGAAAGAGAGATATGCACAGTTGTTTGCCCCCTCCCCCCCAACTCAGGTATTAATCACTTACTCTGGGTTTATTAATAAACAAAAGTGATTTTATGAAGTACAAAACATAGGATTTAAGGGGTTTCAAGTAATAACAGACAGAAAAAAGTAAGTTACCAAGCAAAATAAAGCAAAACTACGCAAGTCTAAGCTTAATACATTAAGAAACTGATTACAGGTAATATCTCACCCTCAAGAATGTTCCAATAAGCTTCTTTCACAGACTAGACTCCTTCCTAGTCTGGGCCCAATCCTTTCCCCAGTACAGTCTTTGTTGGATCCAGCAGACATCTCAGGTGATAAGCAGGTGTTTTCTCATGACTGGCCACCCCTTTTGTCCTGCTCCACCCCCTTTTATAGCTTTGGCACAAGGCAGGAATCTTTTGTCTGTGCTTGTTCCCACCCCTGCCTCATTAATGGAAAAGTACAATGATTAAGCTGGATTCCAGTATCCTGTGACATGGTCACATGTCATTGTAAGACCCCCTAGTCTCCATTTTTCCTGTGTTGGCCCACACATACACAGGAAGGCCTGCAGATAAATAAACTATTTACAACCAATTGTCCTAGTCAATGGGAGCCATCAAGATTCTAAACCGTTAATGGCCCACACTTTCCATAACTACAACAGGACCTCAGTGTTATACTTAATATTTCTCGCTTCAGTTACAAGAATGATACATGCATACAAATAGGAGGAATATATTCAGTAGTTTATAATCTTTGTTATGATACCTTACAAGAGACCTTTTGCATAAAGCATACTCCAGTTACATCATATTCACACTCATAAGCATATTTCCATAAAACATATGGAGTGCAATGTCAGTGTGACCCAGTTCTTCTATTTGTTTTAGCCATAAGCCATTCTGTAAGAGATTAAATCTGAACCTGATCATCCATCCCAAAAAAATTCTGGACTCAAGGACTCAAAACGAAATCCCACAGCTGAACACCCTCTAAAGTTTTGGGAGAGGTCAGATTCAGCTCGTTCTGTGGCACAGTCCCAGCTTTAGGAAAATTAGATATGAGGGGAAAAGACTGGCTACTATTTGCCCTGATTTTTAAATGTTACATAAACTTACATTTGACAGGCTCTACATAAGCAGCCAAATTAAAAGATCCTGTGATAATTCTAAGGATAATTGTACTTTTTTCAGTGCACGGAAAAATTTTAAACTCACAAATTGAAATGATTATTTCTATTGTGGCAACATCAAGAGTCCCACTTATGGACCAGGTCATTGTAGAAGGACAGAACAAGACAGTCCCTGCCCCAAAGAGTTTAATTGCATAGTGAGAGTGGTGGCTCAGGGAACTAAGGAGACACATGTAGAGCAGACCCTAGTTTGATTCAGATAAAAGTGTGTTGAAAATTCAAGCACACATCTGTAATAACCACCACTGGATAAGACAGTCCTGAATGTACTTTTTCCAGTTGCTGTCTGGGGCCACGTTGGCAAAAATAAGATTTAGCACATATAGACATAACGAAAAGGTCACAGCTACCAGAGATGGGAATCATTTTGCCACTAGATCTTAATCTTGCAGACCAGTTCCTTCTGTTTACATTTATTTGTCAGAAGACAAATGCAGTTGCTTTCTTGGTCTAGCATGGATTCCTATGGAAACATTACTTTTCATTTATCAGAGTGTGAGGCATGGTGTAACTGAACACACCAGCCAACAAGATTCCACGGATCATCTCAATACCTATTGCCTTGTATCCAACACAGTCTCCTTCAAAATATTTGTGACTGTTTATATCTGGCCTTCAGTGACAGGTCAGGTGAGTAGCAGCCAGTTGTAGTGAGAGGGCATAAGAAGGGTGAGACAAGGGATCATCCCCACAACATTTGAAGAATATAATATGGCTGATTCTCCATTACCCTCTGCCTTGTGCAGCCAATTATACCAAGGAAGGATGGGTTAAATGCCAACATTTTGATTTGGTAGTGTTTTACTCTACTATCCATTGGTGGGAATTGCAAAAGGCACAGAGCAGTGGACCCTCAGGTCCAGTGTCTATTGGGAGAATGCTTCCTGCTCCCAGTCAATCCAAAATATCAAAAAAAGATTTTTCACAGCCATGTTCTAATTAAATTCAATGGGGAGATTCATGACACCACTGACTAAACTCAGAACACAGGAAGGGCTTCCTTCAGTCCAGGTTTCTCTCAGTAACAAAAAAAACCAACAGAATTTGCAAATCCAATATATCATATAAGGCCCTTTGGCTTCTAGTTAAAGTTTCTATTGGCCTGCTAAGCCAGGCACTGACAACAAACAGCGGTGGTGTTCTACACTCACAAGGAGTAGTGATAGTCTTCTTGCCCACCACTGGTGGTTTTCACAGGAATGGGAATGGGGTTAGTGATATTTTGAGAGCCTCCATAACATTCTCCTAGTGACCTTTTCTAAAGTGGAGAAGCCTAGAGGAGGTAGGTTGTGAATAGAATGGGAGAACACCTAGGGAAAAATGTGCTCTCAGCAGATCATTGCCATTCAGTTTAAGTCTGTAAATAACAGGCTACACACTGTGCAAATGATAAGAAGTTCCCACTCTTTGTTATTCATTTTGAAGCAAAAATGAAACCCTCAAGGAGGAGAACACAAAAGTGGATTGCCTAAATTTAGTCAAGACCATAGATGTGGCCAGGGGTATCTGTATTGCTGAATCACAGATGTCTGCTGACTAGAATTTATTATTAGGGTAATTTGAAAATTTAAGTAAGAGTTGCAGTTATGTCTGAAGGAGAGTGGCTGAGGGCCTGATTCTGACCTCATGGCAGTTTTACACCAATGGGTAAAGACTCTACTGGGTCTGATTTTCAAATACTTTGCTCCAGCATCTTCCTTTTACACTTGTATGAAATGCTGC
Source organism: Eretmochelys imbricata (assembly GCF_965152235.1). Taxonomy (NCBI): domain Eukaryota; kingdom Metazoa; phylum Chordata; order Testudines; family Cheloniidae; genus Eretmochelys; species Eretmochelys imbricata. The sequence goes on along the minus strand of NC_135579.1, from coordinate 88,460,996 downwards.
CATTCTTATTTGGTAAGCATTTCACATCCATTTTGCAAACTTATAAGTGATTACACAAGGAACATGGCAAGGGGAAAATCAAGCCAGTTGACCTGAGTGGAGTTAATCTTGATTCCCATTAGCATCTGACATATGAATCAGACTCTGTGTAATACTAATAGAGAAGACTTCTCATGGAAACTCTGTCCCTGAAATACTCATCACATCATAAGATTAGGACAAGACCATGCAACCCTTGGAGACACAACAGCCTTGTAGTTTAAGATGGGCTTCCTTCTCCCGCAACCTCCTGAAGTATTGGGGTGGGTAACAGAGTTTATTCACAAGCTGCTGACATGATGGTGAATCCAATGTGCTCTAATCTACACTGACCACAAAGTCAAGGTCAGCATCATGTCAGCTAACTCGTCCCGTCAGATCTCATTCTAACACAAGTCCTGCCTATCAGCATGGAATGGCAATCGCTGAACTCACTTCTCTGGACAAAAATTTACAAAAGTTACTTTTGAAATACCCATTAAGTTCCTGACATGTTTCTCATTATTCTTGGTCCTTGTAATAGACATAAAACAGTGGTGAAACTTGTCAAAGTCTGCTTTCCGCATCAACTGATTCGAGATGCAGGATCCAAATCCTTCACTTGGCTGACACATGTACAACATATTTTCTCACCCATAATGTTAGACATATTTTACTATAGGGACAAGAGATCTGGCAAAACTCATTTACCATAATCTGCACTGGATTAAAGCAAGGAATTCAATTCAAGAATTTGCCAGTTGCATAAGGTCTTTGGTTCAGCTCTGCAAGCTGCCTACAGCTGTCCCCTTCTATTGGCTACACTGGGAGGTTAGGGTACTCAGCACTTCTTGGGGTTGCGCCTGTGGTAAGCTAGACATGAGGTACTTTGGCAACCATTCTTCCTTCATGTCCTTCTAGTTAATTGCAATTGACTGGGCTAACCCCGTTATCTTCTAAGTTTCTATCAGAACTGGTTGTGGGGCTCAGCCTGCTCAGTTCACAAAGCTTCCAACCTGCAGATATCCCCTGGAGTCCCTATGGGGCTTCCTTCACAGCTGTACCAGGCAGGTCTGTAAATATAGACCATTTTGCCCTCCCTTTCCTTCCCTTCCCTTTGTTTAGAGGATATTTCTTTTTTGCCCAGATATTTTCATGGCTTTTTCCCCCCCAGGGATCGAGCCAGTCTGCTTTAATTTTTGTTTATTGCACAGGGTCTAGGCTGCTAGTTAGAGACAGATGCTTTGTAAATAAAATAAATAGGTGTCCACAGCCAGCAGCTAAGCAAGGGCATTCTCTTCCCTGAGCTTGAAGACAGTAATAAATTCTGCTTATAGCATCTACAAGGTGAACCAGAGGTAGAAGAAACAATGAAATATAATTGACAAGTAAGCCTTCATGAAGTCTTTTCAGTTGACGTCAAAGCCTTCTTACATGACCTATACTCTAATCCTGCAAAGTCATGCACCGGCCTTGAAATCAATGGGACTATTTGTGGTAATAAAGTGACGCACATATGTAAATGTCTCAAATAAGATCCTGATCACCCCACAACTATTTGTATATGATGCAGGCCAAGATGAGATGGTGAAAAATTAGAGCCTCATAACACAGACACTATTGACACATGCCATAACTCTTGTATCAGAGAGTTGAATGGAGAGTTCAATCAGTTAATGTACTTTTGGCTCACAGGCCTGTTTTTTTTCTTTTTTTTTTAAAAAGGTGAGGTGTTAGTGACTTCTTTCCCAGTCTGCCTTATACCTACCTGTGCAGATTGAGTCTCCATAGAAATAAAATAAAAAATATTAAAAAAAAAAAGCAGTGTCATTCTGCCCTTCCCATCCTGGCAAAACTCCCATGGACTTGTGGGAATGTTGCACGTCCAGGACTGAGTCAATATTGGATGTTTGTTTCATTTTCTTCATGTATGTGGATATAGAGACTAAGCTCTTTTGGGCAGTGACTGACTTCCTGGTCTGTGTTTGTACAGGTCCTAGCACAGTGGAGTCCTACTGCTTGAGAGGAATGTAATACAAGTCATTCAGAGAAGGCTGCTGATTAGAGAATAAGTTAATGGTCAATGAAAATGTAAGGCTCTGTGGCCATTTAAACATAACTGATTTGGTTATTAGACTCATCGGAGGCTTTCACCTACATAAGCCCTCAGCAGCATTACAAACTGGACTACAGCCATTGTTCTAAATGAAGGGATAACACCTGCCACTACATTTATTATTGACCCCTCCAAGTAGTACTGTCTAGTCCAGGTTAAGGTAAACAGAGGTACCTTATTTATTTCTCTCCTGCTACAGCTATGTAAATCTTCAGTGAACCCTTTTGATTGTATTCAGCCAATATATCTAGAAAAATTTCTGTGAGCAGAAAAGGGAAGGGACTTTACTGGTGTCTTGATTAAAGAGAGACCCAGTTTACAGCTGCCTGCCTTCAGAGATAGCTGTATAATTAAAAAGTCACCATGTTTAAAGCTCTGTTCTTGAGACTCATTTCCTGTAGCTATCCTGCAATGCTGCTACTCCATACTATGTAAAAATGGCTCGGAATGTAGCATTCACACAATGGTGATGCTTTGCAATAGAAAAAAGCTTTGTCACAGGGGCTTGACTGTCCAGACATACCCAGTAATTTCTGCCACTGATGGCCTGTACTGCAACATGATCTACTGTTTGTCGGCGATCTTTCTTCCCCTTGCACTTGTCATGTAAAAAACCAGAATGATCATATAATTGACATTTAAAGAAAAACAAACGATGTTTCATATACATAACCCTGCTTCCCATATTAATTCAAAGCAGCTGAAATCGTGTTCCAATATGAATTTAGTGACTGACTATTCTTGATAAACAGATAATAAATGGCTGAATGGATTTCAGAGATAGATGAAAGGGAAATGCGACATCTGTATAATCACCATCAAATAGCAGTAAGATAATCAAGCACAAGGCAGGCAATTACAGTGGTAATTGAAAGTAAATGAAGAGTTACAGCAGTGAGCTTTGGGGAGAGCCATAGTCTACATCTCAGCAAATAGAATAGCTTTCACTGTGGGAAAACAGACAGCTGAAAAGGGAGAACAAACTGCAGAGTATTTCTATAAAATGTGGCAAAACCAACAGCCTGTTGCTGTTGGAAAGGAGCTGAAAGCACAATTTTAATCACCACAAACCAAACCCTCATATTTATATTTCTTAGATCTGTGAAACCCCAGGAAGCCTCAGGTTGATGGTGGGAATTTTTTTAAGTCACCTTTGGAGTGATTGTCCTGACTTAGGGTGCAAGGAGTATTGTACAATGGAGAACCATAGTGCTGTAAGAAGAAAAGGAGTACTTGTGGCACCTTAGAGACTAACAAATTTATTTGAGCATAAGCTTTCGTGATGCATCCGATGAAGTAAGCTGTAGCTCAAGAAAGCTTATGCTCAAATAAATTTGTTAGTCTCTAAGGTGCCACAAGTACTCCTTTTCTTTTTTGCGAATACAGACTTACACGGCTGCTACTCTGAAACCTGTCATAGTGCTGTACAGTCACAGATTTCATGGCACCAACCTAATCCCTATAAACAGTCTCAGTGGGCTCTAGCTACACACTGGTGTGTTGTAGGGCTTAACGAGGAGGCAAGAGTTCTGGTTCTGTTCCCAGCTCTGCAGTACTTGCTCTGACCTTGGGCATGTCATTTAAGACTAGATTTACAGAACTGGCCTCATTATGGGTGCCCAACTATAGTCGGATTTTGAGAGTTGCTGAGTACTCAGACATCTAATTGAAGTCACTCAGACTGGTGGAAGGAGGCAAAGGGGGCTTAATGCTACTTTGACACCTCCCAAATCATGGGCCAGAGTGGGGTGCCCACTCAGCAGCTTCCCACACTTGACTATGGTTTGCTGCACTGGCCCAGAATAGCTGGAGTGCAGTGTGCCCTGGTTACACCCCACCCCTCATGTCCCTACACTGGGGGGCCAGTCAAGTGGTGCTCTCCTCATCTCTTTCCACTAGATCACTCCCTCTCTGTGGCACAGCCCTCTGACCACATCACTGTAGTTTTCCCCTTCCAGGATATCAAAGTCTTTCTGGACTAAGTATCTCAGGCAGCCTTCCAATCCACTGCCCAGACTGTGCCACTTCCCCAGTGAGTGGTAGCAGAACCCAGGCCTGGCAACTGCTCCAGGTTCCAGTCCAGGGGCCCTATGACTAGCCACACTGTGCACAACCCCAGACCCCATTCCTGTTTCTCTGGACTGCTTCCTACCTTTCTTCTCTAGCTTCAGTCCCACCCCGCAGTTACCACTGGAGCTCCCTCCAGCTATTTCACCCTTCTTGGGCTCTTGTGAGAGTCTGTAGTGTAGGGAAGCATCCCAGGACCTAGACCTGTCTCCCTAGACCACCTCCACCTCTCTTGCCAATACCCCTTCTCTCAGGGCCTGCAGAGTTCCTTCCAACAGTCCCCTTCTTGTGCTCCACTTCCTGGTGTTATACCAGCTAAGCCTGCCCCTGCACAGCTGGGCTTCATCAATTAGACCTTATCAGCCCTGCCTCTCCTCTAAGTGCAGCCTGTCACAAGGTTAATTGTCCCTTTTTACTTACTGAAGCCTCCTGTAGGGTAAACAACCCATCAGAGGGCCACATAAGGGATGGCATATGACTATTAAGCCAGTCCTACACACAACTGCTGTAAAGGGGCTGCAGTGGAGCACAAAACTGGGGCTCATGCAAGTTTATATAGTGCCTAGCAAAATGGTCCCTAATCCAGATTTGGGTCACTGTACTACAACAAATAGCCCATCAGTCCTACAAGAAACTCACTCTGCAAAGTCACAAGTGTTGGTATTTAGGGTCAGATTTTTCTAAATCACCTAAGGGATTTAGGAGCCCAAATACCATTCAAACTCATTCATATGCATCTATGATACATAACTTTCCAACTATCTCACATGGCTTAGATCCATTACAGTGCTTCTGATGCTGGCTGCTACAGGATTATCTCAGGTGTGATCTCCTAGCAAAGTCTACTTAGGTTGCCTTGGCTGCTTAGGAAGATGTGTGCATATATAGAGAACAAACTGTCATAGTCAAGATCTGCTACGTGACTCTGAGAGGAGAGCTGTGCCCTCATGCTTGGGAATGACTAAATGACTAAGTGGTGTTATTAGCTATCATCTCATCAGCATGCAGCACCACTTCTTCTCCAGGCTGTAGCAGAAAATGCAAAAATGAGAAGGAGAGATAAAAGGATGGGGGAAGGGGAAATGTGGTTCATTTGGTGATCCAGATCCTCATCTGACGTAAGCCAGCATAACTCCTTTGAAGAAAATGGTGCTACACTGCTTTACCCCAGCAGAGGCTTTGGCCTGCTTTTTCCTTGTGCTTCTACCCCCATATCCATGGGGCATGTACTGCCAGTGGGTCAGCAGAGACATTACATACAGCAGCCTGTAGCAGACACATAAGCATTTGACTTTTGCATTTTCTAGCCAGCCAAAAAGCAGATTTGAGGGGGATCCCCCACAGTTCTTTCACAAAGGCCTCTGGCACTAATTCTTCTCAGTAGGCTCAGTGCCTAAAATAGAACTACTGCTCTCCCACACCATCCCCAACTCTGAGTCACTCTGACTGTGTGATTTTCCCTGCCTGGGTCTCATGAGCGATTTCCCTCACCTTTGCCATTAGCCCCCTATTTCTAAGTGCTTTCCCATTAACAGCCATTAGAATTAACAGCTAATTGAATCTGACCTCCAAAAGAAACTGTTCATTTGACATTAGTAGTGTGGTAGCCATGTTGGTCCCAGGAGATGAGAGAGAAAGTGGGTGAGGTAATATATTGTATTGCACCCTGTGAAGCTTGAAAACATTCATTTGAACCAACAAATGTTGATGCAATAAAAGATATCACCTCACCCACCTTGTCTCTGTTTAACTCAGAACAGAATTCTGTGGATTTTTCAAGAGTGAAGTGAAAGATAGAATTTGAAATAGCTGCTCTCAGCAGGTTCTCTCCTGGGTCTGAGGGTATCTTGGCCTGCCTGTTACCCAAAGACAACAGGGAGTTGTTCAGAACATGAATTAATGACCCCAAAATGAGCATCTTAGCCATTCTGTTGGATGCTGAATAGACTCTGCTAAAGGAGAAAGGATGCCAGCATAGAAATGGAGAGGATGAGGGAAGTGGTGCTTCTTAAATCTGCTGTTCATTTCTTCTCCATTGGATCACCTCTCCAATCCAATCCAAACACAGCAAGTGGCAGGGGCTGTGATCTGCAATAGTACCAGTCCAGCTGCCTGCAGTGGCTTAAGAGCGTGAGTACCAACTTCAAGGTACACTGTTGGGAACCAGGGCAAAAACTCCAAATTGGGGTGAGTTCTAGACTTGGATTTCACCAATCAATTATCAAGTGTTATGCACTAACAGCTTAATGATGGAGTCACAGACAGTCCCCTTGGGTACTCTGGTCTATGTTGCCACCTAGCTAAGGTAATCGTTGTGAGAGATGGTCCCTTACACCAAGAATCACAGCAATATTCAGGTTATTCACGTCAAAGAACTGCTCACTTTCCCCAGGTCAAATCACACCTTATCTCTCACCCCAAAGACAATGCTTGCAGCCAAGCCTATAATAAACTACATAAAGGTTTATTAAATAGGAAAAGAAAATGAGATTTACAAGATTAAAGCAGGTAAATATACACACACAAATGAGTTACAATCTTAAGTTTCAAAAAGTAATAGACGCTTCTGTAATAAGCAAGATATACATGTCCTGTAGGGTTAACCCAGGCTAAGAAGCTGGGGACCTCTTGCTTATGCCTAGAGCCCTGTGTGGATACAAATGTATATCTGAGGATGCAGATATCCATGGATATAAACTGGTATCTGCGGAACCACAGGGCTTTCCTGGGAACCACAGCAGCCAAAGGAACAGAACGTAGGGCCTCCACTTCCAGGAGCCAGCGCCCTGCGTAGCAGCTCCTCCGGCACGGCTGTACCACCCCCAGTCCTGCCCCCAGCCCTTCTACACAGCTGTCCGTCTCCCATCTGGGGGCGTGTACACCGCTTGCACGCACTAGAGCAACCAGGGACAGCTGCTGGTGAGCCTGGTGCCCGCCCCAGTGGGTGGGGCTAGCCAGAAGAGCTGCTGGCCTGGGGCGTTGGCTCCTGGGAGCAGCGGCCCCACATTCTGCTCCTTTCGCCAGTGTGGTCCCCGGGAGAGCCCCGCAGTTCTGTTGATACCGATTTATAGCTGCGGATAGCTGCATCTGCAGGTATAAATTTGTATCCACGCAGGGCTCTACTTGTGCCTAGAAAAACTTGCCTCTCCGTTAGGGGAGGGGAAAATGTATTCTGTCCTCTTTAGTGTTCCACAATAGTAAGACAGGTGTCCACAGAGCTTTCCTGTTGGGCAGGGCCAGCTCTACAGTTTTTGCCGCGCCAAGCAGTGAAGTAAACTGCCGCCGCGGACGGCAAAAGGGAGAAGCTGCAGCCGAATTGCCGCCACGGGGAGCGGGACAGAGGGACTGCCGCCGAATTGCTGCCACCACAGAAACTCTGCCGCCCCTTTCTAACTGCCGCCCCTGCTTGGAACGCTGGTGCCTGGAGCCGGCTCTGCTGTTGGGCAGGACATAACGTGTTCTGTTGGAGAATAGCAATTCACACTAGTTAATGGCTCCCTCCTGTCTGGTGATTGACACAGTCAGAAACTTATAAGGTAATATCTGAGTGGTTGTATTGCAACATCTGTATCCCATGTTGTAAGTGAGATTAATGCATGCAGCAACTCACAAGCATTCAATAAATCTAAAGACTACACACGTTCTTATAATTCTAGTACTTACTTTAACAAGACCAACAAGTGGGCCAGACAGATTTCAGCCATGTATTTGTCAGTGTTATGAGACACAGGGACCCTGACATGAGCTGGCACCTGGTCTTCACAGTATCTTCAGTGACAGGGCAGTCATGGAGGACAAGTTAAGGGTGACAAGAGCAGTATTAACTCCCATGTGGATAGCTACATGGTTCTGATGGCACTATGCTACAGAGAAAGGCTTCTCCCAGCCCTGACCCCTCCCACCACAGATATGGCCCTCCCACAATGCTCTGGAGGCCTGACCTGATTCAATGGGACAGAGGGGCTTCCACAAGCTCTCAGGGAGGGGAACAGCATGCCAGGGAGGTGCAGTTTCCTGCCCAGTTACAATGTAGGGATGGGAGGTGAGGAGAAGAAAATAAGCCACAGACATGTTCTCTTCTGGCTTTGCTACCTTCTTGCTCACCCAATTCTCTGGAGAAATATCAGCCCCGAGTCTCTGGGGAATTAGGTCCAGAGGATTGGTTGCATCCCTATATCCTTTTACTGTCTCTTTCTTTGATAGAGAGCTGTGTCCAAGATAAGCCCATAGTGCTGAGCTGGTGAGATCAGCCTTCATTGGAAAAGACTGTACAGAAAAAGAACATGTGTAATACATCTCAAGATGTCCCATAAGAAAGCCTCATCTTATGTAGTGTCCATTAGAAAGGCATCTACGCACTGTGAAATTATAGCAAAACATGCACAAGCTAAAAGTGACTCTCAAAGTCCACCTTTCATATGTATCATTTAACTCAAAACATGCAACCAAACTAAAATGTTACATCAAATAGTGCATATAAATAGAAAAACTGACCTAAATGGATTCCCCCACTAAAATAAAAATCAATCACAATCAAACCAATTATATTTAATTTTATATACATGTGCTTGTATGAGATAGCCAGTGCAGTGTTTGACAATTCTGATTTACACAGTGCACGTGAAATTTCCTTTCCTCTCTATTTTGCCTCTAAACTGGGCATGTTAGTAGCTTCAAAAACAGACAAAATTAAATCCATACCCATTATGAATAGACAGGAGAGATGGTGCCTGGGTGCATTATATTACATTAGCGCCCAAGTTCAGGCACCATTTTCTAGGCAACGTACAAACACTGTAAGAGACAGTACATGCCCTTGAGACTTTGCAATCTAAGGAGACAAAGGAAGTACTGCCCCCATTTTGCAGATGGGGGAAGTGAGGCACAGAGATTCAGTGTCTTATCCAAGATCACCCAGGAAGTCCATGGAAGATCGGGGACTGGAATTTATCTCCTGAGTCCCCATTTAGTGCCTTAACCACAAGACCATTCTTTCCCTCTACAGAGAGGGCCGCCCAGAAATGCTGTTGCTAGGATAACGAGTATCCTTTGCTATGTTAACGACCACATAAACGACCCTTCTCTAAGCATTCCTCATTTTTATGAGGATACAGTGGCCACAATTGAAACACTTTTTGATTCTGAAGAGCAATTCACAAAAAAATCTCTGGTGAATCAATAGGAAGAATTATGTTTGTAGCAAAGAATATTTTATAATCTATACTAATGTTTTCCATTTGTGTTCCATGTTCTGGATAACTTCCAGTTAATTAATAAATCAGCCTTGTTAATACTTGTTCAGCACAGCTGGCAGTCAATAAGTTTACCAAGGGTAGTGGGCGATTCTCCATCACTGACAATTTAAAAATAATAATCAAGATTGGATGTTTTCTAAAAGATATGCTCTAGGAATTATTTTTGGGAAGTTCTGAAGCCTACGCTCTACAGGAGGTCAGACTAGATGATCACAGAGGTCCCTTCTGGCCTTAGAATCTATGAAAAAGCATCTCAGAGCAGAAATGGCTGAAATGCAGCCTTAGTATAAACACATTCTCCTTCTGGTTTTCCTCCTCGCCTTTTGCTGGCTTTCCTCCCTAGTAATGAAATGTTATGAATGTATAAGGACAGGCTAATGACTCATAACTATATTGTAATAGTCAGTTGGAGAGAAAGGGTAATTCAACTCTCCACTCCCCCGTCTTCCATTTAAATCCTAAATATTGAATCTATAGCATCCTGTTTGCTATTTGTCTTCCCTTCTCACTTACCCGCACAGTAGCATTTCTAGGAGAGACCCAGTGCTGGGTTGCAGCCTGCAAAGTGATTGCCTGGAGAAGGGCTCCATAGGACCATGTCCAACTTATAAAATGGTGTTTACCAGTGTAATTTTTTTCTGGGCTTCATTGCTGTATCACTCTGAATAGCTGCATCTGGCATTGGCTGATGAGTCACTGACTAACCCTTTCCATTCTCTGATCATTGTAGTGACCCATTGCAGGCCATGTGTCTACCCACCCTGTACATTTTATTTGGAGGACATTGGTATAGCAGAGGTGTAAAATGTTGTAATATATGTAACATTGACAGACTCCGGTCATCGATGGGTGGGATTGAATCTGGGACCTCTGGAGCTAAATGTATGAGTCTACTGCATGAGCTAAACACCACATGTCCCTTAGCTAAGGCTGTAGAGCTGACTCATTAATTTCTCTCTAAGTGGTCTCGGTGCCACTAGAGGGGACAGAACACCACACCCAGGAAGTGTGTGGGTTACACACACTCTGCTGGGTTCAGCTAATATGAGGACTAGCCACTGCCCCCTCGCTGGAGCAAGTCCTTCCAAACCCTCCAGGATTATTAAAAGTGATAAATAAATGATCTAATGAAAACATTGGTAACAGTGAACTCAAGGATATGGGGTTTTGTAAAGAAACAGAGGTGGGATTTAGTCTGTTTTAGCCATTAAATTAAGAGTCCACTGTGGGAAAAACAAGAACCCACCCCTAAATCCAGAGTTTTTCAAACCCAGTAGCAGCCTAGCTCCCAAGTCCTTCAAGTTACCCCCTAGAGTGGGACAATCTGGAGCTGTCATGAGCAGCGACAGGAGCAATACGGCCGAGAGCCACCTCTGTTCAACAGTGGGACTGCAGGCCACAAAGCAGCAAGACAACCATTAATAACCCCATTTGAGAGCCACTGCTCACCCGAGGCCTTCACTCAGGCCCAGAAGCGCAGTGTGAAAGACAAGTTATTCCCATTCCTACTGCCATGGAATGTTGGCTTTCATTCAGCCAAGCAAGCTGGCTCTCCTGAACACGCTACCCTGGTGCCTGCCAGCTTCCTTCCGCACAGCTCAGCAGAGGGTAATATACATATTGAGAACTGTATACAATATTCATTGCATAACACTTCTCACCCTGGTCAGTGTTTGCCTCTCAGTAGGAAGAAAATAAAGATTTCCTCAGAAAGAGCATTCAGATCTCCAGGCACTATCATTCCATTAAAGAGAATCCTTAGGGCTAAAGAATGTCTCTTAAGAATCTCGGGATTAATTAGCAATGTTGAAAGGGGAGCCTATAAGAGAGAAAGATTGTGAGAGAAAGCACACATGAGCAAGCGCACCAAAACCAGCAAACATGCTTTCATCATTGGAAAATCTGACTGGTATTTCTAGGTGCCCATAGTTACTACTGACCCACAGGCCCAGCATGATGTTAATTGGCACTTTGCTCCTGGAGGTGACATCTTTCAGGTGAGACATAAAATCAAAGTCCTCCTGATCGCCTGTAGTCATTACAAATCTCACATGGCCTTCTACACATACTAGTACTGGGTAAGAAAGGAAAGAGATACAGGTAGAAATGGAGACTGATAAACAAAAGAAAGGATGTGGGAGAAATATAGAGATAAATAATCAAGTGGAGAAAAGAACAATGGTATCCCAAAAATTTCATAAGGCGAATTATGTAGGCCACCAACATTTGATTTAACTAGTATCCCATTGGGATCCCAGGTTGCAGATTAACTTGTTCACTAGTCCCATGACTATGACTGTTTACTTATTATAAGTGCCAAATTAGTAGACAATTAACACCTTAACTTTTGTCAATTCAAAGCACTCCTTGCCCTTCTTTGACTTTTGTGGTCCTGAACTCTAATTTTTGCGAAGTATTTGAGTAAAACTTTTGCTGAAGTAAACTGACGGCAGTTCTAGTTATGCCAACATTTGAGTCCTATGCACAAAGTGACTACTCACTCTCCTAAACATTAATTAATTGCTGCTTTGATCAGCTGGAGAAGTATTTAAGAACATAGAGCATTAAGGTCTTGTGGCACACTGAGCAATCAAAACATAGCCATATTTGAGCTTTGGGGTGTGATAATGGGGGGTGGGGGTAGCTCCCTTTTATGGACACCCAGCCAGCCAGCAGCTATAAAATCCCTCTTAGTAGCTGTTCTCTAATTGCTCTAGCTGTAAAGGGTTAAAAAGTCTCATTGCTATGCATAGGTAAAAGGAAGTGAGTGGGCACCCGGCCAAAAGAGCCAAGGGGAAGGCTAGAACTTTTTAAAATTGAAACAAGGCTCCCCTTTTGGCAGTCTGTGGTTGTTTTCCCAAAGAGAAGCCACAGAGCAGTTATGCTGTGAGACGCTTGGGCCGGATATGAAAAAAATCAGTATCATACCTAGAAACTACTCATTTGAAACCCCAGGTTTATAAGTGGATCAGGAAGTGTCTAGGAAGACGTGATTATGTTTATTCCTTTTATTTCTTTATGACTTGTGGATTCCTCTGTGCTAACCCCAGGTGCTTTTTTGTTTTACTTGTAACCTTTAAGCTGGACCTCAAGAAAGCTATTCTTGATGCTTAATTGTTGTAGGGGTTTTTTTTTTTTAAATCTAGCAAATGCCTAAGTTCCCAGATGTTTTTTTTTAATGAAATTTCCCTTTTTTTTTTTAAGAACAGCATTGGATTTGTGTGTCTTAAGAGGTTTGTGCACGTTTTATCAGCTGGTGGCAACAGCTGATTTCTTTTTTCTCCGCTCTTCCCTGGAGGGGAGGTGAAAGGACTTGAGGGTACCCCACAGGAAGGAATTCCCAAGTGCACCTTCCTGAGCTCTCAAAGGGGTTCTTCACTTGGGTGGTGGCAGAATCTACCAATCCAAGGTCAGAGAATAGCTGTAACCTTGGGAGTTTAATACAAGCCTGGAGTGGCCAATATTAATTTTTAGAATCCTTGTGGGCCCCCACCTTCTGCACTCAAAGTGCCAGAGTGGGGAATCAGCCCTTACGGGGGTATTTACACCATCTATCATCTAAATCAGCTGATGAGGATTTTGCATTTACAGATGCAGGGGCTGTCTAGGGGAGCTTCATTTCCCTTTTTCTCACAAGGATGCTCCTACCACCTTCACTCACTCGTTTCTACACAGGAGCCTGTTCACGCTGCTGCTACTACCAGCCCCTCTGCTTTTGGCTTCAGCAGACACCATGGGCAGGGAGGTACCATGTGTAACTGGACTATTCATGGGACCCTGTTCTGAATTTTTATAACTATGTCCCACTAACTAACAACGCACTTCTTGGTGTCATATGCCCAGTGGCCCCTGGCTTTGGCTAAGCCAACTAATATGGTATTCTGTTTGGATAGGACTGCTGAAAGCACTTTACTGCACATACTGGTACAGTGGAAGCTGAGTTAGCCGAATGTAAGGAGAGAAATGACATTTGCTCTGAATCAGGAATTTGGGTAAATGGAAAGCAATTTATAGGCATTGAAAACTTCATCACACAAGTCCTTATGTGCAGAAGTCCGGCAGTAGTGTATAAAGACTTAATATGCTGCAGACTTTAAGCAAAAAGAGTTCGGATTCCATCCATTATGGAGAAAGGTAACAGATTTGAATCTTTTACCAGGTTCAGTTCTACCCTCAGTTATCCTAACCAAGCCTGAGGTCAGGCTCCTTTCCTGCTTTACTAGAAAAGATGGGGTGATGCAGACCAGATTTTACACAGTATGCTTTGTGATACGTCCCCCTTTTCTATCACCTTGAGCTTAACCATCTCACAGGAGGAACTGGATGTCCTCCAAAGTTATAAGATTAGACATTTTTGGCATTTCATTAGATGTGTTGAAAGCTCTGCATTGCATCTCAGCAAATGTTCAACTGAGGCTCTCAAACGTCAAAAAAAATAGTAATCAGACCTTGTTATGCTTTTCTCCATGGGCTATTTAAACAGTAATATTTCATTGGAGGATAGACGGGTGGATTAAGTTATACTGGAGTTTATCCCTTTCACGCTTGTGTTGCACAGAAAATTCTTCATGGTCCGGCCTGGCCTCTCTTCTCCGCCCCCGCTCTCGCCTGCGGGGGCAGAAGCTTGGTGGGGCTGCACGCCCCGGCCTCTGTCCTGCTGTTCCTCGGCGGGCGGCAGCCAAGCTCCCGCCTCTTCCCCGCAGCGTGCTGCGGACTTGCCCCTCCTCCTCTCCCTCTCTCCCCCGCCTCCGGTCCGCGCTGTGCCGGGCGGAGAGAGGAGGAAGTGGAGAAGAGGCGGGGACAGGGCCTTGGGAAAGGAGGTGGAATCGGGGTATCCCCCCTCCAGCCCCCTGCTGTGAACCGCTCAGGGCAGGGGGCTAGGAGCACCCCCCACGACCCCAGCCCACCTCTCCAGCCCTGACTCCTGCACCCCACGCCCCTGCCCTGACTCCTGCAACCCACAGGCACACACCCAGCCCTCTGCCCTGCCCCCTGCACTCCCTTCCCACACCCTGCCCTCCCCCCTGCACCACCTCATACCCCAACCCCAACTCCTGCACCTCCACACATACCCAGCCCCCCACACCCCATGTCATGACTCCTGCACCCCCCAAACATACCCAGTCCCCCCACACCCCATGTCCTGACTCCTGCACCCCCCCACATCCCCACCCCGAGCACCAAACGGGGAGCTCCTGTGCCCTCCCGCCCACATCTCCACCTGCACCCCTTGCACCGAAGGGGAGCTGCCCCAGGTAAGCACTCCACACCCCAACCTCCTGCCCTAACCCTGAGCCCCCTTCCTCATTTTGGCTCCTGGCCAGACCCTGCACCCCAGCCTGCTCCTGCACCCTAACTCCCTCCCAGACCCTGCATCCCCAGCCCTGTACTCAGTGCGGAGACAAAGAGAATGGACTAGAACTAGGGAGAGGGTAGGTACTTGATATATATGAGCAGGAGTGGGGGGGATCCTGTTTAACCCCCTCCCCAGCCCTGCTGCACTTGCAGTTTACTCCCAGCCCCTCCCTTGCTCCAGGGACCAACCCTAGTTCCTGCCCCGCTGTGCTTTTGCCCCCAGCCCCTGCCTTGCTCCAATCAGCAGGGACTAATCCTCCCCATATGCCCCACTGTGCTTCTCTTGCCCCTGGCCCCTGCCTCGCTCCAGCTGAGGACCAATCCTTCCCCCCGTCCCCACCATGCCCAGCTGTTAGGGTGGATAAAAATCAAGGACTTAAAAAAAAATCAGATATTTTTGATTTATTTTTATTTAAATTGGATTTTTGAGGAAAAAACATATCTAAATTAAGATACATTATATCTCATCATGGAATAGGGATTATAAATTCTAATTCTATAGTATGAGACAATATATTAACGTAATGTTTAAGAAAAGTTTTGTAAATGAGTTCTAATAGTTCATGGATTAGGGACCCAATTTTATGGGGTTCCACAGGCTTCTGTATAGATTATTTAGGTTAATCTTTCTATCTACCCACTGGGACTCAGTGCTCAGTCTAGAGGACACCATCAGAAATGCTTAGTTTTGCAGTTTTATTATGTTGTATTATGCAATAAGCGCCCAATTGCGTAATTTAGATGTTGTAGAAATGTATAAAAAGCCCGCGTTCGCTCACAGCATGCGTCCTCATTACTGAGGCGCCGCATTACCATTGGTCCTCTCCTGCCTCTCAGACTACTATTCTAGAAAATTCTTTGACCTATATAAGCGGCCGTGTCAGGCGTGCCCAGCACAGTGTCTACAGTGTTTGTAATCTTTGTCGCATGTACTCTACTGAAATAGCATAACAAGCCCGTGGCTTTATGTTTTAATTCAATCGTATGATACCCCCTTTTAATTTTAAGGGGGATCAGTTTGTTGTTAATATAAGAAAAGGAGCAGACAAACTGAATTATAATGAATGTGCTGATAGTAGTGCAAATACCTCGGACTCCTCAGTTAAGAACTTACATGAAGATAATGCCGCCACCAGTTCCAGTGCATGCAATAAACTGAGTAATGACCAACAGAAACAGACTTTGTCTCTTAATTCAGGTCAATGTAGTTTCTATTCAAAGCCATCAAACATTCCATCTGATGACCTGGTCTGTGATATTCCAAAAAAATAGATTAGAATGCCAATCTCAATTATCTAGAGGTCCTTATCAGCCTAGATTGAGTATGTTTCCTAGAAGTAAAATAGGGAATAAACAAAAGTTTTCAGTCCAATTGGTATAAAAAGTGGTTAGGTGGTTAGAAGATAGCCCATCAAAGGACGCAGCATTTTGCTTTTACTGCCATTTCGTCTCCTCTAATGATGCAGCAAACAAAGGTCACACTGATCCAGCATTTATTGATAAGAGATTCAGAAACTGGCATAGGGCTAACAAATGTTTTAAAAACCACCAACTGTCAAAATCTCATGTGTTGAGCTGTTCTTCATGGTCAAGTTTTAATGAAGGGAAACCTATTGATGTATTGTTGGATGAAGGCAAGCAGGCTTATCTGTCTAAACAAGAAGAACGGTGCCATAACCGAAGTGTAATGGAGCGACTGATTGACATTGTTCTGTGTTTGGCGAAAGATGGGAGACCATTCAGGGGTCACAATGAAAAAGCTGACAGTTCTGAGAGAGGTTTATTTCTAAATCTTGACAATATGCTCCAAAAATATGATCCTGTAATGGCAAAGCATGTGCAACAATCTCCTCGAAACGCTACCTATCTGAGTAATTGCATCCAAAATGATTTAATTGTAGCCTTGCACAACGTTGTGTAACAAAAGAGTGTGTCTTTACTAAATAGAAAAATGGTCTCAATAATTGCCAACGACACTACTGACTGTGGACACCATGAACGGATGTCCATTGTGGTGCGGTATTTTGACAATGAAAAACAGTCCAGTTGAATATTTTGTGCCTGTTCAGAGACCATTAACAGTTGAGGCTCAGTCTATTTTTGACCAGTTAAATGATGTCCTTGGCATTCTTAAAATTGACTGGACATCAGTGATGTCTGTCTGTTTTGATGGTGCATCTACTATGTCTGGATGTACTGTGGGAGTTCAAATGAAATGTAAAGAAAGAAACAGTGAAATACTCTACGTACACAGCTATGCGCATTGTTTGAACCTCGTCCTAGAAGATGCATGCACTGCAAGTAAACAAAACAGAACTGTCTGATTTTTTTCATGTTATTCAGACTCTTTATGCCTTCATGGAGGGGAATCCTGTGCGACATGCAGTAATGGAGAAGATTTCACAAGAAGTAGGATCTCAGTTGAAGACTTTGAAGTCTCTGTCAAACACAAGATGGGCATGCAGAGCAGAAGTAGTGGCTGCTGTAAAACAAAACTACTCCATCATTTTACAAGCTTTACACGAGATTATCGAAACAACTCACTTTGCTGATTCTAAAATAAAAGCCGGGGCCTTATCCATGAACTAAATTCATTCAAGTTCATCTTTGCCTTTCACATGATGCACCCTATTCTCCAGATGGTGGTAAAAGTGAGTAAGGCTCTTCAAGCTCCAGATCTCAACTTACTTACTGCAATGACAGGGGTGAAAAGCTAGTGTAACTCTGGCTGCGATGAGAAGTGGCCCAGAATATTTTCAATCTATTTTCAATGACAGTGTGAAAACATGTGTAGAGAATGATATCGATTCCTCCAGTTAAGAAGAGAAAAACATCCACTTGTATTGACAATGTGTTTGAGTCCCAGCATCACTTTGATACAAAAGAGGAGCAAGAGAGAATAACTTCATTTTACCCACTTCTAGACTCAATGATTACCAGCATTGACCAGCTATTTGAACAGGAGACTTGTAAAATTGTGACTGCAGTGGGAAAACTGCAGAGCTTAGACATTGGCAGGGATGATATGAGAATCATTGCCAACAAATTTGAAGTGTCCTTGGATGAGTTGGAAGCTGAAATCAGATTGCTTCGGGGTTATGACGGACCCGTTCCTAAAGGTAGCACTACGAACACCACCAGAGAGTGGCTTGATTGGCTAAAGAAATCGAATCGGTCTTCCATGTTCCAGGCCTTTTACAAATCTATTCAATGTTTTGCAGTCTTACCTGTTACAAGCTGTTCATGTGAAAGAGCCTTTTCGAAACTAGCACATGTGAAAAACAAACTAAGAAGTAGAATGTCCCAACAGTGCCTCGACTCACTCGTGATTTTGTACATTGAACAAGAATTGGCTTTGTCAGTTAATTACAATGATGTGATTGAGGAATTTAAGTCCATAACATCTGGTGAGTGATGTCTCATTCTCTAGGACAGGAAGATGAAGAAACCTTAATCTGTTTTGGTCAGTTTGGGTTAGCTCATTATCTGGTTAAAGATACAGTCAATTTTCATGATCTTTATATACGCCTGGTTATCACTACAGCAAAAATTTGCTATTTTGTCTCATTTTTTAAGTTTGTATTTTTTAAGTAAAGTTTAGTTGTTAATTTAAAAAACAACATTAAGTTTAGTTAAGTTTTAGTTTCTTTAGTTTGTTTGATGAATAAAAATAATGTCCTTTATGATTGAGTATTCAATAAATGTTCGCCTTTAAAAATAAATAAATAAAATTCCCTGGGTGCACACCCTAATGAAATGTGCTGCGCATGCCTATGTGTCTATTCAAGAGTCACAATACTCATACCACAAGGCATTCATCACAGTTCCATTTGTGGTCAAAGTTAGATGAAACTGGATTAGCTCTTTTCATTAGAGGGACAAAAAGGGTGAGGTTATAACTTATTCTCACCAACTTCTGTTAGTGAAAGAAACAAGCTTTTAAGCTTATGCAGGTTTTTCATGTTTTCCCTCATGGTGTCACTAGAGAGCAGACTAGGGCCTTTAAATGTAACTTTCACACAAATAATGTAATACCATCAGCTACTGTTTAATGACCAATACACAAATTCAGAGCTTGAAACCTTTAACAGAGTGAATAAGATCTTATCAAATTTCATAACAGACAATACATCTTATCTCCCACCCCTAGCCTCTCCACCCCCAAATATTAGAGTGAAATGTTTCTCACTTTGGAAATGGAAAGTTATGAAGACTAAGTACTGGAAAAAATATCCATTGTTTTAGTTTGCTGAGAACTCAGTGAAATCCCAAGCCCAGACTAGGGTCTAGTGGTGTATGAGTTACAGCACACACACTGAAGTGCTGTACAGTAATCGCTCTGTGTATACTTTGCTAGGGCTAACTAAAAGGACCCTACAAAAAGAAAAAGGAGGACTTGTGGCACCTTTAGAGACTAACAAATTTATTTGAGCATGAGCTTTTGTGAGCTACAGCTCACTTCATCGGATGCATTCAGTGATTTTGCGGATACAGACTAACACGGCTGCTACTCTAAAAGGTACCTAGTTTGCATTAGTGTAGTCTGTACAGGGCCACGTAGACAAGCCTTAAATCTCTCAGTGTGTTCAGAGACCAGAATGGATATGAAATGGATGCAACCTAAAAGAATCTTCTGGGTACTGACATACTAAGGAATTTGCACCCCACTTCATTTCAGAGTTGTTGGCTTATCACTGCATGTGGGCACAACTGTGCCCCAGAGCCAGAGTTCCTTGTGACAGCTTGCAAGGGTTGACTCACCACTAAAATACCTCCTTCTGGTCAGGCACTTCATAAGGACAGTCTCCCTACCTGGCATCCCTTGCTGACAGTCACTCCAGCAGTCTCTCTTCCTGGGACTCAGCCCTCCAGTCAGAGCACACTTTAGTTTACCCCTTTCAGGATAACAGGAAGTCCAACATAAATCAGTCTAATGTCCTCACAAGAGAGTCTTCAGCCCAATCTCTGAGCTCTATGGTCCTCATAACCTTCTCTTAGAGTTTTCCACTATCCTTATCCCCCTCTCAGGGACCAGGGCTCTGAGGGCTCCACCCTAAGAGGAATCACAAAATGAAAAGCATACAAAGAAGGCTATTACTGCCTTCCTCAGGCTCAGGCTTGACCTCATATACCTCTGTGTTCCTCTGTTTCTCCACTGAGCACCTCCCCAAGGAACCTCAGTGTTCCCTCCCTGGTAGTCCAAATCCTGCCCTTCTATCAGGGCTCACTAGTAAGACAACCTTCACTCCCAGTTGCTGCTGTCTTGCTTTCCCAGCCTCTTACCAGACTTCTCCCCTCAGGAATGGATTGAAGGGTCAACTCTGTCCCCTAGACTTTCTCCTCACAACATCTGACGTCTCAAAGACTAACTGTAAAATTCCTCAAACTCTACCTGCAGCCCCCTTTTTGAAATTCCTTTCTTTATAATCACTACCCATCTGGGCTTAATCTCTAATTAAACCCGGAGAACTCTCCCTACATCCCAGGTGCTATGAGGTAACCTAATTGGTTTGGGGAGGGATAGCTTAGTGATTTGAGCATTGACCTGCTAAACCCAGGGTTGTGAGTTCAATCCTTGAGGGGGCCATTTAGGGATCTGGGGCAAAAATTGGGAATCGGTCCTGCTTTGAGCAGGGGGTTGGACTAGATGACCTCCTGAGGTCCCTTCCAACCCTATGATTTTATGAAATATGCTACTGTCTACACTAGCAGCCAGTGGGTGGGAAATGCTCCCACCACAATTTTTCTCCAGAACAATGTCAGACATTTCTCTTAAGTGGAGGTTGCTGAGGGTGTTTCCATGTGAGCGGAAAGGCAGCCTGCTCTTTTCCTAAACTGGTTCCATTTCACCCCACCAGAGTCCCCCACTCCTACTCTGCAGAGCGGGAAAGTGAAAAGGAGGCTGATGGTGAAGTGAGATGTGGGCAGAGCCTGTATAACAGAATTCTACAAAAGTCCCCACACGAGAGAGGGAAGGAGGCCTTTTTTAGTGATGCATTTATGCTTTTCAGAATAAAAATGTGCCTCTCTCCATGTAATATCGCACTGACAGAACTCAGAGGGCTCCCAGCAAATGAAAACTGTTCCGTTTGTTCCCAGACATCAGCACCACCATAACATTGCTGTGCATTGGAAGAAGATGCTGCTTACTGATTCACAAATGATCATGCTAAGCAGCTAAGGTTTCCATCTCTGAAATACGCCCCTGCCTCCCCTGGCACCTCCCCACCACAACCTCTACCCACAACCACAAGGCAACACCACAAACCCTCCATCCCCCGCATCTTCAACAGCCACTTCTAGTATCTGGAAAGATAACACATATAGACAAGATTGATAACATTGCACATCTCCTCACTCTCGTGTTACTCAAACCCTCTCTCACACACACACACCTGCGGTTCACTTGCGTGTTGGTGGGCAGACAGCTCCTGCATTTTCAACAGTTTTGATCTCTTATCCCTTAAACTGTGGAAGTGGGAACCCTGCAGCATCTTTAGCTGGACACAGAAACTTTTAACATTAGATAGCCCAGTGTATTGTGATAATAATGCAAATCTTTAGATCCACATAATTTAATCTGCCAGGGTTTTTTATTTTTTTTTTATTTTTCTGGCAACTGGCAAATCCGTTTAAAAAGAAAATGGCCAGACCAGTCAAATACCAGCCAGGTGGAAACCCTATAAGGTTATATATAACAATCCCTCTCTCTTAGGCAGTATAAGCCTTGTGTTTAAACATGGGTACAATATCAAGTGTACACATAAGGCTCTGGGAAAAGAGAACTGAAGAACAGTGACAACTGAAAGTTCACTCTTCTTTGTCTGGGGTGAAAACTGTGAGAGCTTGTCTACACGGGGATGCCCAGGAAAATTAACTCAAGGTGTGAAGTTTTAAAGCTCTTTAAACCCCTGTGTGGACTCCTTTGCTCAGAAGTAAAATGGCCTTAGATTGCTATAGTGAACTATTCACTTCCCACTGTTTGCTCAGGCACCTCCTGAGATCAAAGCCCTGCCTGCGAAAAATGAGAACATAGTGGAGAATTTAATAAGTACGTGAGCTTATTCACTTATCCTGGGAAATCCTTGGCCAAATACAAACAACCGTGGTTCTCTTCTCACTTACATAGCTAGAATCAAGAGCAGCTCCATGGAAGTCAATGGTGTTGCCCCAGTGGAGTAACCCAGGAGAACCTGACCCTACAGTAAAGTTGATCGAAAAACAGGACACATTTTTTAAAGAGGAGCTTCTCCGCTCATATAATAAGTAATATACATTTACCATTTTCATCCATATTATTCCCATTTACACATGGGAAAACTGATGCACAAAGCCCTATGTTACCCAGGGAGCGAAGAAAACGCAGATCTCCTAACACCCAGTCTGATGCCTTATCCATTGGTGCACATTGCTCTTGATGCCAACGCAGAAAGCATGACTGATCAACGTACAGTAGTCTGACACACCTTTAGTTCAAACTTGATTTGCTTGTAATTATGGTCAAATTCTCAAGTCCCTAATTTCAGGGCACAGTCTGACAACTTACTGCACTGCTGCAGTGAGATATTTTTAGATGTCTTTAGCCAAATCCTGTACCACTTACTCTGCTGCAGGATCAGGCCTGTGTTGTGCAGACTGGATATAACTAATCCAAAGCAGTTTCTGGGCAGCTAATATTTGCTTGTTAAATTCTGCTCACTTATGTTTGATGAACTATCAAAGGCAACCACTCATCTATCCTAGATAATGCTCAATACCACTGTAAAGTCCAGTTGTTTAACCTTGACCATTGTTCTGATGTTGACTCATTTTCTTTTAGATTGTCCTCTATAAATAAACCTTGCTGTCAGCTGTGTTTGTCTGTTGTTTTAGGGCCACCCTGGGAAAAATTTACAGGCATATAAAACACTTCTCTTGTTGAAGAAAGTATGTTGGCCTCAGATGAATTATAAGGGTTTTATCTCTGATGTGTAATAGTATATTTTATCATCAATAAAATAAAAAAATACAGCTGCTAAAACCACAATATTTCGTTGATGGGCCAGATTCTCCATTGATATAAGCAAGCACTTTACTATAGAGTTAGCACTGCACCTGCTTACATTGGCAGTGAATTTGCCAATATACAGATTGAACAGGGGAAATCAGTTACTGTTACTATATAAAAGGGTATATAGTTTACATGAGGAAAGCTGTACAATTGTGATTCCTTTTATATAGTTTAAGGGTGCTAGGATCCTGGATATCCACCTAGTCTGTAGTCGGCCTGTCTACCAAGAAAGATAGAATGAGCTCTTCCCTGGAAGGCCAAGTGTGCATGCTGATACTATGTACTGTACACTGGGACCTAAAATATCCAAAGAGATTTAGGAGCCTAAGTCATTCAGGCAATTTTGAACATTTCGCCCACAATATGAAATGGGAGACCATTAGAGCAAAACTCCCATCAACTTCAGTGAGAGCAAGGGAACCCCCTAAGGCCCAGATTCAGCAAACCATCTCTATTCAGCTAAGCACTTAAGCATGTGCTCAATTTCCATTAACATCAATGAGACTTAAACATGTGCTTCAGTGTTTTGCCAGAATGAGACTTTCATTTGTGATATACTGAAGCCAGAGCCACTGCAATTTGATACTGTGCTGAAAACACTGTCCCCGTGGTTGCCAGTACAAAGTCAGTGTTTGCCAACAGTACCCACAGTGGAATCTGAGATACCCAGGGTTTCCCCAGTGTTTAGACTAGGATACAGTTTCTGTAAATGAAACCCAGAAAGGGGCATTAGAGTAGTTTCTGTTTCTAAAGGAAATTAGTGATAAAATCAGCCCTGTTTAATAAAAGTAGCAAACAAAACACCTATACTTGGAACAATTTTTTTTATAATAATGATCCACCAGTGCCAGGTATGATGACAGGCTTCACTCTGAAACATCCACCACTGTATTTCACTAAGGAGGAGATGGGTGAAAGTGAGGCAATTTGTCAATAGCCCACACAAGTGAGATGAAACCTGCTACTGTTGAAATCAATGGCAAAATTCCCATTGACTGTAATGGGGCCAGGATGCCACTCATTGTCTTTTGGGATCTCTTGGTTGACATATTTAATTTTTCAAAGTTTTCCCTTTTCCTTTTGGATGCAAGAGTGCTGAATCATAGAATCTCAGGGTTCAAGGGACCTCAGGCGATCAGCTAGTCCAACCCCCTGCTCAAAGCAGGACCCAACCCCAACTAAATCATCCCAGCTAGGGCTTTGTCAAGCCTGACCTTAAAAACTTCTAAGGAAGGAGATTCCACCACCTCCCTAGGTAACGCATTCCAGTGTTTCACCACCCTCCTAGTGAAAAAGGATATCCAACCTAAACCTTCCCCACTGCAGCTTGAGACCATTACTCCTTGTTCTGTCATCTGGTACCACTGAGAACAGTCTAGAGCCATCCTCTTTGGAACCCTCTTTCAGGTAGTTGAAAGCAGCTATCAAATCCCGCCTCATTCTTCTCTTCTACAGACTAAATAATCTCAGTTCCCTCAGTCTCTCCTCATAAGTCATGTGCTCCAGCCCCCTAATAATTTTTGTTGTCCTCTGCTGGGCTCTTTCCAATTTTTCCACTTCCTTCTTGTAGTGTGGGGCCCCAAACTGGACACACTACTCCAGATGAGGCCTCACCAATGCCTAATAGAGGGGAATGATCACATCCCTCGATCTGCTGGCTAATGCCTCTATATACACAGCCCAAAATGCTGTTAGCCTTCTTGGCAACAAGGGCACAACGTTGACTCATATCCAGGTTCTTGTCCACTGTAACCCCTAGGTCCTTTTCTGCAAAACTGCTGCCTAACCACTCAGTCCCTAGTCTGTAGCGGTGCATGGGATTCTTCTGTCCTAAGTGGAGGACTCTGCACTTGTCCTTGTTGAACCTCATCAGATTTTTTTTGGCCCAATCCTCTAATTTGTCTAGGTCCCTCTGTATCGTATCCCTACCCTCCATCATATCTATCACTCCTCCCAGTTTTGTGTCATCTGCAAACTTGCTGAGGGTGCAATCCACACCATCCTCCAGATCATTAATGAATGGTCACCCTGAATTTTTCTGGGAGGGAGGAGCTGTGATTAGTGTTAATCTATACCCAAGTTTGCTTAAGAATATTTACTAAAATATTTACACAACATACTTATAGAATACTAAAATATTTACACACATATTTACACAATAGCCAAGAGGCAGGCTGGCCCTGCTAGCTAATTTATAATCTGCTGGTAAATGCATTAAAAAGCTTACAGAATGCTTTTAACATAAATTATATATTTCTACCATAATTTTTTTTCTAATAAGTGCTAATATTCAAACACATCTAACACATAGTGAAACTTACCTTAAAACACCATGTAAAGTTCCAGCTTTTCTCATGCATTCATGTCCTAAGTAGCACTTTTGGGGCCAGCTAAGTCAGATACATTAATCTGTTTCTTAAAGCATGGTCAGGAATAATTTACTGACAGACAGGAGTCTGTAGAACTTAGAAAACTGTCTGCTAGGGCACAGCTTCAAAGTATTACAGATTCTCCACTTGAGCAGAAAGAGATCCACAGTTTGGTAACATTTATTCCTTATTTGGAGGGTCTTTATTCCTCCTGTATATCATGCCAAGGGGCAAGGGCTGAAGCTCGAGACCTGCCACTCAAGCGAAAGCTTCAGCCCCACCACCCAAGGTGCAGTGACTTCACCGCTAGCTCGCCCCCCCTGCATGATCCTCCGTGCTCCCCTTGGAAGGCACGCCCCACAGTTTGTAAACCTCTGCTTTACTCTGGTTTAGATAATATTTTGGCCCTGAACCTGATGCTTTCTCATTTTGATTCTTCTGTCTTCATTTTATTAATTTAATGCCTGTAAAGGATACTGCAATGACAATACGCTAAAGCAGTGATCCCCAAACTTTTCAGCGTTACCCCCCGCTCGCCCCTGTCCAGGACTCCGGGGGGGGGGGGGAAGAGCGCTATGGACAAGGGTAAGAGGGCTGAGGCTGGGGTGGGGCCAGGGCTGTGGCCAGGGGCCGAGGCCGGGAGCTGGTCCGTGGCCGGACTGGAGCAGAGCTGGAATCAGAGCAGAGCTCCGTGGTTCTCCCTCCGTGCACCCCATGGGGGCTGGCCCAGGCCCCACAGTGGCCCCCAGAACATTCATAGAATCATAGAATATCAGGGTTGGAAGGGACCCCAGAAGGTCATCTAGTCCAACCCCCGCTCGAAGCAGGACCAATTCCTCCATGCCCGCCTCAGATGGGCATGCCCCATAGTTTGGGGACCTCTACTCTAAAGTGATGTTGTCCATGGACAGAGCAGGTATAACATAAGAAGCAGTTCTGCAAACTTCCCCACACGGCCTTGCCAATGTGTTCAAATCCTGACCTGAAGGAACTACTACTGTGGATGAAAATTGACCCATAGGTAAGACACCATGCCTATGTTTGCATTAACTAACTGAGCCTTTATCTTTTGCTCTTGGAAAAGAACATGAGGCAGTCATGACCACCATCCTGTCTTTCCCTGATTGCTGAATGCAAGGGACATTTCTGTTAGATTGAGAGGAGCCATGCAAAGGAAGGTTGCTTCAGTATGAAAAGGCTGAGAATTGCTGCAATCGAATATAAGCAAGGAAAGTTGTGAATAAATAATTGCTGTACTTTCATGGTGAATAGTTCCAGTTTGCCAAAACTAAGATCCTTTCCCTTTTTTTCTAATTTGTCAATGTATCCCTTCCAAATATCAACACGAAGAAAGGTTACAAAAGGGAAATAGTCCAACCTAACTTCTTTCCATGCTATCCCCCAGCCTGGAAGCCAGACCCAGGAATAAAACACTCTCTCTGAGATGAACGCAGACGTTCTCTGCTGATGTAAATGGGAACAACTCCCTTCGGTGGTGCTGCATCCTTTTACATCAGCAGAGAATTAGCCCCAAATATCTGAAGAACCAGGGGGATGGAACTGGTGACTCAAAAGTGATGGAAAAATGATCCTCGGGTACAATTTGTGCAGCCAGTTGAGATCCTTTAAGCTGACAGGTACTAGAAAAATGTAACAATCGTTCTGTAACAGCTATTGTGAATAAGATCTGACAAAATAGATAGCATGCCTCTTTGTACTGTACCAAAACAGATCAGTTGTGCTATTTAGGCTAAAACCGGTGCTGTCTTGACCTGGTCAATGTGATGTGCTTTGACATGACACAGAATGGATAAATGACAAAGAAATCAGAGCTAATATTCTTGTTCTCTTGTTGTTCAAATTGTTCTTTTCTATCATTCTATCCAGGTCAAAGCAGAAATCATAGGAACATAATTAAGCTTAGCATGCTATCCTGGTATCAGCTAAGATCAATTATCTAACAGGTTATCATGCTGGAGTAGGTTTTACAAGATCTTTATAGGTTTCCTTAGTTTGTAGATGCTTTCTGAGTACTTAATTTACCTATGTCACAAAACAAACTGCAGAAAATGACAGACTAAGATTAAATCAGACATATGCGTACTCCACTAGCCCCCTTTCCATTTCCTCCTCGGAGTACCCTTTAGCTGTGAAACATGAAACCCCACGTCACTTATTTAAAAATGCTAATTATACTAATCATGGGCATGCTCTACTCTGATAAGGGGAATTAGACAATAGCAGCAAATCTTCCTGGCTACTTGTTCTTTAAGCACTTGTGTGGGTGGACTCTGAGTTTGCTGCTTACATTTTCTATTGCAGATTGCAGCTCAGCTGTTTTATGATTACCATTGTCATTTCTGAGGGTAATTTTATTGGCCAGATGCAGGAAGGAAGCTGCATTAAGCCAGTCTCTAAGAGTAGCATGAAAATAAATACTGTTAACTGATAAACGTTTGAATATCTGGATTGTGGGCAGAAAACCCTTGGAAATGCTTTAAAACGGGAGCTTTTTAAAGCACCCACTTTTTTTTCCCCGAACAAAAAACCTCTTCTTTGCCCCTGAAAACACGTTTGACTTGACATTCACTCGTTTAGTATGGTTATTTTTCAACCTGCTTTGTATGGTTAAGCTGCCAAGTGTTTTCTTTACATTTTTTAAATGGTTGTCAGGGTGCTGAAGCAGTAGAAAGTTATTTTAGGTTGTTAAGAGTAACATTTGTGGTGCGTTTTCACGAAGTCTGAAACTCTGCTTTGCTTTCTGTCCTCAGAAATCTGCCAGGCACACTTGGTGCTTTCCTTTCACCATATCATATATGAGGGAGAGAATACACCCTCCCATGCTGCAGTGACTTGATGCCAGTGCCACCAGTGTAAGTGGCAGCAAAGCAATTGAAGGTCCCCACATTGAGTTCTCCTTGGTGGGGGTGGGAGTGGTGGAATGGCATGTCTGAGGAATAGCCCAGGTATTTCTTCAACCTGCTGCACTCCCCAAAGGAGCTGTGGCAGTGATAGATTCGAGCTGGGCAGCCTTCAAGGTACTCTAACCTGCTCCAACAGCTGATCTGGCCTCCCCCAGTTCTAGCTTCCTCTGTCAGAGCATGACCGGCCTATGGAAGGTTGTGCAGAGCGGTCGCCTGCATCCCACATAGAGACAGCTACACTGCATCAGTGCTAGCTTCTCTTATGCTTCTTCGTTTGCTGTTAACCAGATTTTGGGAGGAGGCTCCAGGTTTCACTACAGTTATGCCACAGACTGGAGTAACACCAGCAGGAGAGTGGGGTGGGGGAGAGAAAACCTTTTGTAGTGATAAACACCCATTTTTTCATGGTCTGTGTGTATAAAAACATCTTATCTATTTTCCACAGTATTCATCCGATGAAGTGAGCTGTAGCTCACGAAAGCTTATGCTCAAATAAACTGGTTAGTCTCTAATGTGCCACAAGTACTCCTTTTCTTTTTTGAAATTATAATTCTCCTCCATGACAGGAATGGTGCTTTGACCAGAGCTTCTGTGGCTCCTATCCTCATTCCGAGTGTTGCAGCCACTCTCCTCAGCTAGCTGCTCGTTTGGATGGAAATAGATGAACAGCATAATAATGGATGACACCAACCAGCACCAAGTTCCTTTCCCTGATGGCACTGCAGAAACTAGCAGACATGGGAGCTGGGTTGTAACTCCGGCTCTGCTAAGAGCTGCATGAGCTTGGGCATGCCACTTGACTGATGGGGTTGGTAAGCCATGGGGTTGGTCCTGCTTTGAGCAGGGGGGTTGGACTAGATGACCTCCTGAGGTCTCTTCCAACCCTAATCTTCTATTATTCTATGTGTGTGGGGGGGGGGGGAATAATATTTATCTTGCTCACAGGAGTGTTGAGAAACATAGAAGAGGCTGGGTAAGTGTATGCTGCGATTTTATTGACTGGAATGCCTCAGTGAGGCTGCCTTCAACCAGCCATTACCACAAATGTTACTTGAGCCAGTATATTCAGCTACACCTGGAAAATATAGTTGAATGTGCTCACCTCTTGGTCCTGGAAAGAAGTGTTGTGGACAAGTAAATAGCAATTCCCCAACCTGTCATATCTTCTTCCCTAACCCCATCTCCCCACAGTATGAGTTTTGGGACAGGCTGGGCAAACACTTAAGAAAGTGCATCAACTTGAGAAACAACAAATGCCATTGTTGTCAGCTCGTAAGAATGAAGAGAAGTGACACAGCATAGGCAGAGAGTGCACGTTTTAGAAAAGTGTGGGAATTAATGGAACATATAAATATCTCCACAGAGAATGTGTCACTGTTACCTCACAAAGACCATCTGCTTCCGACAGCCCTAATGCACCACTGACATTCTAGGAGCCAGGAACACACGAATCTAGCATGCAGGGAGATGCAAAGCTGACTGAAATATCTCAATATTTTGAGAAAAGGCAAAGATTCTTTGCAACAATTCTTT
This sequence comes from Eretmochelys imbricata, assembly GCF_965152235.1. Lineage (NCBI taxonomy): Eukaryota > Metazoa > Chordata > Testudines > Cheloniidae > Eretmochelys > Eretmochelys imbricata. The sequence continues at coordinate 88,431,309 of NC_135579.1, read as the reverse complement.
GACCAACTCTGTTGACCTGTAATCATAATTTAAAATCACAATTCAGCAAAATACTTAAGTACTAACTTCAAGCATGTGAACTGAGTCCCCAGTACATTGTAGGGTACTTTACTGATTTTTAAAAGCATAGCTATTTGGGACAGCACTTAAGTATATGCTTAAGTCTCTTGCTTAACTGTTGTCCTGCATAGGGATAGACTCACATTATGTGTCTTAGCACCTTCCTGGATGTGTGCATCTAAAACAAGTATTATTACTGGGGGGGAGGGATAGCTCAATGGTTTGAGCATTGGCCTGCTAAACCCAGGGTTGTGAGTTCAATCCTTGAGGGGGCCATTTAGGGATCTGGGGCAAACACTGGGGACTTGTCCTGCTTTGAGCAGGGGTTTGGACTAGACGACCTCTTGAGGTCCCTTCCAACTCTGATATTCTATGGTTCTATTCAAACTATGGTCTTAATAAAGCATTTGACAATCAGTCCAACAACATCTACCTTAAAGTGTCTTCTGAAAGGCAGCCAAAGTTTGTCTACACAGGGAAATTTACTGGCATAATTATACCTCTGCAGTTATACTTGTGTAACCCTCCACATGGAGTTATTCCCTTATTCCAGAATTATGCCAGTAAATTTCCCTGTGCAGACAAGACCTTCAGAGTGTGATCCTGAGAAGGGCAGAATTAAATAGGGGGCTGAAGGTGCTCATGAAGCCTTTTAATAATGGTATTAGCACTTGTCACAAAGCAATACAGCAATTACACCAACAATTCTTTAGATAGTAGTAGCTGTAATAATGAGCCATCTTAGTAGATGGCTTTGTAGTTTATATTTGTAACCAAGTATTAATAGCCACAATCTTAACAAAAACCAGTTCCATAAAAGTGACCCTTCATAAGGGGGGGGGGGGAGGGTGTCTTTATAATTATTTGCAGTGTTTGTTGTAGCCTTGTTGGTCCCAGGATATTAGAGAGACAAGGTGGGTAAGATAATATCTTGTGTTGGACCAACTTTTGTTGGCAAAAGAGAAGCTTTCAAGCCACACAGAGCTCCTTTTCAGGTCTAATAAGCTTTATAATTGGGTTATTACATCCCCCATGTATATCTTTTTATGAGACTGTCACCAAGCAGACTGTCTCTCCAGCGCCAAAATATACACTGCCACGGTCAGTTTCTTTCATGGAGGCTTATTTTCTTAATGGAAGCAAGTAACAAACAGAAAAACTGTATTTTAATTCAGTCCTTACTTTCAGGTTTCAGTTCCACCCCTCTTCAAGGCCTTGGCAGCTTCCCAGTTCTGTTCCCTCTCTGGGTCAGTAGCCTCAGGGCTGTTTACCTGAGCACCTAGCCCCCTTGCTCTGGCAGGCCCACAACAGCGTCAGGGCCAACCTGTCTCAATCAAACCCAATTTCTTCCTGCCTACTAGCAGTTCTTTATAGGCCCAGGTATAGCCCAGCCCCCTTGAATGGGCTAGATTAGACTTGCCTGCTCTGATCTAGGGTAGCTGGGCCTAGACTAGTTACAGAGACCAGCTACCCTGAGGCAGATAATTTGGCAGTATAATACGTCTCTGGTACTTATTCTCATGACTGAAAAATCAGCTTGTAATAGGACTATAAAAATGTTACAGTTTCAAGACTCTGCTGATGGAGGAGAATGTCCCTGCTGTTATGATTGAAACAGCACATATACATTTAAACAGGGAAGCTTTAGATGCTGGAATTACTGCTGTTCTGTATAGGTTCTTATACCATCCTCATCACTGCAAGACTGAGCACTTCCGGGCCATGCATCTCTCACTTGTGATCCTGCCTCCGCTGAAGTCAATACGAGTTTTGCCCTGGACTTCAGAGGGTGCAGGATGGCTTGAGCCCTTTTACCATAAATAGTACTTGTACCTTGTACACTGCCCAACCCCTGGTTTAGTTATCATTGCCATTTGATAAGCAGGAAAAATAGTGATAACACATTCCAGAATGGTAAATGTGAATAAATAACTCCACTCTTGGATACGCACAGACATTTCCGTAAGTCAGAGGGCATTGTGGTTATGGAGACATTTTTAGGCTGTATGTCTATTTTTCTAAAGGTTTACATGTAAAACGTCATATCAGGATTTCACAGACTGGAATAAAGCAGGTTCAGATGGAATTTAAATGTGGTCCCTGGCAACATTACCGCCAAACGCTCCATGAGAGCATTGTGGAAGCACTGTGTAACTGTTCAGAAATGCTGAAGAAAGAGATCAAGGTCCTGGATGTAAAGGAAGGTTATTTACAAACACAACCATTACTAGTTCTTCCAAGATCAAATGTAAGTCTGACCATTTAGGGTCATAGATTTGCAACATGCACTCCCTGTTACCTCCCATACCTATACAGATTTAACAAATAACGAATTTGGCAGGTAGCTTTCAGTGTTTAGTAAGCACTCTGGAGACAGACTGGATGGAGAGAGAAGATTCAGCACATTTATTAACCACATGCTCAGTGCTGACTAAGTCTGCTCAGATTTCTGGAAGACATCTAGGGAGACATCCTCATACCTGCTCCAGCCACTTTATGCTGGGTAAAAGGGCATAAAGAGGATTTAATAGTCCTAGTTCTGGCTGGGAATGAAGGTAAAGACAAATGAAAGGCAGCCTTCCAAGGACCCCTTATAAGCCCTGATGTAGGGGGTGTGTCAGGGCCCGGAGGGGCATAACAGACAGTGCTTCCGAGATTCCAGGCAGCACTGCAGTCCACAGAGCAGCCTATGGGCCTGTCTAAATTATGCTGGGCGCTGCTTCAGAGCAGGCAAGGATCAGAATGTTGCAAAAGAGGACGTAGCCTGGGCTGTGAATTCTGTACTGTGCCTTGGCTAGCTGCAGCACACACCTGACCTGTACTTTGCATTGAGCCTGCACAGAGAATTAACAGGTTTCAGAGTAACAGCCGTGTTAGTCTGTATTCGCAGAAAGAAAAGGAGTACTTGTGGCACCTTAGAGACTAACCAATTTATTTGAGCATGAGCTTTCGTGAGCTACAGCTCACTTCATCAGATGCATACCGTGGAAACTGCAGCAGACTCTATATATACACAGAGAATATGAAACAATACCTCCTCCCACCCCACTGTCCTGCTGGTAATAGCTTATCTAAAAGCCATTTCCAGCACAAATCCAGGTTTTCTCACCCTCCACCCCCCCACACAAATTCACTCTCCTGCTGGTGATAGCCCATCCAAAGTGACAACTCTTTACACAATGTGCATGATAATGAAGTTAGGCCATTTCCTGCACAAATCCAGGTTCTCTCACTCCCTCACCCCCCTCCAAAAACCCACCCCCATACACACACAAACTCAGGCAGGAGAGTGAGTTTGTGTGTGTATGGGGGTGGGTTTTTGGAGGGGGGTGAGGGAGTGAGAGAACCTGGATTTGTGCAGGAAATGGCCTAACTTCATTATCATGCACATTGTGTAAAGAGTTGTCACTTTGGATGGGCTATCACCAGCAGGAGAGTGAATTTGTGTGGGGGGGTGGAGGGTGAGAAAACCTGGATTTGTGCTGGAAATGGCTTTTAGATAAGCTATTACCAGCAGGACAGTGGGGTGGGAGGAGGTATTGTTTCATATTCTCTGTGTATATATAGAGTCTGCTGCAGTTTCCACGGTATGCATCTGATGAAGTGAGCTGTAGCTCACGAAAGCTCATGCTCAAATAAATTCGTTAGTCTCTAAGGTGCCACAAGTACTCCTTTTCTTTCAGAGAATTAACAGAGCATTGTAGCTACACACATTAATAGCACGATAGCGATCCTTACATTCAATATACTGCTTCGTGTCAGCGTCTAACTACAAGTTGTTAAAATGTGAGACTTTGCTTTACAGTGGGGAAATATATTGTAAGCTTCGTTGAATTCCATTTTTTTTTACAGTAATACATACAAAAGCCCTATTTTATATTAATAGGTAGATCAGTACAAATCAAACAAAATGTTGATCAGCGAAAATGTTGTGCTTGTGTAATACTGACAGACCCCAGTTGGTAGCAGGCGGGATCAAACCTGGGACCTGTGGAGCCAAATGAATGAGCCTCTAGGAACGTGGACCTTAGAGATTAATGAGTCTGCTACCGCCTTAGCTAAGTGGTCTCGCTGCCACTAGAGGGTACAGACATCCAGGAGGTGCGTGGATTACATTTGTCCCCTCTGTGTTTACAGGGACACTGTCAATATAAAGCAGACATACTGCTGGAAACAAGAGAGGCAGGGATGATGTTAAAATACAAATTTAAAAAAAAAATTTTTTAAATGAAACGTTCTTGGCAGTATTTATATTGTTTTTTTTTTGTACTGCACTCAGCTTGGACAATGAAATTAGACTGGTGGATTTTCCCTTCATTTGATAGCCCTTTTCTAGTCAGTTTTGCTCACTGTAATATTGTCATGCCCTAACAATATGTTGTTGATTAAATTCAAAGCTTCAGTGGAGTTTTTAAATCCTCACTCTTTCCCTGTTAGTTATAACAACTTTGGTAGAAATTGTACAAATTCTGGACACTTCACAAAACATAAAACAAGAGGTCATTTTATGCAGAAATTTAGGATCTCATCCAATGTGACATAAAAGCCAACAGAAAGACTGCCACTAACTTCAACTGGCTTTGCGTCAGGCTCTTAACCTCTAACACCAACAGCTTACCGATAGAGCCATTACAAACCAGAATGAAATAACTTGCCAATTTATCAACAACACAGTATCTCAGCCCAGATGCTCCACAAATGCATTAGGAAAAAATAGTAGGGTTTGCCATGGGACCAGAAGATTACAGCCGTTAATTACTATTTCCCCCCAAACTCATGAAGACACTTCAAATCATATTAAGCTGTCCATTCATGAATTTGGGATGTTAAAACTAGTACAACCAAAAAGTAACATGTTGATATCTATACTATATGCTAGTAATGGACACAACATGATTTAGCCTCATTCTCATTAAAATATCTTTACTGATTTGCAGACAGCAGATCAAGGTTGTATATGCAGAAGGAAACAGACCCAGGGCACAATTACAAACACTTGCCAGAGACAGAAAAAAGGCGAGGGATGGCATATAAATTGACTGGGACTCTTGTTCAAGTTCAGAAAGAAAAAAAAAATCAATCCGAAATCAGAATGTTCCTGTAAATGTTTATCCAAGAATAACTTGTCATGGGCTTCAACCAAAGCCAGGCAATTTAGAAGAGACAGCAGGAAAATCTTTATAACAACTATTAAAAAAAAAAGAGGAGCATCACCAGGAGTATGCAAAGCTGGATTTGCAGCTCAAAAGAGTAGGTTGGGTAGACAAAATAATTGGCCTCACTGCAGCCAATAATATACCTGTGCTTGGAGTTATCTGAAGTTCTCTCTAAGAACTCAGGCCATCTCTCTTTAGGGTGATGAAAGGGACAGGCCATGGGCCTAGAAGTCAGACAGACTGAAATCTGTTACCTCAGATACAGTGATGATGTGGCCCATATCACACATATGAGGCAGACTTAAGCAAGTCACTTCACCTCTGTGCTTCAGTTTTCCCAGCAATTCCACAGAGATTGTAAAGCTTGTTCACTTTTGTGATGTGCTATGAGATCTATGGCTGAAGAATGCTATATACAGGGCCAAGAATTATTTCCGTGGTTGGTGCTCAGCTATGCAATAAGAGGCAAGTTAGCAGACAATTTCTGATAGTAACAGAAGATAAGTGCCTGATCTTCTGGGGGTTATGAGCTCCCTCCTCTCCAGCTGAAGCCAAGGTACTGAGGATGCATCCCACTTTACAGGATTGGGCCCCTAGGCACAACGCAGTGAGAAAGACATAGGGAATTAACCAAGTTACAGGGTGCAGTAGAAATGAGTATTGTTGGCAAGAAAAAAGCCCAGCAAACAAACTAATTACATGCAGGAATAGCTTTAATAAGTCACATAGCTGTAAAATATTAGTAGCTGCATAACAATACACAAAATTTAATTTTTATTATGAAACAACAAGCATGTCTTTGGTAAGCCAGTCAGTCTCTCCCCAAATACGTACATCTCTGAAAAATCATGTGTTTGTTCCTTAGTAATAAGACACCCTAACTTTGTGAAAGATTTGCTGTGGTCACTATATTTCTGAAAACATTTTTCCTTGAAGTATATACACACTGTAGGCAAAAACAGGATTTTTGTTTCAGGCTAATACATAATCTGAGAATATTTAAAAACCAATATATATTCAGGGATAACAAAGATGATTTCTGCCTCTATTAACACATTCCGGTATTTTGATCTCGTTTGTAAATTTTTTTGTTCAAAACCTGGACTACTGTGTAATGGCTAACACTGGACATTCCATTTGCTTAAAAAGACACATTCAAAAAAAATCTCTCTCTTCCAAGTCAATGATTAAAATGACCCAACTGAGTTATCAGAGAGAAACTATGGGCCTTAAATAAACCCTTCAGGACATTTATTCTTCTTGGATTTCTAGCGAATGCCTATGAGCAGACTGTTTTCACTTTACATGAGAATATTCTTTGAGAGAAAGTCCATGCTCTTATTACATCATGCAGTGATGCAAGTCCAGCCATTCAAGGTACACTCACATAACAGAACACTTGCCTTTCAGTTTATCCTTCTTTTTCTGCTGCTTGGATTTCTTTCCATCCACCTGGAGACTGACAGTTCTTCTCTTCTCCAGATTCAAGAGTTCTTGGAAGAGTTCCTGTACATTGTAGTTCATTTTAGCCGATGTCTCCATGAAGGAACACTTCCACTTGCTAGCTAAGGCTTCCCCTTCACTGGCATCCAGTTCCCTCTGGGTCTCATCACTCTTGTTACCAACCAACATTATTGGAATCTTTTGGATATCCCCTTTGATCTGACAAATCTGATCATAGATTGGCTGTAGTTCTTCCATTGACTGCCTGCTGGTGACAGAGTACACCAAGATGAAAGCATGACCTTTCGAGATAGACAACCTCTGCATAGCAGGGAACTGATGGCTGCCAGTGGTGTCTGTAATCTGAAGGGTGCAGATGTTCTTATCACAGCTGATCACCTGTCTGTAAGTGTCCTCAATGGTAGGGATGTAGGTTTCCCTGAAAGTTCCCCTTACAAACCGAAGGACCAAGGAGCTTTTACCAACCCCTGCAGCTCCAAACACAACCACCCTGTAATCATTGCTTTGTTCTGGCATGTTCACTCTGATGTGACCCAACAAGTGAGGAAGGTCTGAATTGCAAATGCCCAGGTTTCTTGAGTTTACATGCCCTTATGCAGAGATGGCCTGCAGAGAGGAAAAACAAAGGAAAAAAAACAGCCCTCATCATTCACAGTACACAAGAGGTTTTGCTATGCCGATAAATACACCCCCTCCTCCCATCCTTCATCTCTCTGCTGCATTACAAAGCCAAACCAAATCCCCTGGGCACACGTCCCATACACAGCATCATATTGAAAGCGAAAACTGTAATTCACCTGTGGCCCCCAGCTCCAACATCTGGAGAAACGAGATTAAAATCAGCCATCAGAGCTGAGATCAGGCAGCTTCTCTCATTAAAGTTCTTCTGTGCCCAAGCAACAGAGTCCCGCAGCACTGAACTCCCCTGCAGCTGGTACAGAGGTTCTGCTCAGCAAATGCCTTGGAATCACCTCCTGCTGCTTACACCAATCCCAGCGACAGGCTCCCTCACTTCCCACCTTTTGTCGGATGCTAATCCCGGGGGGGTTGTTTTTCTCTCTCTAGTTTTTGTGCACTCTCCCAAACTCGCTTTTGCAGAGCAACAGGGAGCACAACCTGGCCACCACTAAAGCTGCATCACCTCGAATGATCGATCTAAGCTAATGCAATATTTCAGCTGCTGGTACAAACAGTGAGGCATGCAGGCATGACAGTCACACACTAAGGCCATCTATAACCAGGAGTGGCTGCACCATCAGTCCCCTTCAGAAAAAAGGGGTAAGGTGGATCTTCCTGGATCCTGCTGATTTTTGCATCCAAGCCCCCTTCAATTGGACCATCAGGATTAAAAAAAAAAAAAAAAATCTGCCCCAGAAAGCCTGGACCCCCATACATCCTGACACAACAGACTCCCAAAGCCCAAATCCAGCACCTGGACTCTGCTGGATCCTGCCACATTTTGGCTCCTACCTTCAAATTCTACTGAATAAATAGAGAACGAGTACAGAGGTACCTCTTACACCAAAAGGAAATTCCAGACTCTGATACACCACAGAGAAACAGTAGGACAGATACCGAGAGGTGGCACCTGGTTCCTGTTAGATCTAGCCAATTTTTGTCCCCAAACATGATAATTCCACTGGTCAAGTATATCAGCAGAACCTCTGTGTGGGTTTTATTCTGGTGGAATCATTTAAAGCTACAGAGGTGAACTGTGATATTAAAAGGGAAAAAATACAGCCTTCACCCCCACCCAGTACCCAGTCAAGCCACCAAGCCTTGATATTTTCCAGTTTAGGCTCTGGTGCTTTGATTTTGTTGCTGTTAAGGAAATAATGCCCTATTTAGTTAGGGGGCGGGGCTGGGTGGAGATGTATATTTCACAGCTTGCATGTCTGATCATTTATGGGACATCACAGACTGGAGGATGTTTCTAGCAGTCTGTTTATTTAGAATACATAGACCTAATTTTGTTGCTGTTTCAATGGTATGTTTACAGTGTTCTACAGAGTTGTGTTTTTCCACTGAATGCATCCGATGAAGTGAGCTGTAGCTCACGAAAGCTTATGCTCAAATAAATTGGTTAGTCTCTAAGGTGCCACAAGTACTCCTTTTCTTTTTGCGGATACAGACTAACACGGCTGCTACTCTGAAACCTGAGAGTTGTGAAATGTGCATCTCCACCACCTTTTTGGCAATGCTGTTGCACTAGGATAGGTAAGGATCCAGATTATGATGGTGATGTAGGGGAAGGTGCATATATACAGTAAGTGTAAGTAGAAAGACTGGAGAGTATGCAGCCAAAAATTATCCAGATTTACAAAGACACTAGTGCCAAGGTGGAGGATTGCAGTTTTCTTGAAGGAGGATATCTTGGGAGGAATAGTAAAAGCTACACCTGCTCTCTGTTTTGATGGTACAATTTCTGCGTATGAAGCCAAAAGTTGTCAGGATGTGGCTGGATCCCCAGATCCAAGTTTCTGCATCAAGGTCTGGACTTCTTAAAGGTACAGAAGAAGCAGTGATATGTTCTCTACCTACATGGTAGATTTGGGGGGATTGGGGCCCAAATTGGCAGGATCCAGGTGGGTTTTGCACCCAGAGTAGTTGCACCAGGATGTGTCCTGGTCTGGGTGTTTTGGTGGCAGGAAAGTAGCTATTTTGGTAATACATTTGGGGGTGTGGCTGCAAATAGCCAGCTCCATCTTTCACCCACTTACCTGCCACATTCGAGCCCCAAACATGCACCACTCTCACCCCCTCCACTCCCCAACAGTAAAGCAGACACAACAAGTGCTCCCAGCTCCAGACAGGCAGCTTCCTCTCATGCAAGTCACGCCAGTACTGTTCAGCTATCAAGCTCCATATGCAGGAGAAAGTGGTAGCCCCAGGCCCTCCCAAAGCCAGGAGGCAGCAAGCAACAGCACCACTGCTGGCTTTTTGATGAGTAATAAGATTATTGCAGCGCAGCTGAAGACAGTGCAGGGCTTTAGCAACAGCCAATGAAAGCACCCCACTCTCTGCATCCAAGCCTCAATAAAGAATAAAGGTGTATATGAATCTTTACCTCATTCTTTTGCTCTTCCAAAAAGCTGGCTAGTGCGGGGGCAGTTCACACCCACAGGCAGGCTGGTGTAGAGCTGGCACTCAATGGAAATACAAATTCCACTGTTGTACTTGTGCCTGATGGAGAGCAGAGGCTGGGAAGCACCACTGCACCGAGGGAGAGGGCAAGCTTGGCTCCCCCTGTGTAGCAGCCCTAAAGCCAGCCTTCAAATCTGTCCTTGCTGGGAGACCTGCCCTGCCCTGGCAGCTGGGCCACTCTGGCACACCTGCCCCAGCAGCTGCCTGGCTGTATTTCCAAGGTGATGGAGCCGCACAGACTCGCCCCTGCTTGCAGTCACCCTGTATTTCATTCAGTTTTTCTAGGAGTGGAACATCCCATTCATGCTGCTGGAGTGGAATAATAATAGTTAAAGGAGACGAGTCTTTCATTGGAGGGTTATTATCTTGTCTGAGGAAAACAGCCTGGGTTTATTAGAGCACTTTTCCAAAGCCAAACACAGAGTTTAGTGCTGGAAGAAGCAGCTCTGTATAATGCAAATGCTAGCAGGGCTTTCTCTGAGGCAGGCTATTGTCTCTGCTAGGCTCAAGTTGGGTGTTTTGACATTAAAGTGTTTCTCGGCCAGATCCAAAACCAATATTGTTATTCATTTCTTATTTGCACCAAAGTACTTATCCCAGTGGTGGCTAGATCTTTCCCAAATTCTCTTTACACCTTTTACTGTCCCGTGGGTGAAAAAATCAGTTTACTCCCAAGTAAAAATCATTTTAAAAAATGAAGCCAACACTGGAATTGAAGGTATAAGTACTACACTGCTGACTGTGAGTGCTTCTATCCCTTCTATTCCATCCCCTCAAACTGAAATCACCTGCTATTAAGATTGGAGATGCCCTCCTCCTTTAGGGGCGGCGTAAGTAACGTTCAGCCAGAAACTTCCTGACATTCTGCACAGATATCTTGTTCAGGACAAGCAGTCCAAGACTATCTCTAGTAGATCAGCAGTTCAAGGAAGCTATGCTGCCTCATTAGGGAGCTCAGGTGTTCTTTCTCCTTATAGTCCCAGCCTCATTGCCTGAGACAGGGTGATTTAACCTTCTGTTATCCAGCAGGACTAGTTTTCCAACCCATCACATGCAGCTGTGCTGATCTTCATTATAAAAAGGCTTTTCTGAGCACTTCTTTATACTAACAAATAACAGTGGGAGAAGATTTTTCTATATTTAGTTGTGCAGTGTGGCACTGCTTCTTTTTTCTTACATCCTGACCTATCGTTATTTATTTGTATTTAAAAAGCAGACAAATTAATTGCCTGTCCTCTTCTTGGCTATTTGCTAAAATCTCTGAGTATGTATTGGATAGGGCTGGTGTACAATTGCTTTAGCTAAAAATAGGATTCCTATGTTAGCATCTATTGTATTGTCCCCAGTGAATGGAGGTTGTTTCCATAGAACTATTCCAATTCAATTTCGTCTTCTTTTCTCATATGTGTAAGAGAAAGGAAATTCCTAATTTTGTTTCAGGATAAATTTTCATATGGAGTTTTTCTTATTTAGATTAGCAAAAGGGCCTATCAAAGCGCTAGGTCACAGGTGCCTTGTTACAAGTTCTAAAAAGCCAAGACTACACGTTCTCATTGTTAGTGGAGACAGTTCCTGTCGGAACAATGGAAACTACATCTGTGTAGCTGAGTGTCTGTGCTCCCTGTGACAGTTTGGATGATAGGTCTGTGGCCAATTACCCCTCTTTTATAACTGGCATAGAACATTTGCTTTTAACAACTCTCTGCCAGCAATCCCACATGGGGCTGCAGCATGGAAAATCCCAAGGGAAGGACAGGAACAAAGAAGAGGTGTCGCTTATTTAAAAAGTGACATGTTCTCTAGCAAGGGCAGCCGTTTCATTACCAGAACCAGAGGAGTCAACAGGAGGAGTGGAGGCAGGAGGGACCTGGCCTCCCTGAAGGACCTGGACCAAGCCCCAAGATTCACAAAATGGGGACACAAGATTCCCAAGACTAAGTGGGGATTGTGTTCAGGAGTCTGTTGTTTTGCCTAAGTCTATAACTGGTGCTTTCTAAGAGTAAAGCATGAGTGTGTTTAAGAAGTTCCTTTGCAAAGCCTGTGTTCCTCGCTTTAATGGTCATGTGGTTCCCAAAGAGTTAGACTATACACCGGAGTGTACTCGAGGGTGGAATGCTGAAGGGAGCATGCATAAACTATTGCGGGGACTCAGAAGGGCTGAGACACTACTTCAAGGGCAGTTGGCTGCATGGCAGGGGCCTACCACCAAAACACGAGGCCTAGAGAGTATGCTGAGTAACTCAGAGTTAGGAGCAGCAATCAGGGGCCATCCAGGCCTGGGGAGTTTAGGATGACATGGTTCCAACGGTTAGATCTGACACAACAGACTGGTGACCACCCCCAAGGAGAGACCCACCCAGCCTATTACACCCACATTTTCAACCCATTTTTGATCAGAAGTCTGTGGTTTCCATCCTTGTATGAGTAACATTACTAGACTCCGACTTTGGCTGCTTCAGTGCCTGCTGCCACCTATTCCAGTGTGTATGCGTACATCTAACCCACCATGGCGCTTGAATGTCCTAAACCTGTCAGGCTGCAGTTTGTTTTTGGAGGGGTTTCCCGGCCGAATAAAGCAGATTGAAGGGAATGCGGGTGATGACAGTGCAGTGGGCACTGCCAAAGCCCATTGTTAATACTTGACTTTTATTTAGCAGCTTTTCATCCACACATTTCAAAGCACTTCACAAAGGAAAGCAAGGACCGTAATCCCTGCTACAGTTGGGGAAATTGAGGCACCAGGAGGGGAAGTGACTTGCCTAAAGTCACACAGCAGATCAGTGGCAGAGCCGGGAATGGAACCCAAGTCTCCTCAGTCTCCTCTTCATCCACAGGAGGATGAAGACCCTTCACTAGGGAAAAAGGGAGCCTAGAATGTCGGTCACAAGAGTCTGAGTACATTACTGTTATGCACGCCAGGGTTGGGATCTGCTGCCATCGAGACAATATATATGCAGCGTACACATGGAACTGATTGACTATAATGTCTCCCAAACTGACCCTTGAACTGCCAATGGAAAGCTTTTCTTAACAAATGTCATAACCAGGTATTTATAGGATAGAGTCTGAGGTGTCACTTTAGAGATCAACCAACCAATGTGTTTCCAAAACTCTGCAAGGACATTATTATCGTGCTCCGTAAACAACTGTTCATGGCCTGACTTTCCATTTCTCACCTCCCCCAAACTTCACAAATGGCCCTTACTTCTCTTAGACATCACACCAGTAGGCATCTGGATTTTTTCCACTTTAAAATATACTAAGTATATATATATATATATATATATATATATATATATGACACTCCTCTGTCTGCACCTCCAAGCACATTTTGTCTATGTCTAACATCAGCTCTCCAAGGAAGGGACTGTCTTAATATGTGTCTTGTACATATGTGCTTAACAGATAATGGATCCTCTATCAGCAAATGGTGTACAGGATATCAGATAACCTGTGGTTTAAAAAGGGCTAGTTATTACTTATTTACACTCTAGTCTTATCAGTGAGACATTACTGAGCACTGATGAAGTGTGACTAACACAGCTGGTACAAGTACACCTCTTGATGACTTGGGAGAAGGAAACATACTTTGGTTTACCTGATACAGCTGCTCCTTGCAGGCCACGAGGTTCCTAGTTGCAGAAAATGTTGGATATACTCACAAGTCCCTCCACCAGCTGCAGGACTCTGCTAATTAGTTAAGTCTACAGAATGAGGTCATTATTGCTGCTCCAGTTCCTTTAAACTGGTGGTGAAATGTTGTAGAGTAGGATGGGCTGCCCTTTTAAAGGCATGAGGAGAGCCTGGGGGCAGTAAACCCTGGCCTAAGGAGAAGCCTAGAAGGCACGTGTTGGGAATCAGTGGGTCCAGCTAAGCAGCAGCAAATGATTGGCTTGGATTCCCAGCTGGAAGACATCAGTGAGCACCCAGCCCCATAAGAAAGAAATACCTCTGTAAGTGTTAGAAGGTTGTAACAGGGCAGGCAGGTTCAGTGACACCCTTGAGATTAAGGAGGGTTATGAGCCATGGGCTACTGAGGTGTAGAGGACCCAGCAGTATCATTCCAGGTCAGGACACTCACTTTTTGGGGAGGGAGGCTTTTATGTAGCAGAAGAATAAAGAGCTTGTATTGAAGACTAAATGGAGTTAGGTGTGGCTAACTGTTGTGTCCCCCACAGACCTGCCAGCCTATGGGTACCATCCATAGCAGCATAAAGCCCCAGTTCTAGGGAGGCGGGATTCCCCCAATGCAAGACCTGCTAATGATAAGTGTAAGGCTATTCTCTGAGGACTACCTTTCAAGCTCTGACATGAGAGGTGCTGTAATAATTGGGCCTATAAATTTACCCTAATTGTGAGCTCCATTATGAAAAGCAAGTGAAGTTCATAAAATGCCAAAATACCCTAAAAAGATATCTTCTGGTGGGAAAAATTGCAAAAAGAAAACAAAAAGGTAGGTTTGTGCAAACAAAAAGACTATCGATCTAATGGCCAGTTCACCTTGAGTGGTCCCTTGAAATATGTCAGGGGTGGCCAACCTGAGCCTGAGAAGGAGCCAGAATTTACCAATGTACGTTGCCAAAGAGCCACAGTAAGACATCAGCAGCCCCTCATCAGCTCCACCCCTCCGCTCCCAGCGCCTCCTACCAGCTGGCAGCCCTGCCAATCGGCGCCTCCCCCTCCCTCCCACACAGCTGTTTCGTGGCATGCAGGAGGCTCTGTGTGGGGAGGGGGAGGAGTGCGGACATGGCAGGCTCAGAGGAGGGGGTGAAGTGGGGGCAGGGCCTGTGGCAGAGCCAGGGTTTGAGCAGTGAGCACCTCCTGGCACATTGGAAAGTTGGCCCCTGTAGCTCCAGCCCAAAGTCTGTACCTATGCCTTCTACATGCATTTGGAGAATAAAGCCTTAAATATTGCATTTCACAAAATGTTAAATGAAAAATTAATTCACCTTGGCTTTGATCGGAACAAGGGCATAGATCCGTAGATTTTAAGGCCAAAAGGGACCATTAGATCATCCAGTCTGACCTCCTATGCATCACAGGCCATAGAATTACATCCACTTACACCAGTATTGGGCTTGACTGAAGTATATCTTCTAGGAAGGATCCAGTCTTGATCTGATGACTTCAGGAGATGGAGAATCTACCATTTCATTTCCCTTGACTGGAAGTGGATTGGAAACTATATTCTGGACCTCCAAAAAGCATAATGGAAAATGACAAAGTGTCAATGTGGCAAGAGGCGTCTGGCGGAGCCTTACCAGGATCAATTTTAGGTGTAGGTTAAAAATTTTCTAAAGTGCCTCAGGAACTTATGCACCTAAGGGTATATCGACACTACAAATGCTACAGCTGTAGCATAGACACTTGTTATTGTGTCGAAAGAGGTTTTTCAGTCCTATAGTAAATCCGTCCCCTCGAGAGGCTGTAGCGAGGTTGACAGAAAAATTCTTTTGTCGAGCTAGCAATGTCTACACTGGGGCATAAGTTGGTTTACCTACATCTCTCAGGGTGTGAATTTTTACACCCCAGAGCAACGTAGCTAGGCCAACCTACGTGTTAGGTTTAGACCAACCTAAGTCTCATTCTCAGAAGTGACATCGACACTGGCAGGTACTGGCCAGTGATGCCAACACATTTAAAAGTGCTTGATGTTTCCTCAAGGCAACCCCTCCTCTAACGTACAGAGATGCAATTGTTACCAGCACTCACATCAGCCCACCGCAGAATTAGTGCACATTAAGAAACAGTTTTATTGTGTGCTCCCCTTCAGTAAAAAAGTTGATTCTCCCCCCCTACCCCCGCCGCACAGTTCTGCATGGATCTGTTCCAGCTGCTTGATAGTTTGTCTACCAGTGAACTTGACTAAAAATGTGAGTGTTTCAAAACTCATTAGAGGATTTAGCCATGCAGCTCCCATTCATTCAAGGGATGGTGTATGGCTAAATTCCCTCAGCAGCTTTGGAACATCTCACCCTGAAGTCTTCCTTTATCCCATGTCACAGGCTTTTGGAGGCTGCATTTCTATTCAGGCTCAGTAAATAAAATGGCTAGAATATTTATTACAACAGTGCCTGGGGGCGAATGCAGAATGGCCGTTGTGTTAGATGCTGTACAACCACAGAGTAAGATGTGGTTTCCTGCCCCAGGAGCTTACAATCTAACCAGATATTGGCTAAAGGCTAGGATTATAACAGTGGGATGGTCTGCAAGTGATATGTTAGTGCCACAACTTTGGTTGTTCCTGTCATTTTAGACATTTAAATCTTTCAGGGGAGCTTTGTTAGGAGGGGATTAGCTAATTGGAAAGACAAAAGGAGGGAGAAGTTTGGAGCCAACAGCACAGGGGAGAGAATATTCAGAGTGAAAGCTGCAGAAAAGCTGGGTGACCAGATGTCCCATTTTTAAAGGGACAGTCCAGTTTTTTGGGACTTTTTCTTATATAGGTGCCTATTACCTACCCCCCGCCCCCGGGTCCCATTTTTTCACAGTTGCTATCTGGTAACCCTACAGAAGAGGGTCTGACAACACCACTAGTGTCCATCAGTCTCTGCTTAAACTGCTTCTACAGCTGCTCTGTTAGCTTTAGTCTCTGGCTGGTTCCACCCTGCAGATTCTTTCCCATAGGTCACACGGCTGGAGGGAGAGAGGTAGGTGCCACACTAGTGGCCCCAGATATTGTAAATAGGTTTCATTTTGGTACAAAGTCACACCCACTGACTCTCACTGATTTAAATGAGAGCAGAATAGGACACATATTTATGCTTTCCACCCCAGGGTTCCTTGATGGGCCCAGCATGGTTGCCTATTACACAGAGACTCCCAAACAGCACCTGTTCCCATTTTGTCTAGGAGCTCTTGAAAAAGAGTTCATTTCTAGCCACTGTGGAGGAGGAGGAGGTTTTGCCACCAGCTGTGCCTGACTAATTCAAACAAAAACCAATCCTCTTTGCAGTTGTGGCAAACAGAGCTGACTCAGCCAATGACTCAGAGATGGGAGGAGTGGATACAGCAGACTGCTAGCAGATGTGCCTCAGGTCTCATTATCTGAGCTAGTTATGTAGGAGGAGGGTTGTTATTAGTGCTACAGAACCTCTCATTCCTTCCTGCAGCTACTGTTGGGGTTCCCCTCACCATGCAGGTGCTGTTGACTAACTAGCATAACCCTTCTGCCAGGTGGGGTAGGCAGAAAAACAGGACTGGCTCAAACCCTCACAAGTAACTGGGGAAACCTGAACCCTCCGGCATCTTTAAGAGGGACTGCTTCACCACTCACAGGAAGAGTCTGTGTCTAACAAATACACTTCTATTAAAAGAAGAAAACAGCGTTAATTTGGGGAAACACTGTAACAAGGACTTGAAAGTACACAACCTATCAGTAAAATACCTGCACCATAGTATCTTGGGTATTGCAAAGAAGGGTTCCACTTAAGACAGGGAGAGTTCCATGAAGCTGTATCTTGTGGAAGCAACAATGGAGTGCATTGCTGTTGAGGTGCGTGGGCCTTTGCCTAAGACAAAGGTTGCCAATCAATATTGGCTAATAGCTAGGGACTAAATTACAAAATGGCTGAGGCTTACTCAGTAAGGAACTAAGAGGCCATGGCAGCAGTTCTTCACTAGATTTGGGGGAGGTGAGTTACACACAGCTCAGATGAGAAACCTTGAATTCAAAGTGTTTCAGCAGGTTTGTGAGATTCTAGGGATCCACACCACCCTACACACCCACAGTCTGATGTGGTGATGGAAAGATTTAATCAGACTCCAGGGATTCAGCCGGCTACCTTTTTAGAACAGCACCAAAGGGAATGGGACTGACATATCCCAGTCCTTTTGATGATTTATAGAACATTAGTCAGAGTACAAAGTGTACTCCAGCAGTCCTCTGGTTTGGACATCAGTTTTGTGTGGGATGGGTTGTTTATGGTGTCACCATTTTAGGCTCCAGAAAGGTCATGAGTGAAGCTGAGATGGTAGGGAAGGGGGGTTATGAATTGGCCTAAATGTCATTGAAACTGGGGGGTGTAACCACCTCCCTTCATTTAAAATAGTTGTAAGAAACAGTTAAGCTCCTTTATCTAACCAGGTAGTTAAAACAATAGCAGCCTCCACCCCGAAGATGGGCACATGTAAATCACCCAAAACAAAGGCATGTGCCAGGCAGAGGGGCTTCACTAGCTCTTGTGAAGGTGTGTCAGTGAGAGAGAGGCAGAAAAACCAGAGAAGCAGCAGAAAACCAAGAACCCAGTCAGCACAAGTGCTGGGAATGTGGCCCTGAAAATGCCTGGAGAGTGAGCTTCTGGGCAAAGTAGTGGCTGGAAAGGATCTTAGAACTATGACCAACAAAACGGTCTTCTTGTTTGATGCCTGCTGCGTTCAGAGTAACAGGCCTTTACATATATTTGTTGTAATAAACAGGATAGCATCAAAGAAATACCTGACTCAGTCACCAATATCTCCACAAGACCCTACATTTTTGGCTAACCACTTGGGTCAAAAGGGCAACATTTTAGGGCCACATCACCACAGCCATGGTAGGTAGGTGATTAGTCAAACAGCTGGTAGCACAGCCGTCTTGTCCCATCAGACAATTGTGACAGAATTAGCTTCAGCACTTGTATCATCAGGACAGGTTCTGGGCTTTTTGAATGATCAAAATTCTGTAGTTAGCCTTCCACAGGAGTGGCAGCACCCACCAGAAACAGATGTTTCGCTTCATAGCCAAGTTTTCATTTTATTGTATCAGATAATACTGTATGTACAGGTGTCGATTTATGACTCTTCTACAGATGTGTGATTCATGGTGCACAATGATTTCCTATAAACAGAGTACCAACACTGACAATAGGGGCCCAATTGTGCCTTACTTATATCAGGAACTGCATCTAACACAGAAGTTAGCCATAGAAGGTTGTTTATCTAAACAGAGATCAGCAGCTGATTTCCACCTGAGACAGTATGTCAAGATGTAATATAAGAGTAGCTCTGAGGATTGAAAGCAGTTATTTAGGGTCATACAAGGGTATATAATTAGGAGAAATGGGATGATACTAAGCATGGAACACTCTGCTCTGCATCCAGCATGAATTAGATGACCTAATGAGTCTTTTCTAAAACTGAGTGAAAAATGAGATTTCTATCCCTTGGGAAATTCCAACATTTCAGTATTTATTTTCACCCCAAATTGGGATAGAAAGTTGAAATTTTGAATTATATGGAAATTCTGAAAAAAAGAATAGATTCAGAAATTTGTTTAGAAATTTTCAATTGAAACTGAACATTTTGATATTCCCAACATCAAAATGTTTAGTTCTGGTTTATTAACATGACTTGAAATGCTTTGTTTTGAGACAGTTCAACACTAATCTGCATTCCACATAGTGTGCATTGCCTTGTGGGAGTTGTAGCTTGGGAGCCTGATGCCCCCATTACTCACAATAGGCCAGATTATTTGGCTAGTCTACAATGTAATGCACCCTGAGTCATGTAACTCCCATGATGCACTATTCATTTTAGCCTGAGAAAAATCTACAGTGCATTAGGGGAGATGTAGTGCTCCAGGGAATCCAGTCCATAGGAGAGAATGGGGGCCCAAATTACAGCTCTCTTAAGGCAATGCGTTGATAGTGGAATACAGTTTGACGTTTTGTTGAACTGATTAAAAATAAAATCTTTTGGCTAGTTCAAAAAAATTCCAATTTGGGTTGAACAGACCTGAAATTAAATATTTTCTGACAATTTTCGAGACAGAAAAATAGAAAAACATCAGCAAAAAAGTCAAAAATTTCCTGTGCAAAACTTTGATGTTGTGGAATATGTTGTGCATTTACATTTGGAACACATTCATATGGAAAATTCCCAACTGGCTCTCATCGTTTCTGCTCTAATTTCTAAAATTCCAGGGCAGGAAATTTAAAATGAGCATATGGAGGGAACAGATTTAGGAGGAATGCTCTGCCTCACAGGAGAAAGCCAGCCAAGAGAGAGCAGACCAAGCTGTGACCAAGCAGTATCAGGGGGCAGTTAGCAAAAGATATCGGGTTTATGGAAGTTGGGCTTGCAGATCAAAAGTTATATATCTAGCACTTAAACGAGGCAAAATGGCCTACAGGTGGTGCATAAGAAAAGGTTACTGAAGAGGGGAATTATTTACCGATAACCAGGTGAAAGCCTCCTTTTCCCACCCACATTCCTCAGAGATTACGGGCAACCCAGCAGTGGGCTGGCTTTCCTGTCAGATGAAAAAAAGTGTAATTTACAGCTGAGACAGGCCTGGCACTTGTGTACCTGGAGTGGGGGTGCTGCTGCCCAGAGGCAGGGTGCTGGCACAATTTATATAGTGCGGGGGCTGATGAGGGAAATCACATATTTGGTGTCTGTTATAACTACTTCAAGATGGGGGGGTGCAGCAGCACCCCAGGAACCCCTAGTTCCAGCCCCACTTCCCAGAGGCACAAGGGGCCTGGCTGGAGTCTGGGCTGCAGGACCCACCCACTAGGAGCCTGACCACCAGAGAAGAGGACGGGGTGCGGGAACAATGTGTATAGTAGGGGTGCTGAGAGCCACTGAACAAACTGTACCCCCTATATATGATGGAAACCACTTCAAGCCACGGGGTGCGGCAGGCCCCCCAGCCCTGCTAGTTCGAGCACCTATGGAACACCTGGCAACCCCTTTACAGCTGGTTTGGGCAAGGGTTAAGCATGCAGCACAGAACTGGAAAAGAGACTTGTGCAGGAAAGAGGGAGGAACCAGGGTGTTCCAGAACTTGGATAATGGTCGCTGCCTGTCTCTGAGGGGGAAAATAACCTGTTGGGGGAAGGGCTCCTCCTCTTAGAAACAGCCAAAGGAGGTAAAATATTGCTATAGCCACCAACTCAGTTCCTGTAAAAATATACACAAATAGAAGGCATTCATGCTGAACATCAAACTTCTAGAGGGATTTGGCCAGGGTCGGCTCTTACTCCAAACAGCCAGGGGTCACTACTGCTGGAAAATATAAACCAAGGCTCTCCCTTTTTGCACT
Organism: Eretmochelys imbricata; assembly: GCF_965152235.1. Classification (NCBI taxonomy): domain Eukaryota; kingdom Metazoa; phylum Chordata; order Testudines; family Cheloniidae; genus Eretmochelys; species Eretmochelys imbricata. The sequence goes on along the minus strand of NC_135579.1, from coordinate 88,410,459 downwards.
GGGTTGATGGGTGAAATTTGGCAGCCGTCTTGTACATAGCCTTTTCCTACAGGTACCTCGGCATTTCCAGCTAAGCTCCCTCTGTTCCTTGTAATGTCTTCTCCAATACTTTACCCATGCAAGCTTCAATGGCCCCCTCCCACCCCAAACCCACTTCCTAGTTTCTCCAGCAATGACCTACAACCTCATCAAATCTACGTTAATACAAATAAAAGCAAGCCCAAGATCAAAGGGAATCAAGAGGATGCTTAAGGGGTAACCTTCTTTTGTCCTGTGTCTAGCAGTGTCATGGCTAACCTAAGTTGTAAGCTCCCTTAGGGGAGACCTGATTCTGTGCTCTCACCAGGGGAGAATTTGAGCAACTCCATTAAGGGCAATGGGAACTGCATATTTCTGAAATACTAGCCTCTTACATAGACTGGGGGTGGGGGGGGGAGGCTGTCATGTGCAGTGCCTGTGCTAGAGGAATCCTTCCCCAGCTTGAACCAGAGCTTTTGTGGCCCCTTTATGCAGCTCTGGCCCTCTTCTCCAGCATAAAAAGGCCAGACCAGGGGTGAGAATCTTACCTATGTGTGGAGAACAAGAGAGCTGTGGAGTATTTTTTTTTAAAAAATAAATAGCATATGCCCCTCAGGTTACCTGTGCGATATTTTCTGCTGGCTGAACAGCTAGAGTTAAATCAAAGGTTTCAGAGTAGCAGCTATGTTAGTCTGTATTCGCAAAAAGAAAAGGAGTACTTGTGGCATCTTAGAGACAAATAAATTTATTAGAGCATAAGCTTTCGTGAGCTACAGCTCACTTCATCGATGAAGCGAGCTATAGCTCACGAAAGCTTATGCTCTAATAAATTTGTTAGTTTCTAAGATGCCACAAGTACTCTTTTTCTTTTTAGTTAAATCAAAGGGGCTGTTAAAGGAACCAAGCAGGAAAGGCAAAACAATGATGCAGATAAGAGTCCTTAAGGAAACAATAGGGAAGCGGTTTATTGGGGAATACCCCCTACCTGACTCTATCCAGGTTGAGAACAGTTTACTCTTCCCAAGGCTAATCCTACTGCCAAAGGGAATCTGAAACCGTGGAGATGCTGGCCCCAGGAATGAGCAGGGACAGCCTGGGAGTGTCCGTTTCAGGCAGTGCAAGGTGACACAGAGACAGAGGTATGCTGAGAGCATGCTAGCCTGCGAGAGATGAAATGTACCAAAGCGTGACTAAGTAGAAAAATATGTATATAGATTGCTCTTGTTTTTACCCTTGGTTGGCTATGCTATGTACCTGGGGGTGAAAGAATGTTTGTTTTTAAGACACTTTGTTTTGTTGCAAACTTATGGTCACAGGCTCCTGAAGGGAACCCCTTAGGGTTGCCAAACCCAGTTGGGCCTCTCAGGTTGCCACAATTTTTTTTAAAGGGGGGCCTATGGGCCAGAGATTGAGACTTAGAGTTTCTGAACCTTGTAGCCCCACCCAGAGTAAGGTGCTAGCAGCCAGGCCTGTAACCTGAGGGATGCACTCAAGAGGGACAAACGGGGGCTTGGGGGGTTGTCTAGGGCGCAGCTTGTGTGGTAACCATGGCACAATGGATTTCCAGTCCTAACTTTAGGCTCCTACTTAGTAAACTCCTGGTCTCTGTTAAGCACATAGACACCCACTACATTATTTATGCTGCTGCTAATAAAAGGGTACTAAAACTTTAAAGCCAGCTCTGTCACATTCTGGAAGCAGAAGTACTGTAATATGGTACAGTCTCAGACACTGATAAAGACTAGGGCTGATTCTGAGTTCAGCTGTGCAGCTTGTCCCCAGTCCACCTGATTAGATCCTTGGCAACACGCACAGGTGGGACTAAGATCAGAATCTAGCCAAAAGTCTGAGGAACCACAACAGGAATTTTCAGAGGGGCCTTAGATAGTTAGATGCCTAATTCCCTTGGGCTACCTTGAAAATCCCAGCCCCCCAACATAATTAATAAATAAAAATCAGAGAGGAAAAGAGTATGTTATATCAAGTCAACAATCAATAATAAAACCCAGGTTATTGTTCTGTGTGGAAAAAAAAGGACAGGAATTAGTTCTGGCAAACTGTACCTCTTTTACAATAGCAAAACTTACATACTACAATCATGCTGAATGAATCACAGCTATCTGGAGATTGTGTATTGTTCAGGACATTTTCCTCCTGTTATTAGTCATCTCTCAAAAAGAAATTGTTCTCAGCTCACTGGGAGTTAACGTGACAGTATTACACGCAGCATAACCACACAATCCGTAGGAGGATTAGACTGTGAACAAATAAAATACCTCACGCATTGGAAATGTCAGGGGTGGGGGCACTGCTTTTGTAACAAGGTTCCCTGCAGAGTTGCACAATGAAATGTAAGTGGAGTTAATAGCATTAGAGAGAGGCTGACTCCCTATTTATTCCATTCAGATCTGTGCTGGAACATCAGCTGAGATCCTTTTTCGTTTCCCAGGGTGCAGCTCACAGCATTAACAAAGGTGTATTTCAAACTAGAAGCTCATTGAGGCTGGGATAGTCTGGTGCTTTAGTCAAACACAAGTTACTGGGATCAATACAGGGGTGACTGGATGAAATTCTATGGCTTGGGTTAGGCAGGAGGTCAGACAAGATGGGAAATAGGAAATCCATCCCCAATTCAGTTCCAGCCCATAGTTCAGAGTGACTGGAAGCAGTAACCATCTCTATTGGCTATTCAGTATCCTAAGTGAAGGGAGCTAGTTGCCTCAGCAAATCTCATTATGACTATCACTAACTAGCACTTTGGCTAGCATCTGCACAGAGAAACCAAGGATTAAGTAGAGCTGGAGAATGAACTCTCCTCTCATCCTGCCAGAAGATCCTTTCAGCTCAGGGGGAGAGAGGCATGCTGGCAGGAGAGAGTAGGGAAGCTTGCGTGGATACTGCACACACAATAATTATTCTGCAAATAAACAGCATCTTTCACTATGGAAAAGTGGAAGGGAATGAGCATGTCATTTCATGGTAGTGATTAATTGTTTCTTCCCCATGCTCAGACCCTGTGTTAACTCACATTAAGCAGCAGCAATTTTCCCTTCTAGTTAAGAGAAAACAAATTGCCAGCCTGACCTTGTTCACATACAAAAGATGAGTCTGTATGGAGTAGACTGCATGTCAACTTGTACACCATGCTTGGGGCTCTATGGGAGGTTCAGCAGGCATATTTGCATCCAACCACGGAAAAGAGCACTTTGTTCTCTCATAGGAGCTATGCATTCACATACATCCAATGAAGTGGGTTTTAGCCCACAAAAGCTTATGCCCAAATAAATGTGTTAGTCTCTAAGGTTCCACAAGGACTCCTAGTTTTTTATACATTCACCTGACATTCGTTCTGTGGGAGTAGACATTACCTCTCATTCCAGGAAGCTTAGAAACCAAACCACCAAATAGCTAGTAGTGTGTGATCTTAGAGCCTGAAGAGGAGGGGAAATCTGGCTAGAGTGCCCAAGTTCAGACTGGTTTCAGAGTAGCAGCCGTGTTATAAAATTTGTTAGTCTCTAAGGTGCCACAAATACTCCTTTACTTTTTGCAAGTTCAGAAATAAGGCACAATTTTATTTATTTATTTATTTATTTTTAAAACAGTGATAGTAATTAACCACTGAAACAACTTACCAAGAGTCCAGTGGATTCTCCTTCCCTAGCGATTTTTAAATAAAGAAAGATTGGATTTTTTAAAAAAAATGCACGGTCTAATTCAAACAGGAATTCAGGGAAGTCTTATGACCTGCATTATATAAAGAGAGGAGACTAGATGATCACAGTAGTCCCTTTTAGCCTTATAATCTATACTCCACAAGGCCTACTGGCCATATTGACATCATGAGGAACAGGCAGGGAAAGGCCCTAGCTCTATTCTTGATCTGAACACTAAAAGGGAAGAGACGCGCTCTCTCTCTCACACACACACAGTTACAAAATAAACTGATCTGCACATGGATCTCCAGACATTTGTAAATTATAGAGGTAAACAAAGATTTATGGGAGAAACTTACCTCCATATTCCAGCAGATGGCAGCAAATAACTGCCACAAATTGGTGAATCACTCAAGCTACAGTTGGGAGGGTGGGCAGGGGGGAGAGGGAGGGAGAGAGATGTGTGCAACTAGCTCCAGGCTGTGAATTTTAAGAACCCAATGTTTTTGAAGTATAAACACCCCTGGAAGCTCGGCTTTAGGGAACACAGTCCATGTTAAAGGGGGACCCGTACCTCAAATCAAGTTGGAAGCTAACAAACCCAATCCTACAAACACTTTCACATGCACAGAGGCCTACAGACGTCAATGGAGCTACTCACATACCTAAAGTTAAGCAGGTGCATAAGTGTTTGCAAGATCAAGGCCGACAATACAAATTACCAAAGGCATGATGGTCCCTTTGGTTCCCTGTCTAGCCTACTGTAGCCCGGCAGTGTATCTCTGAGGCAGACTCACACAGGCACAGTGTCCTGGACACTTTACTGACATAAGCAAGACTTATTTTTTCTAGGTGGATTATAGTATGAATATATTCTAAACAAAAAAGGATAAAAACTTTCACAACACCCAAAAGACTATTGTTGATTCTGTAATTCTTACTTAGTTTGACACAAAAGTTATGCTTTAAAATGGCAATATGTAATAAAGGTGTAGATTATTTTTTTAAAAAATCAGAGAAGCATTTATATTCTGACGTACCTAAATATAGAATAAGCTATTTGTAATGTAAACCAAAAAACAGAAATGGTCCTGAACTAGGCATTAGGACTAAGGAATCAATCTGAATTTTGGATTTAATGCCAAGAACACCTACAGCAGAGGAAAAAGAGTTCTAGGCTCACAGTTCATTTAATAAGATTTTCATATGGTTAAGATATTTGCAAATCTATAGATTCCTAAACATGTGGGGTTCACTAGCTGAGCAAATTCCTGACAGTCATAATGAGATTTGCTGAGGCAACTAGCTCCCTTCACTTAGGATACTGAATAGCAAATAGAGATTATATTATAGAATATTCGACACCTATCCCAGAAAATAAGTAGTAAAAAAGGATCCACGTACCTAACACTCCTGCTCTGCCCACCCACAAAAAAATAAAGCTACCACATTAAAGAAAGTTAACAAAATGTTAGCCAACTTGTCTTCTCCTGCAATAAAACCAGCAGGAAGAGGCTTTGGGCTGGAAATCTCTGCAGAAGTCCCCTCCGAGATCCTTCCATGGTTAGGGGTTTGTCCACCATCATGGAAAAATCTGCAGGGCCCCCACCCCGAAAGCTGGCTGTTTCCACCCAGTATCTCGAGGCACCAACAGCTGATGTCCAAATCCCTGAGTATGTGGGGGGACCCTAAGATGTAGTATCTTTGGCAGGTGTTTCTATGGGCCGAGGGGTGGAATAATGGACAAGGGACTATCCAATGCCCCTGCTCAGAGAAGACCAATTATAAACACTGATCATTTATAAAGTGAGCTGTTTAAGATGTAGCTCCTCATGGAAATTGTTGAGGAGCCCTGTATCTTGTATTTCAGTTCAGGTTTGTCTTAAAGATGATGGCATAGCAGTTACTCCTAGGCCTCCTTGCAAGCAGGTTACAAACTTCTGTTGGCCGGCCAGCCTAGTGGTTTGAGCTGAACTGAAGTTTCTCCCCACTTCTCATCCTAAATCACGCACACACACACAAAAAAAAAGTTTGGAGACTTTTACTTTGATTTAGAAAGGAAAGAGGAAGACTTGGTGATTGATGAGACACTACCAGGTCAAATTTGGCTCA